>NW_006256756.1:6764531-6888306 GCF_000478725.1 Eutrema salsugineum | reverse complement strand
AGTTCATTAATTCTTCTTAAAATATTTGGGTCTAACCTAATAATAATGATTAACAAGAATTTTTAGAAAAGAAGAATAAAACATAATTTTCGTAAAGAAAAATAAACAACACAAAGGGGGAGTGCAGTTCCAAGAAACTTGGAACACTAGTTGTTGTTGTTGTTGTTGTTAGAAGGTTGACCAGTCCAATAAGTTTTAACAGCAACAAGAATCTTCTCAGGATTGTACGGACCTTTCTCATGATCCACAATCTGAGTCTTCCACTTCATTCCCTTCAGTATCCTCTCTACTTTCGTCAACGTCTCCACATTATCTCTCAACACAACCGTTCCTTCTGGTCTCAATATTCGATCCATCTCCAACAATATCAGCGTCAAATCACACCTTCAAAACAAAAAAAAAAACAAACAATCATTAGTTTGCGTTTTTGCGTCTGTTAAAATTCTCACATATGAAATAAGAAGAATGAACCTAAAATACCATATAATAGACATTTAGTTTTTAAATTTGAAACTTAGCCTTATTTACCGTCTAATAGTGTTTGCGCTTAAAGAACAGACGCCAAATGCTACTAATTATACAATTAACAAACTCAAGATGGTCTAATGATTTTAAGATTCACTACTTTGATCGGTTACTATAAACGTTTTAAGCAGCAAGAATATGCGGTTTTTCAAACGTTATGGGAAAATAAAAACAAAGCTACTAATTACCTGTTCTCGTATAAGCTGAACAACCCTCCTACATGAATCATATCATAAGTTCTTGGATAAGTAGAGAATCCTTCACACCAATCTTGATACGTCCCAATCAATCCACGCTCGTAGATAACACCTAACGTCTGCTTCTCTGCATTGACAGGAATAACATTCATGACCCAAGACGGATATTTCAGCATGGATGCAGCAAATCCACCAAGGTAAGCGTTCATGTCCATTATGTTCCTGAATCTTCCATGTGAAAGCTCAGGGACTATCTTCTTGTAATGAGCTATCCTCTCTTTCCAAACTTCGTTGTCTTCTCTGAATTTCTCCGCATTGATGTCTTGTATCGTTCCTCTGATGATTCTAGGAGGAACCGCAAATGCTCGGTCTGGCCAATCCTCGAGTGCACCTCCTGCAGATTCCTCTGGATTGTTTGTATTTGGCAATGGTGTTATGCAAGATTCCAAGTCTTTGTACCTAAGAAAACAGAGAGATCAAGTTTGAATTGTTCTTTCACAAAGTAAGGAAGTGTGAAATGAGATTTATACCAAGCTAAATCTGCGTTATCTGAGCTGCATATTGGAGGCGATTTACTGTTTTGTTTGAGTTTCTTACACTCAATGTGATTGAGAGGCTTTTGCCAAATGGCTAAGTCACCTTTCTCAATCACTTTCTTCCAGCAAAGACTCTTTGCTACATCTTCTATTGAATCTTGTTCTTGCTTCAAGTCCTCCTCTGTTCTTTCCCACCCTCTCCAGTACTGTTTCCAGTTAATCGGTGGTCCTGATAGGATCCAATAACCGCCTGGTCTTAAAACCCGGTCTACCTCCATCAGGTACAAACCCTCTGCAAAAGATTATTGTGTTACACTGTTCTTCCTCAGCTAAGAACAGAGAAAGAGACTTGGTTTCATTACCATTTTTAAACCAAGGGATCAAACACCGAGAACAATGAGCAAGATCAAAAGCTCTAGCTGGATAAGGAAGCCTTTTTGATCCCATAATCCCGATTATTGCAGGAACTCCACGTTCTAAAGCAAACTGGACTTGAGCTTCATGTGTATCTCTTGGTGCAAAAGACACAGCCATAATGTCTCTCTTCAAGAGGTAAGCACCAAAACTCGCAACCTAATTAAGATAAATTAATTAATCAATCAACAAAATCTTTAACAATGAACAAAGGAGAAGAGAATGCTCATAATCGAGAAAAAAACTTACACCACATCCAGTGTCAATAGCTGTTCTGATTCCACCATCAGTAAGAGGAATGAGTCTAGCAATGTCATCGATATAAGCATCGGCTCCACGAGGAAACATAGTTCCACCACCAGGGAATCTAAACCGGTCACCTTCTACTTGAATCCAGTTTTGAACTGCTTTCTCAACACTAAGCTCCTTGTGAGGGATATTGTCATACCAAGCATAGTCTCTGCTTTGAGGCCATTTGAATGGAATCTTGTAGTTTGGTGGTGGAGGAATTAAACAATAGAGAAGCTCATCTTTTGAAGGACAATGCCTTTCTCTATATTTCATCATGTTCCTATCGAATCTTCTTCCTCTTTGTCGATCTTCGCAAGGAGTGTATTCACTGAGGGACAAGTCACATGGTTCAAAGTACTTGATGGTTTGGTTTGTTTCCTTGAAGTCAATCTGATTGTGGCTTTTGAAATCTAATTCAGCTGATTCAGAAGATGAGGAAGAGGTAGAAGAAGAAGAAGAAGAAGAAGAAGAAGAAGAAGAAGAAGAAGAAGAAGAAGAAGAAGAAGAAGAAGAAGAAGAAGAAGAAGAAGAAGAAGAAGAAGAAGAAGAAGAAGAAGAAGAAGGATAAGGATTCGATTGAGTCTCGCAACCCATTTTGGAGTAAGAAGCTGGGACATTGTTGTTTTGCCATGCGCCTAAAACGTAAAACAAAATACAGAGTCCGCTTACACCAAGAATCAAAGTTAGTTTCTTTCTTCTTGCTTCTGTTTGGTGATGAAGACCAGTGTTCTCTTTCGCCATTCTTGAGTGCAAAGAGTAGAATACTGTCAAAAGTTGGCGACAGAATCAGAACAAGAAAAGGAAAAAGAATCAAATCCTATGTAATAAGGAGAAGGCCATAGTGGATTTTGTGAAGGATGTCAAATGTGAATCACCATCATAGAAAGTAGTAATGTGATAAGATTATTGAACAATGAGAAGAAGGGGAGAAAAACAAAAATATGGTAAAAAAAAGGAAGGATTATCTATTCTTTAGCAAAACAAGAACCAAGAACAGTTAATGAGAGAGAAAATAGGAAGTTGACCAAGAACAGCCTCATTTTCCTCCATTGCCTCCTTTAATCTCGTTTTACCATATATATACAAACATTACTTGTGACATTAAATGAAACCTTAAATATGCATATACATATATGTATAGAAATATATATGTATGGAAATCCAATCTGAAGCAATCACAAGATTTTCCACCTTTTTCCATGTTCTGATTGAAAGACATTTTTCTAGAGGAAATCATTATCTGTCGCACTAAAAAGTAAACCTGATTAATGTTATTGATTCCCTTCAAAAGATAGGTTTTTATGGACTGTGTTTAAACTTTAAACTATTTCTTCATGTAACAGAGAAACCACACGCATTTTACAGGTATGAATGTATATAGAAATGGAAGTATCTAAAAAGTATGGAGTGTAGTGGCTTACCTTGAAAGCAAGGTCAATTCTTGGAGACTCTGGAGTAAATTTGGCTCTCTACTCTATACATAGTCTATGGATCCAAACCATCAAAATATATTTATGTTACTCGTTTCTTGGTTACCATCTATCAAAATATATACACAGTCTATGGATCCAAACCATCAAAATCTAAGCATAGATATTCTTTCAAGTTCAATCAAATAGATATTCTTTCAAGTTCAATCAAATAGATATTCTTTCAAGTTCAATCAACTTCCAACAACAGGCAAATAAGGAAAATAGAGAAGAGTAAAGAGAATTTATCTTCCGAAACTTCAGCAAGTGGATAAAAAACCGAACATAAAGGATAATGAGTTTGCATCATCGATACTGGTCCAAAGGAAACAAAACTGCAAATCCATAAGAGATGTAAACAAAAAGCTACGACTATATCACTGTAACACAATATGAATATAACATAGCATTTCAGTAGCTTCATTCTTCAACAGCAATCTTGCCCTTCTCGCTCACATAGATACCATCAAGAAACTTCCTAATATCCTTCTTCTTCACATGGCATTTCTGCTCAAGATCAAACAGACAACAGACATCAAAAAGAGAGTATTAATAAAGGAAAAATCTGCAGCTTCAAGCAAAACATAATCAATCGAATCACAAACAAAATTCAGATCCAATACACTGCATTTTTCTTAGTTTCTGCAAGACTCTAGGGAGACACATATGATACATTTACCATGTTTTCTTTCTCAAGATCAGGATCAAACAATCATCAATAAGAGAGTTATAAAGAATGGCAAAGTCTGCACTTTACTACGCAAATCACAATCAAACTCATCCCAAACAAGATTCAGACCATAATGTTGCACTTTTTTATAGTTTCGGCAACATTCTATAGAAACCCATCTGTTAAATTTACCATTCTTTATTTCACAAGATCATGATCAAACAATCATATATAATAGAGTTATTAACAAAGGTAAAGCCTGCATCTTTAAAACGCAAGTCATTATCAAACCCATCACAAACAAGAGTCAGACCATTATGGTGCAATTCTCTAAGTTTCTACAACAAGTTACCGAAACCCATTTGGTACATTTTCCATTCTATACATTCTCAATTCAAGATTCCATAACTTTCAAGTTTCAAAAAACAGGACAAGCAATAAGAAAACAAAAGAGCAGAGAGTACCTGGTTGATCAAAGCGCATGACCGTGAGACAAGCTCGATATCATTTCCCTCGAGAGTAATCTCATCCTTAACCTTCTCAGATCGAACAATCTTAACACCATCCAACATTTCAACCTTCCTGACCTGTTCATACCATTTCAACACATCAATAAGCAAATCATCGACAACAACATTTCTACCTTAAAATGACAAAGAATCTCAAATCAACCAAAACAAAACAAACGAACCTTCTTCTCGCCAAGGAAGTTACGGATCTCGATGGCTTTGTTGTCACCGGAGATCGAAGCATTGATGGGGAAATGAGCATACACAAACCTCATTTTGTAAAGGAAACCTTGAGTGACACCAGCGATGAGATTGTTGACGTGGCTTAACGCAGTTCGGATCGAAGCACTGGCTTTGCGAGAGCCGAACCACGAATCGATCTTGAGCTGACGCTTCCCGGTGACCTCGTCTTTAATCAGCTGAAAATCGAGGTTGAGATGCTTGAAATCGCGAGTGAGTTTCCCGCGTGGGCCTTCGACTTCGATCACCTTGGCGTGAACCTTGATGGCGACGCCGTCGGGGATGTCCATCGTCTCAGATGACAAGATAGTCTTCATCTTTCGTCTCGGAGAGAAAGTGACGGCGACGGCTAAGGGGTTTTTTTTGGTGTGAAGCTTACACTTAGGGTACAAGAAAAAACCCTAGATACGCTTATAAATAAGTCACCTGTTTATAGGTTTTTTTTTGGGTTTCGCTGGTAATACAAAATGGCCTTAGGATCATCAAGTAAAGCCCATCATACGAATGTCCATAAAAGGCCCATCATTATTAGGAATTTCATTTTAGTATTGTATGTTATGAGTTATGACATTACAAATGGATTTAGGTGAGGGTATTGGATGCTTGAATTTAATAGAATGCAAATAAATTTTAAATTAATTAATTTTAGAGTAATTTAAAATTTTTGTTAGGATTTTAATGAATTCTATCCAAATAACAGCAAAAATGCTGGGAATTGGTTCTTTGTATTTTTTTTAGTGAAATTCTTACCAAATGACAATATCATAAATGCTGTAACAAAATTGAATAACACAAATATTTAATAAAATTAAGAAATCAATAAATTGAATGACACTAGTTAAATTAATTTAATTAGAAGAATGATTACGAATATCTAATCCAATAACACATGAATTTAAAAGAATTCATGAATTACACCATTGAATAACAGTATAATTCTATAGAAATCTAATTCATTTCAATCCCCCTTAATTTTGTTTTGTCGCCACATTACAAATATACAGTAAAAAAATCTATAGATTAATAACATTAGGACTCTTATATTAGTTTTTAATTTATAAAGAGAATAACTGGATCAAAACATAAATTTTGGACAAAACAAATTATTAATTTATCAAATTTATTAATTTATTGAATATTAATTTTTATAGTTTCTACTGTATTTAATTGAACTTATGTTTGTGAAAAGCTATTTGACTCGGCTGTAAATGATTTAAAAGCTTTTACATTATATATGAGATTGGATTTTCAGAGAATGTAATTAAAAATTAATAGATGCAAAATTACTTGGATGTTATATTGAGTACTGCATGTAAAGTTGTGTAATGGAAGAGAGCTGCGTTGTAGAGTCATTTTTCGTCATAATCGTATGTATTGTATGTATAGGAATTTGATTGACTAATCATCATCTTATTATTATTATTATTATTATTATTATTATTATTATTATTATTATTATTATTATTATTATTATTATTATTATTATTATTATTATTATTATTATTATATATGAAGAAGAATTTTTAAAAGTGAATGCAACACGTAAACAAAATTATAATTCATTAAATTGCATCATGTTTCACATTTAATTTTGATCATGATATTTTTAATAGAATAGTATAAATTTCTAATTTTAGTTATTTATTTCAAAAATAAAAAAAATAAATTTATGTTTTTTAAATAAATTATTAAAATAAAAAATATAAATTACGAAATAGAAAAAAAATATAAACTATAAAATTTATAATTCATAATATTTTTAAGTTATAAAGATTGTTTATCAAGTTTGTAATCAATTTTGAATTTCCTAATGATAAATTAAAATATATTTTATAGATAAATTAATGAGATCATAATTTAGAATCTAACTAGACAGATTATAATCAGGTTATCAATTTTAAAATATAAATATTTTCATAATTTTCTGGTGAGGCCTAATCTAATAGGAATATAAAAAAATTACACTTAGATCCAGATAAAAATTCTTTTTCTATAGAACAGTGGTGAATGATGCGCTCCGTTCTCGATTATCATATTGTGAACCGCTTCATCGATTTATATGTGGTTATTATTCAAAATAGATTGAAAAATGATTATTGATAAGAGTATTACAAAACTTGAAAGGGAAAAGAAAGTATTTTACTCTGTCCTAAAATATAAAATGTTTATAAAAAAGTTTTGTTTTATTTTATAAGATGTTTTACAAATTTCTATGTTATTTTATTTGTTAACTCTTTAAATTCTAATGTATTTTTTATGATTGACTAAATTATATTTTTAACTAATAATTAATGATGTTTTGTTTTAAAAATTTAGTTTCTTGATCTCTGCACTTTTATCTAGAACATCTTATATTTTAGGACAGAGTGAGTATTAAACTTTGTGCACCTTAACCAGGTTAAGTCACAACGTGTTCTCAAACCCTAGCTGCAAGTCTTCTAGAAGCTCTCATGCTCTCTTGTTATGAATATCAAATCCACTTGAGATTCTGAAAATTTAAAAAATTCAACATAAGGAAGTTTCAAAATAAATTTGGTCGAATGTTGCAAATGTTATGTTTTCAATTTTTTTTTGGTCGACCGCTTTAAATGTTATGTTCTCGTTTTCCAAGAAGACCTAACAGCCTCCGTAATTTGCTAAACATTCATCATATTCCAATATAACTGGTGCCATGAAATGAAAAATATGTTTTCGTTACTGATGTAACTGCTCGATTTAGCCAACTTTTTCATTATATCAACAAACTTGGATAAAAAGAATCCAGTGTGCAAAATTTGGACTAAACTAACTACCCAATGTATAAAAGATGTATAAGTAGATTCTATTTCTTGAGCATTGTTATGAGAAAGTATAAAAATGATGCAAACATTGAATGTATCACTGGTGTTTATTTCCTTCCTCTATTTTCACGCATTCGTGAACTAACAAATACTAGAGAACACCAAACTAGTCTTTACTAGATCGAAACATCAAAACATCATATCTTTTATTTTCAACATGAATACATAATAAACAGATTTTTTTTTCTAATAAAGTTACATTCAAAGCTGCAGAAGAACAGTGTTTATTTCCAAACATTTGTTTGAAATTTAAAGTGGTAATCTGTATTGAAAGACACATTGTGAACCCCCAAATCGTAATCTTTGGATTTGCAATGAACTAAGAGGTGGACTGCCAAAACAATTTGTCATCTTGATGATAGTATAAGGCCAAAATGGTGGAAGTGAACTATGACTTGAATCAAATGAAAGAAGAATTAAAGATGATCAGAAAAGCAATGTAGTATGGAGTTTTAGTGGATTTTTCATTGAAGTTTTCATGTTATGTTTAAAGTGATAAGATTGCTATTGAAGTTGAATTTTATAGAAATCGAGAATGGCTCGACATTTTTCTGTTTATAGATATTATTCATATGAATATATATATACAGAGTCGGCCCTGAGTTTTAAGTGACCGCAAGCTAAAGAAAAAAATAGGTCGTTTTATAAAAAAACATGGATTTAAACTGATTTACTAAAATAAAATACAGAATTGAGATTCAAATTCAAAAAGTCTCAACTACTAAGCAAGACCAACCTATAGAGATCGTTTTTTTATACTTAGTGCCAGAAGAACACAGGAGAAAACTCTCTCTGGCCCATTCTCCGATGTAGCTACCACGAGAGTTCAGATCTTCTTTTTCCAAGATTTGAATTTTAAATCTCTTCTTCTTACTCTTTTCGATATGGTTTTTTCAAACCTTCTTTGTTTCAACTTCCATTTCCACCAATCTTCTATCCTTCTAATCGCACTCATATCCCAGAAACTTAAAGTCCATCGCCTGTTTGTCTAAAGTCTATCACTTCTGCATCTCATCCCTGCATCTCTGTGAACCTAAAATCCATCTCCATAAATGGCATGCTTAACCTCCAATCCAAATCCTCTTTGAGGTGAGGGTTAGGTTGGTGGTGTGCATTTACTGGTTTTTCTCTCTTTGTTTAGATCCTAGCTTCTAACAGAGTCGGTGGTTTTGGTCTCCCGCTTCCCTCGTGGAAAGCTTCTCGGCGGCGCCAGTTCTTTTATCTAGCCTCGGGCTAAGAATTTCTTTTTCTCCAGATGTGTAAATCTCCTGACAATCTATCCTCATTTAGTTCTCTTGGATAAATCATGTTAATATCCAAAGAACAGCATCACCTTTCAACAAGAGTAAAGAAGAAGACGATGACTTGCTTTTTTAACAAGGTGGATTACTCTGAACTGATTGCACAACTTAAGCTCAGTTTGGTTAAAAAATTTTAATCGGGAAGAAAGAAGCGTTGAAGCTCGGCCTTCGTTGATGTGGCGTCAGAGACGACTTCATCAGAGGCCAAAATTTTTTTGTTTTTTTGACCTAATTTGTGTATGGTTTCTCAGCCAGTAAATTAATGGGCTCAATTTCAATTCTGGGCTAAGCCCAAGGTTTAGTGTAATCTGCTGGGTTTTAAACACATACAAGCTAAATCGCACATATAAATAATTTCCAGTTTTGGGCTAGGCCCAATTGCGAAAAAAAAGAAGAAGAAAATAAATCTTTAAAGGCCCAAAATCCAAAAAGGTCCATCTTCATCTAGTCTTGGAGGAGCCCAAATACCAGTCTTTGATCTGAAATGAACGTGATTGGATGGAACTGTCAGGGTGCGGGAGCCGATCTAACAAAGGATCATCTAGAAGAACTTTATCACTGTTTTCAACCTCGGTTCCTATTTTTATCAGAAACAAAGAACAATTGCTATTTTATGCAAGATATGCAAGTGCATTTTGGCTATGACCATGTTTAGACCGTTGAACCGAGAGGTCGAAGCGGCGGTCTAGCCCTCTTTTATATGGATGAACCCTCGGTTTCTATTTCTTATTCGGATGAGCATTTGATTGATATTGAAACTACTCTAGACGGACATAAAATTTTTATGACTTTCGTCTATGGTGATCCGATTGTAAAAAATCGAGAACTAGTTTGGGAACGCCTCACCCGGATGAGCCTGTCCAGAAAAGAAGCATGGTTTATGATTGGGGACTTCAATGAAATTACAGGAAACCACGAAAAGCGGGGTGGTAGGAGAAGACCTGAGAGCTCCTTTATTTCATTCCGGAATATGCTAAATGATTGTGGAATGCTTGATTTTCCTTATAAAGGAAACTCTTTCTCCTGGGTTGGAAGAAGACGGTCGGGCAAAGTCAAATGCCGCCTTGACAGAGCTCTCGGAAATGAAGAATGGATGTCTAAATTTTCCCACTCCTCTGTGGAGTACATGAAACTGTGGGGATCAGACCATCGTCTAGTCCTCGCTATGATCAAAATTAACAACATAAGGAGGAAAAAATCTTTTCGATTTGATAAAAAATGGATCGGAAAACCAGGATTCAAAGAGACAGTCGTTTCTGGGTGGGGCCCATTTGATGAATTCTCACGTAGAGATTTTCATCAAAAGGTTACCCAATGCCGGAAAAACATCTCCATTTGGAAGAAATCCAACCCGTCTAACTCAGAAAGAATGATAGAAGAATTGAAAAATCAACTGGACTTAGCTCAAGATGATGAAAACACAACGCTTGAAGAAATTGAAGAAATTAGGAGGAAGCTCTGTGTAGCCCTTAGGGAAGAAGAAATGTTTTGGCAACAGAAAAGCCGAGAAAAATGGCATAAAGACGGCGATAAAAATACCAAATTCTTCCACGCACTCACTAAACAGAGGCGAGCCCGAAACCGTATTGTAGCTCTAAAAGACAGCAATGGACATCTGGTAGAAAATGCAAGGGGAATCGAACGGGTGGCATTGCAGTATTTTCAGAAACTTTTTTCCTCGTCTATACCCTCTGATCTAGAAGATTCACTCCGGTTTATCACCGAGAAAGTCTCAGATAATGATAATGAATTTCTTCTGAAGGATCCGTCAGAAAATGAAATAAAAGATGCTCTCTTCGATATTAACCCGGACAAAGCCCCAGGACCTGATGGTATGACAAGTAAATTCTATCAAAAATTCTGGCGTTTCCTCCGCCAAGACATAGTAAAATTGGTAAAAGAATTCTTCAGATCTGGAGTTTTTGATCCTAAACTTAATCAGACCAATATTTGTCTTATCCCAAAAACCAACAAACCTAGATCGATGACGGAGTTCCGTCCAATTAGCTTATGTAATGTGAGTTATAAGATTATCTCCAAGCTTTTGTGCAAACGGCTCAAAAAGACCTTACCAAACCTTATTTCGGAAACACAATCGGCCTTCATGGCTAGACGACTCATCACTGACAACATTCTGTTAGCACAAGAAAATTTTCATGCTCTTCGTACCAACACAAATTGCAGAGAAAATTTTATGTAAAGCATACGATCGGGTTGAATGAGGATTCATTGAAGCTCTCCTCACCAAAATGGGATACTCGTCGAGATGGGTCAGTCTACTGATGTTCTGCATCTCATCGGTCTTTTATCAGGTCCTGATTAATGGAGAACCCAAAGGAAATATCAAACCGTCGAGAGGCTTGAGACAAGGAGACCCTCTATCCCCTTTCCTCTTCATCCTGTGTACTGAAGGACTAATATCTCTCCTCAAGGGAGCTGAGGAAGAAGATCGCATTTCTGGGCTAAAAATAGCTCAAGCAAGTCCTCCAGTTTCCCATCTCTTCTTCGCTGATGATAGTCTGTTTTTCTGTAAAGCGGATATCCATCAGGGAGCGGAAATATTCAAAATTATTGATACTTATGGAAAAGCGTCAGGACAACAACTTAATCTAGGCAAATCATCCATCATGTTTGGTAATAGAGTGGATCCAAATCTTAAACGAAGTATCAAAAATTCCATCGGCATCACTTCGGTAGGTGGAATGGGTATGTATCTGGGCCTTCCAGAACAAATCTGTGGATCAAAGAAGAAGGTCTTCTCCTTTGTACATGACCGACTTAGTAATCGGGTAAATAATTGGTCTGCAAGACTTCTATCCAAAGGTGGGAAAGACATTCAGATAAAATCGGTGGCTCAAGCAGTCCCTACTTACGTCATGTCTTGCTTTCTTTTGCCTAAAGGGGTTACTGACAAACTCCGGAGTGCCATCGCCAATTTTTGGTGGAGCTCGAAACAAAATAGCAGTGGGATCCACTGGATCGCTTGGGACAAAATTTGTATTCCTCAGGATATGGGAGGTCTGGGATTTAGGGATTTAAATGATTTTAACCTAGCTTTGCTTGCTAAGCAGCTATGGAGACTCATCCAATACCCTTCTTCTCTTCTGGCCCGAGTGCTAAGAGGAAGATATTACCGACAATCAGATCCTTTAGAAGATCGAAATGTCTATTCACCATCTTATGGATGGAGGAGTATGTTGGCCGCCAAACCGTATCTCAAAATGGGACTTAGGAAGACAATCGGGTCGGGACTCAACACCAGAGCCTGGAGTGAGCCTTGGATCCCCGATGCCAGGGCCCGATCTCCAAGAGCAGCCCCTCAGATCGGCTTTCAGGATCCAGGAATGTTAGTCTAACATCTTATCTGGCAAGATACGAAGAAATGGGATGTGCCTCTCCTAAGAGTTTTTTTCCAACCTGAGGATGTCTCTCTTATCCTTGGGTTGAGACCTAGCAGGAACCACACTTTAGACGGATATGCGTGGAACCATACTAAATCGGGGATATATTCGGTTAAATCGGGCTATGATTTGATTAGAAGAACGATGCTTGCACAAAATTCAGATGTCGTGAGAGAACCGAGCATCACAACTCTTCAAAGCTACGTTTGGAAAATACGAACGCCTCGAAAGATGAAGCATTTTATGTGGCAAACTTTATCACGATGTATTGCTACTTGCCAAAACCTGACTTATAGGCATATGGGAACGGATAAGCACTGCCCCCGTTGTGGAAATCCTGAAGAATCTATTAACCATCTTCTTTTTTATGTCCCCCGGCTTTACAAGTCTGGGCGTTATCGGACTTTCCGTCCCTTCCGGGCCTCTTCCCGAGTACTTCTATTTACCAAAATATGAGCTTCCTCTTTTGGAAAACAAAAGAGGTAGGCATGACAGATCCACAAAAGGATATTTATCTTTGGATCCTGTGGTATATTTGGAAAGCGAGGAACGAAAAGATCTTCAACGGGAAAGAAATTTCCCCAGTAGATACTTTGATCCACGCCAAGATTGAATCAGAAAGCTGGAAGCTTGCAAACGACCCAGAAGAAGACGAAGACGCAACAGACGAGACTACCCCCACTCCTTGGCTCCCGATTACTCTACCTGATGTCCAGAGGTTCCCGATTTGTCAGGTTGATGCATCCTGGACAGGCAGCGGCCTGTTTACTGGGCTAGGGTGGAGCTTAAAGGAGGATAGGAGTGGTGAGATTTTTGGCCTTCAGGGCTGTCGTAGAAGCCTCTCGGCCCTTCATGCCGAGTTGGAGAGCCTCTTATGGGCTATGTCTTGCATAAAAGATCGACTGATCTTATCCGTCCACTTTTAAACCGATTGCTTGGATTTGGTAAGCATGTCAGAATCTCCATCGGATTGGCCATCTTTCTTATCAGAGTTGGAAGTCTTCCGCAATCTCCGAGAAAGTTTCTTAAACTTCACACTCTCTCATATTCCCAGAAGTTCAAATGTCCGAGCGGATAGTCTTGCAAAGAGAGCTCGAGCAAAAGGCATTTTCTTTTTTCTTTTCCCAAATCATTCATAACGAGCCAGTTGTAGGAGGTTTTTCTGAACCACCTTTTAACGGGCCAATAGTGATGTAATAGTTGGGTAGTTGAAAAAAAAAAAAAAAGCAAAACCAACCTTACAACATACCATTAGACTACAAAAACTTTTAATAACTTTAAGGCCGAAAATTTTATATAAAAAAATAGGATCGTAAGCCTATGCTTAGACTACTTGCCTTCAAGACCGGTTATATATATATATATATATATATATATATATATATAATTCCCCCGTAATTCCCCCATAATTCTCCAATATATATATATATATATATATAACACCTTTGATGCTCCCATTGGAACAATTACCAAACGAATACCCGAATAAGTAAAGAAACATTTATTGACCTTAGACCCAATTCTTAACGGACTCGATTTGGCTCTCTACTCTATACATAGTCTATGGATCCAAACCATCAAAATATATTTATGTTACTCGTTTCTTGGTTACCATCTATCAAAATATATACATAGTCTATGGATCCAAACCATCAAAATATAAGCATAGATATTCTTTCAAGTTCAATCAAATAGATATTCTTTCAAGTTCAATCAACTTCCAACAACAGGCAAATAAGGAAAATAGAGAAGAGTAAAGAGAATTTATCTTCCGAAACTTCAGCAAGTGGATAAAAAACCGAACATAAAGGATAATGAGTTTGCATCATCGATACTGGTCCAAAGGAAACAAAACTGCAAATCCATAAGAGATGTAAACAAAAAGCTACGACTATATCACTGTAACACAATATGAATATAACATAGCATTTCAGTAGCTTCATTCTTCAACAGCAATCTTGCCCTTCTCGCTCACATAGATACCATCGAGAAACTTCCTAATATCCTTCTTCTTCACATGGCATTTCTGCTCAAGATCAAACAGACAACAGACATCAAAAAGAGAGTATTAATAAAGGAAAAATCTGCAGCTTCAAGCAAAACATAATCAATCGAATCACAAACAAAATTCAGATCCAATACACTGCATTTTTCTTAGTTTCTGCAAGACTCTAGGGAGACACATATGATACATTAACCATGTTTTCTTTCTCAAGATCAGGATCAAACAATCATCAATAAGAGAGTTATAAAGAATGGCAAAGTCTGCACTTTACTAGGCAAATCACAATCAAACTCATCACAAACAAGATTCAGACCATAATGTTGCACTTTTTTATAGTTTCGGCAACATTCTATAGAAACCCATCTGTTAAATTTACCATTCTTTATTTCACAAGATCATGATCAAACAATCATATATAATAGAGTTATTAACAAAGGTAAAGCCTGCATCTTTAAAACGCAAGTCATTATCAAACCCATCACAAACAAGAGTCAGACCATTATGGTGAAATTCTCTAAGTTTCTACAACAAGTTACGGAAACCCATTTGGTACATTTTCCATTCTATACATTCTCAATTCAAGATTCCATAACTTTCAAGTTTCAAAAAACAGGACAAGCAATAAGAAAACAAAAGAGCAGAGAGTACCTGGTTGATCAAAGCGCATGACCGTGAGACAAGCTCGATATCATTTCCCTCGAGAGTAATCTCATCCTTAACCTTCTCAGATCGAACAATCTTAACACCATCCAACATTTCAACCTTCCTGACCTGTTCATACCATTTCAACACATCAATAAGCAAATCATCGACAACAACATTTCTACCTTAAAATGACAAAGAATCTCAAATCAACCAAAACAAAACAAACGAACCTTCTTCTCGCCAAGGAAGTTACGGATCTCGATGGCTTTGTTGTCACCGGAGATCGAAGCATTGATGGGGAAATGAGCATACACAAACCTCATTTTGTAAAGGAAACCTTGAGTGACACCAGCGATGAGATTGTTGACGTGGCTTAACGCAGTTCGGATCGAAGCACTGGCTTTGCGAGAGCCGAACCACGAATCGATCTTGAGCTGACGCTTCCCGGTGACCTCGTCTTTAATCAGCTGAAAATCGAGGTTGAGATGCTTGAAATCGCGAGTGAGTTTCCCGCGTGGGCCTTCGACTTCGATCACCTTGGCGTGAACCTTGATGGCGACGCCGTCGGGGATGTCCATCGTCTCAGATGACAAGATAGTCTTCATCTTTCGTCTCGGAGAGAAAGTGACGGCGACGGCTAAGGGGTTTTTTTTGGTGTGAAGCTTACACTTAGGGTACAAGAAAAAACCCTAGATACGCTTATAAATAAGTCACCTGTTTATAGGTTTTTTTTTGGGTTTCGCTGGTAATACAAAATGGCCTTAGGATCATCAAGTAAAGCCCATCATACGAATGTCCATAAAAGGCCCATCATTATTAGGAATTTCATTTTAGTATTGTATGTTATGAGTTATGACATTACAAATGGATTTAGGTGAGGGTATTGGATGCTGGAATTTAATAGAATGCAAATAAATTTTAAATTAATTAATTTTAGAGTAATTTAAAATTTTTGTTAGGATTTTAATGAATTCTATCCAAATAACAGCAAAAATGCTGGGAATTGGTTCTTTGTATTTTTTTTAGTGAAATTCTATTAAATTCTTACCAAATGACAATATCATAAATGCTGTAACAAAACTGAATAACACAAATATTTAATAAAATTAAGAAACTGTTGTGAAAACTTAGAAACTTTATTAATCACTGGAATGTATATATAGAGTACATAGGGAATCTAGATTAAGTACAATGCCCTGATGGGCTAATGGGCCGGTATAAGAGTCCATATATGATATGTGTTATAACACTCCCCCTTGGACGAGTGAACCGGGTCAGCTACTCAATCGGGATCTCGATAATGCGCTGGGGAATGTTGCCTCATTAAAACCTTACCAGGAAAAACCCAGTGGGACAAAACCATGGTGAAGGAAAAAGAGTACAACACGCATTACTCCCCCTGATTGTAGCATCACTGCAGATCTCTAAGTCTATACATTCCTATCTGTTTGACGAGCTTCCGGTGTGTTGAAGTAGGCAATGATTTGGTGAAGAGGTCAGCTGAATTCTCACTGGATCGGACCTGCTGAACGCTGAGAGTGCCGTCCTTCTGCCAGTCTGAGGTTGAGAAGAACTTCGGTAAAATGTGCTTCGTCCGATCTCCTTTGATATATCCTTCCTTGAGCTGAGCTATGCATGCCGCGTTGTCTTCATACATCACCGTGGGCTGTGTGTCTTCGTCCATACCACAATCTCTGCGGATGTGCTGAGTCATGGAGCGCAGCCAGACGCATTCCCTACTAGCCTCATGAATGGCTAGGATTTCAGCATGGTTTGATGAAGTGGCAGTGAGTGTCTGCTTCATTGATCTCCAAGAGATGGCTGTTCCTCCATGCGTAAAAACGTAGCCAGTTTGAGACTTGGCAGTGTGCGGATCTGATAGATATCCTGCATCCCCATCTTTATTTTGGTTAGTATAGAAGAGTCCTAAGTCTTGAGTACCTCGAAGGTATCTTAGGAGATGTTTTATACCGTTCCAGTGCCTCTGAGTTGGAGATGAACTATATCGAGCGAGGAAGTTCACGGCGAAACATATGTCTGGTCTAGTGTGACTAGCCAGGTACATTAACGCTCCTACAGCACTGAGGTATGGCTTTTCAGGACCAAGGATTTCTTCATCATCCTTTTTGGGACCAAGAGGGTCATCACTTAAGCTTCTAACTACCATTGGGCTGGTCAATGGGTGAGCTTGGTCCATATTAAATCGCTTGAGTACCTTTTCGATATAAGCCGATTGATGCACAAGGATTCCTCCTTTGATGTACTCAAGTTGTAATCCCAAACAGTACTTTGTTTTGCCTAGGTCTTTCATTTCGAATTCTGCTTTTAAGCAGTCGACTGTTTGGGAGATCTCACCAGATGTTCCGAGGATGTTTAGATCATCCACGTATACTGCTATGATTACAAATCCTTTGTTTGAGTACTTCTTGATGAAGATGCATGGACTGATGGGGTCATTTTTGTAGCCTTCTTTGATGAGGTAATCGCTGAGGCGGTTGTACCACATACGCCCACTTTGTTTCAGTCCATACAAGGATTTGTTCAGCCTGATGCAGTATTGATCTCGAGATGCATTTTTGTCTTTTAGTTCAATGCCATCTGGGAGTCTCATATATATTTCGTTGTCCAGGGGCCCATAGAGATATGCGGTTACAACATCCATTAACCGCAGATCTAGATTTTCTCTTATGGCCAGACATATGAGGAATCGGAATGTTGTTGCATCCACCACTGGAGAATAAGTCTCCTCATAATCGATTCCGGGTCTCTGTGAGAATCCTTGTGCTACAAGCCGTGCTTTGTATCGAACGACTTCACCGAGTTCGTTCCTTTTGCGCACAAAGACCCATTTGTGGCCCACTGGCTTGATGTGTGATGGGGTCCGGATGATCGGACCGAACACGTTTCTGAGTTTGAGACTCTTTAACTCCACGTTTATGGCTTCTTTCCATTTTAGCCAATCTGTTCGATGTGTACACTGTGTTATTGACGTGGGTTCTAGATCCTCTTGCGTGAGCGCAACATCAAGTGCTACTTTGTATGCAAAGAGTGCATTTAAGTCGACTTCTTTTCGATTCCATTGTATTCCGGACATATTGTAATTGATGGAGATCTCATTGTTATCTTCTGAACCTGGAGATTCGGCGTCCCGAACTTCCATTGAGGGTTCATTAGATTGAGTCTCAGCCGCGGCTATGTCTGATATTGCAGGAATCCCGGTTTTGGTTATTGTACCTTTCTTTGATTTCCGGGGATTCTTATCTTTGGAACCGAGAGGTCTGCCCGGTTTGAGACGTGGTGCAGACTCTGTAGCAACTTGAGTCTGTCCCGTTGGGACAGCTATTCGTACTGGTGCATTACAAGCTGGGATGTATGATTTGGTTACTTTGGTCGGGTCAGCAAAGGAATCTGGCAATTGATTAGCTAGCTTTTGATAATGAATAATCTTTTGGATCTCTGAATCACATTCTAGAGTCCGAGGATCTTGCCAATTTAATGATGTTTGATTCCATGAAAGATCTTTGACCAGCTTGTTTGTCTCACCACCTAAAGAGGGATATACCGATTCATCGAATTGGCAATCCGCATATCTGGCCTTGAAGAGATCTCCAGTGGTTGGCTCGAGATATCTTATGATGGTGGGAGAGTCAAAACCAACATATATTCCCATCCTTCTTTGAGGTCCCATTTTGGTTCGATGTGGTGGAGCAATGGGTACATATACTGAACACCCAAATGTTTTGAGATGGGAGATGTCTGGCTCATGACCCGAGAGTAGTTGGGATGGGGAATATTTGTGTTCACTAGATGGCCGGATGCGTATGAGTTCAGCAGCATGTAATACTGCATGTCCCCATGCTGAGGCCGGGAGCTTTGATCTCATGAGTAATGGTCGGGCTATCCATTGAATGCGTTTAATGAATGATTCAGCCAATCCATTTTGAGTATGGACATGTGCTACAGGATGTTCCACGGTTATCCCCATGGCCATACAGTAGTCATTAAACGCTTGTGAGGTAAATTCACCAGCATTGTCAAGGCGGATAATCTTTAGTGGGAAGTCAGGGAAATGGGCCCGCAATTTTATGATTTGGGCCAAGAACCTAGCGAAGGCTTGGTTCCGAGAGGACAAGAGACAAACATATGACCAACGGGTCGATGCGTCTATAAGGACCATGAAGTACCGGAATGGTCCGGAAGATGGATGTATAGGTCCACAGATATCGCCCTGGATTCTTTCTAGGAAATGAAGTGTTTGTTTAGAGATTTTAACTGGTGAAGGCCGAGTGATCAATTTGCCTTGAGAACAAGCTGTGCACATGAGGTGTTGAGGATAAGCTCGGTTTTCTTTGAGGGTATGCCCTTGAGAGTTTTGAATTAGTTTACGCATCATATTTGCACCGGGATGACCGAGCCGG
Source organism: Eutrema salsugineum (assembly GCF_000478725.1). Taxonomy (NCBI): domain Eukaryota; kingdom Viridiplantae; phylum Streptophyta; class Magnoliopsida; order Brassicales; family Brassicaceae; genus Eutrema; species Eutrema salsugineum. The sequence continues at coordinate 6,868,845 of NW_006256756.1, read as the reverse complement.
TCGTGCCAAATAGTATAATCAGTAAACCGGGCTTTGAGAGTGGTATTAGCTTCAATCATACTGACTTTAGCATGGTAAAGTCCAGTAGAGAGCGCGGGTATGGTTTCGAGGATTTGTTTATGGCCGTCTACGGTTTTAGTGACTAAGAGAGATTCTTTGTTCCCTTGACCTTGGGTTTCTATGTGGAAACCATTCTGTCTTATATCCTTGAAGCTCAAAAGATTTCTCTTCGAACTAGGAGAATATAGAGCATCTGGTATTTCAAGTTGTGTGCCATTTGATAGCAACACATAGGCATGGCCATATCCTTCGATAAGGTTTGAGGGACCCGCGATGGTGCTAATATTTGCGGTTTGATAGGTTAGGTTTATGAAGTAACTTTTGTTTCTTAAGATAGTGTGGCTGGATCCACTATCTACGACTATGGTTTCCATTTGCTGGTGTGCTTCATTATGAATAGAAGATAGAATTCAGTATTGAGGAATTCAGAAAATGTGATAAATCATAAAGTAAAGCAGTGTCTGAGAATAAAGGCAAATGGAAAAAAAATGAAACAAATCCCAAAATGAAAAAAAATAAAGAACAAAATCAAATTGTATCAGAGTTTCAGATGATTGAATTAATCGAGGAGATCAGCTGTTTCATAGTCCATGGGGTCGGTCTGCTCGTTTGTGGTGTTCTCATCATCAAGGAGGTCGTCACCTTCCAGGTTAGCAGCATCGACTGGCTGAGTCATGTTGGCTTCAGCAGGAGCTTTTCCGTACTTCTGGTATAGATCGCAGTGGATCTTGGGGGTGCGACATTGCTTTGTTGGGTGGTTGAACATCCCACATCTGGTACAAGCAGAGTGATCGGGGTTGGTGTGGCGGGTCGGCTTGGTGATGCCTCGACCACGACCAGGACCATAATTGAGGTTAGGTCGGTTGCCACGACCATGTCCGCGTCCACGTCTTCCACGTCCATGTCCTCGGCCATTACCACGTCCATTACCACGTCCACGGCGGTGATCTGAGGATCTATCGGGTTGAACATGGTAGGACTCTTGACGAGAAGCTGGGACAGGAGCCGATCCCGGGGGCCTCATAGCGCTGTTCCTCATAAGCAGCTGGTTATTCTTCTCAGCGAGGAGAAGACAGGACAACAAGTCTTCGTACAATGTGTGTTTCATTGCACGGTATTGTTGTTGGAGCACAACATTCTCTGTGCTGAATGTGGATAATGTTTTCTCGAGGAGATCATTATCTGTCACATCCTCGCCACAGAGTTTCCGGATGGCAACAATACGAAAGACTTCGCTGTTGTAATCATCTACGGATTTGTAGTCCTGGAACCGAAGGTTCTTCCAGTCGAAATCTGCCTGAGGCAACTGGACCATTTTCTGATGGTCATATCGCTTTTTCAGCGCTTGCCACAATTCAAGTGGATTCTCAAGAGTCAGATATTGCTGCTTAAGGCTCGGGGCCAGATGATGGCGTATGTGACATATCGCCTGAGACTGTCCCTTACGGGATGCGGTGTTACCGTCGGTAATACACGCATCGAGTTCTTTCGATGCAAGGAACAAGCGCATGTCTAGGGCCCACTCGAGGTAGTTATCCCCGGAGATGTGAAGGGCCTCGAATTCACATTTCTGAATGTTTGACATCTGAAACATGAGATTGATTTTGTTAGGGATTGTTTTGAGAAAATTTTGAATGCTGATGATGAAACTTTCTATTTTGAGAATATTTCTATTTTAGGAAAGTTTCTAAATTTGGAAAGTTTCTAATTTGGGTAATTTTCTAAATGAGGAAAGTTTCTATGTCGGGAAAATTTCTATATGAGGAAAGTTTTTATATGAGGAAACTTTCTATTAGAGGGAACTTTCTCGGAAATAGTAAATTTTAAAGGGTATGGTTTTAGTTACCCCGAACATGATGTCGGTTTAATAGCTGTGATTTAATCGGTTAAAGCCGAATATAATTTCGGTTAATGAGAACCAGGTTTAGCCGGTTTTAGGCGGTTTAGGAGGAACCCTAGGGGAGCCGAATATGATTAGGGTTTTATCTAGGGTTTTAACGGTTTGGAAAACATATTTTGGATGTGATTTCGAGATCTATAGGATCTGTGGTCGATGGTTTTAATAATTTCACAAGGACAACAAAGAAATCACGTGAAAAGGACTAGGGTTTAAGCATTATGACTTACGATTTTGAAGATTACAAAATCGTGAATCAAGCTTAGGATTTAGGGTTGATTTTCTTAGTTTATTCAATCAAGTGTTTCAAGCAAGAGAATCAACAATCAAATAAGCTGCAACAAGCTTATTAAACATGAAGAAAATCGAATAGGTTTATGCCATGAACATGGCCAAAAACGGTTGTTAGGTTTTTGTAGATTAGGGTTTTATAAAACGAGTTTAAAACCTTTGAACATGCATAAACTTATAATTTAAACAATCAATCAACAAGTTATCAATCAATCATCAGAGTATCAAACACTTTCAATCAATTAGAGATCGATTTTTTTTTTTATAGGGTTTTGAAGTGTTTAAACAACAGGTTCTATGGCTCTCAGTTTTAGAAGATACCTTTTCCACCTTTGGATTTCTGACAGGCTAATGAAACTGGGAGCTAATAGACCTCAGTTAGCCGCTACAAATTCCAAGGATTGATCACCAAAACTGGAGAAGCTGCTGGTTGAAGAAGGAAAAACTCGGATCTGGTTTTTTTTTTTTTTTTTCGGTTGATCGTCGTGTACTGTAAGTGTGCGTGAGGGCGCGTCCGACGTTGGATCGACAAACGGTTTTCACCAGTAGATTCGGCTCGTCGAGGGCTTCGATTTGATATGTAGATCGTCTTCTGGTTCCTCACGGTTTGGAAGATATGCGTCTTTTAAGTTTCGACTTGCTTTTAGGGTTTTGGTGGTGGCCGGATTTATTAGGGTTTTTCGCTCAGAGAGTCTTATCGTGCTGATAACGTGTTGTGAAAACTTAGAAACTTTATTAATCACTGGAATATATATATAGAGTACATAGGGAATCTAGATTAAGTACAATGCCCTGATGGGCCTAATGGGCCGGTATAAGAGTCCATATATGATATGTGTTATAACAGAAACCAATAAATTGAATAATACTAGAATTTAATTTTTTTTTTTGTCAACAGCCTAAGTACCTACGAGGACATAGAAGTCCAGTTTGGAGGTACTGAGTTTACATAGATCATGTCTTGAGGGTAGACTCGAACACTGCGTGCTAGGAGATCTGCCTTCATATTATTCGCTCGTGGAATAAGGGAGATAGAGAAGAAAGTGAAAACCCCTTTACTCCTCTCAAATTCTTCTAGGTGTACTCCAAACGCTGGCCACTCCTCTGGTATAGACACCATCTTCACCAATTCGGAGCAGTCTGTGACGAACGCTACCTCCATCTTGTTGTTTGCTATCATACAATGCATCGCCCAAATGAGGGCTTCCAGCTCTGCATGTAGCGGAGATAAGCTTCGCCTGACATTTCTTGCACCCATAACAACCTCTGCATCGCCTTCTTTGCACAAATACCAACCTAAACCGGAAGCTTTATCCGCTTCCGTCCAGGATCCATCAGTAAAACATCTCCATCCTGCATACTGCGAAATAACTCAATCCATAATTCCGATATTATTTTCAACCTGTTCCTCCTCCTTTTGTGCGTCGTCCCAGATACTTGCTTCTGTTTCCGCGATCTTCAAAGTTATTTGTGCATCTCTGTCAATATTTGAATATACTTTATCGTTTCTTGCTTTCCAAATGTACCTCATGATCCATGCAAAATCTGTTGTTTTGTATTCCTGGGGGATTCTCCAAAATAGATGATCAAAATTTGCATAAACCGATGAGACTAGAAAGACATCCAAGGGTGTTGGGATCTTTGAGAGAGCCCAGATCTGCCTTGCCGGAGGGCATTCAAATAGAACATTCTTCTTCCGTTCCACAACGAGCGCACAATGTGTCACAGTTTATTTCTCGCTTCTTTATGTTTGCCAGTACTGGTAAACAGCCCGATAGTGCTTGCCAAATGAAATGTTTCAATTTTGGTGAGCACCTTAGTTTCCAGATGTGTGCCTGCGGTGGTTTTAGTTCTAGACCATAGTAAATTTCCATACTATCCTCTGATTTTTGTTGTTCTACCTGGTATCCAGATTTAACCGTATATCTACCTGATTTCGTGAAGTGCCATCCTAGTGTATCGGGTCGATAGACACGACTCATGGGTATTCCGCGAATGATTTCCACATCTACTGGATCAATGATGGCACTAATCAATCCTAGGTTCCAAGTTTGAGTGACCGGGTCAACCAGATGATTGACCATTAGATTTGGGTAGTAGTTAAACCCTTTACATGTGGCTGGCCTCGGGCGAGAAGCTGGTATCCAAGGGTCATTCCATACTGAGATCGAACACCCTGAGCCAACTCTTTTGATTAGTCCTGTTTGAAGAATGATTACAAATATCTAATCCAATAACAAATGAATTTAAAAAAAATTCATGAATTACACCATTGAATAACAGTAGAATAGAAAGTCTAATTCATTTCAATCCCCCTTAATTTTGTTTGTCGCCACATTACAAATATACAGTAAAAAATCTATAAATTAATAACATTATGACTCTTATATTATTTTTTAATTTATAAAGAGAATAATTGGATCAAAATATAAATTTTGGACAAAAAAGTTATTAATTTATCAAATTTATTAATTTATTGAATATTAATTTATATAGTTTATACTGTATTTAATTGAACTTATGTTTGTGAAAAGCCATTTGACTCGGCCGTCAATGATTTAAAAGCTTTTACATTATATATGAGATTTGGATTTTCAGAGAATGTAATTAAAAATTAATAGATGCAAAGTTACTTGGATGTTATATTGAGTACTGCATGTAAAGTTGTGTAATGGGAGAGAGCTGCGTTGTAGAGTCATTTTTCGTTATAATCGTATGTATTGTATGTTGATCATCATCTTATTATTATTTTATTATTATATAAAGAAGAATTTTTAAATGTGAATGCAACACGTAAACAAAATCATAATTCACTAAATTGCGTCATGTTTCATATTTAATTTTGATCATGATATTTTTAATAGAATAATATAAAATTTCTTATTTTAGTTATTTATTTCAAAAAGAAAAAAAAATTATGTTTTTTAATAAAATTACTAAAATAGAAAAACAAAGAGAAATAACGAAATAGAAAAAATAATAAACTATAAAATTTTAATTTATAATTTATAATATATTTTTAACTTATAAAGATTTTTTATCAAGTTTGTAATCAATTTTGAATTTCCTAATGATAAATTAAAATATATTTTGTAGATAAATTAACGAGATCATAATTTAGAATCTAACTATACAGATTATAATCAGGTTATCAATTTTAAAATATAAATATTTTCATAATTTTCTGGTGAGGCCTAATCTAATAGGAATATAATAAAATTACACTTAGATCCAGATAAAAATTCTTTTTCTATAGAACAGTGGTGAATGATGCGCTCCGTTCTCGATTATCATATTGTGAACCGCTTCATCGATTTATATATGGTTATTATTCAAAATAGATTGAAAAATGATTATTGATAAGAGTATTACAAAACTTGAAAGTGAAAAGAAAGTATTTTACTCTGTCCCAAAATATAAAATGTTTATAAAAAAAATTGTTTCATTTTATAAGATGTTTTACAAATTTCTATGTTATTTTATTTGTTAACTCTTTAAATTCTACTGTCTTTTTTATGATTGACTAAATTATATTTTTAACTAATAATTAATGATGTTTTGTTTAAAAAATTTAGTGTCTTGATCTCTGCAATTTTATCTAGAAAATCTTATATTTTAGGACTAAGTGAGTATTAAACTTTGTGCACCTTAACCAAAGTCACAACGTGTTCTAAAACCCTAGCTGCAAGTCTTCTAGAAGCTCTCATGCTCTCTTGTTATAAATATCAAATCCACTTGATATTCTGGAAATTTAAAAAATTCAACATAAGGAAGTTTCAAAATAAATTTGGTCGAACGTTGCAAATGTTATGTTCTCAAATTTTTTTTTGTCGAACGTTTCAAATGTTATGTTCTCATTTTCCTAGAAGACCTAACAGCCTCCGTAAATTGCTATACATTCATCATTCCAATATAGCTGGTGCCATGAAATGAAAAATATGTTTTTGTTATTGATGTAACTACTCGATTTAGCCAACTTTTTCATTATATCAACAAACTTGGGTAAAAAGAATCCAGTGTGCAAAATTTGGACTAAACTAACTACCCAATGTATAAAAGATGTATAAGTAGATTCTATTTCTTGAGCATTGTTATGAGAAAGTATAAAAATGATGCAAACATTGAATGTATCACTGGTGTTTATTTCCTTCCTCTATTTTCACGCATTAGTGAACTAACAAATACTAGAGAACACCAAACTAGTTTTTACTAGATCGAAACATCAAAACATTATATCTTTTATTTTCAACATGAATACATAATAAACAGATTTTTTTCTAATAAAGTTCCATTCAAAGCTGCAGAAGAACAATGTTTATTTCCAAACATTTGTTTGAAATTTAAAGTGGTAATCTGTATTGAAAGACACATTGTGAACCCCCAAATCGTAATCTTTGGATTTGCAATGATCTAAGAGGTGGACTGCCAAAACAATTTGTCATCTTGATGATAGTATAAGGCCAAAATGGTGGAAGTGAACTATGACTTGAATCAAATGAAAGAAGAATTAAAGATGCTCAGAAAAGCAATGTAGTATGGAGTTTTAGTGGATTTTTCATTGAAGTTTTCATTTTATGTTTAAAGTGATAAGATTGCTATTGAGTTGAATTTTATAGAAATCAAGAATGGCTCGACATTTTTTTGTCTATAGATATTATTCATATGAATATATATATGAATATATATATATATATATATATAATTCCCCCATAATTTCCAATGCTAACACCTCTGATGTTCCCATTGGAACAATTACCAAACGAATAAGCGAATAAGTAAAGAAACATTTAGACCTTAGACCCAATTCTTAACGGACTGTGAAACTTGTCGTCTAAAGACATGAACAAACTGGTTTGTTGACATTTGATATTAATTATTCTTTGGTGGTAAGTTTATTCTCTTTTTTTTTTCTTTTTGTCATCAAATCTGTTTTTTTGTTTGTTCATTCTTTGCGCATAATCTCTTTTTTGATCTCTATACTTGTAACAACCCGACTTCCGGTTCTCTTAAATGTCGGTTATTACCAACTCCTAATCTGAATTAATTTAATTAAACCATTTCCTTTTTAATTAATCTTTTATAATGTTTTTTAATTCATGTGAACCCCATTGCTTAGCCCAACTAAACTAATCTTTAGTATAAATACCTAATTATTGCCCTAATCTCTCATTAATCCTCCTAAACCCTAAGAGAAAGAACCCTAGCCACATTTTCTCCTCCTTCTCCTTCCCTGTGCCGAGCTCTTCTCCTTCCAGCCGAAGCTTCTCCTCCTTGTCGTGATGTCTGCGCCTCCTTCTCCTCCTCCTTTTGAGTTTGGAACCAGTGATGATGGATCACCCCTTCATTCTACATCTCTTACGCCTTCTCCTCCTCCTGTCTCACAGCCCTCAGTTCAAAGGTGAGGACTTATTGCTTCATCCTCTCTTACATATGCATAGTTGTCTTTAACTAGTCTTTGTTTAAACCAAAGCTTCGATCTGATTGTTAGGGTTGTTAGAATTGATTAGAACCTGTATCTATGTTGCCTGATTGTTGATGATTGTTGGATGATGGTGGAATGATACACAAGAAATCTGAATATGGATCTGGACTTAAGGAACCCTAAAATATGGTTTTGTCTGATGTTAACCTCTTTATTTTTCCTTTTTTTTTACAACTTTGTATCAACAAATGTGCATCTTAATAATGGAATGACCTTCCAAATAAATGAATGAATTGATTGTTTGGGTGGATATGTGTTGATAGTAGAACTTGTTAGTTCTCTGGCTCCTAGATTTGGGGGTCAGTGTTGTTTGTTGTCTGGGCTGATGTCTGTGTGACCATACAGCAGCCATCGCGGGCAGTGGATAGAGCAATCCACCAAGTGTTTAAATAGCCTGTCTGTGACCGCTGGTAAAAGCCTGTCTGAGTGACTGCTGGCACAGTCTGTGTGACTGAGTGGAATGGACCTGACTAATGGGCCGGTGGTAGACTAGATATTAGTCGGGACTGTTCCGGTTTTACCTTTCCGGGGAGGCATGGTTGTCCGAGGGATTGCACACTATAACTGGTTTTGACCAGGGCCCACTATTTGGTAGTTGCATACTAGGGTTACCCTTGTTTGTTGTGTGATTAATTGCTATAAACAAATTGGAAATGTCTTTATATAATAGTGTATGTTGTGTGGGTTTGTTTTAGGATAAAAAATTTTAAAGAACAAATTATTTTTGTTTTTTTAGGAAGGCGAGATAAGGATGTTACAATACTAGCATTTTATAAGCAGCCATTTTTTAAAAAGGAACATTGTTTTATAAAATATTACATAAAATACCATTATAAATATCAAAGAATAATTAAAATTTAAAAATATATAATTGTTTTTCAAAAATATTAAAAAAATATGTATTTCTCATTTAATAGAATATATTTACTATTTAATTTTTTTTTAAATTATATTTTTATATTTTTATTTTAAATGATATCATATAGTACAATCAATTAAAAGAACATGAAAAATAATTATTTTCCTAATAAAAAATGCAAAAATATCAAAAAGTGGTGGAATTTTTTCAATTATAATTTTCTATATTTTAATTGATTATATAAAAAATATATTTTAAACTATTTTTACCAAAAGTTTGACATGAAAAATTAATTTAAAAAAAATATTTCAAGGTGGAATGAGAGTCATTAAACGGTGCATATTAGAAGTGGTGATTTCAAGGTTATATTTTTAATTCAGTGGAAAATGGATTAAATAAACGGGTTAGTCCGATATAAACGAATCATAATTTTAATTTTTCAATGTCCACAAAACAAATTTCACAATTGAAAATATTAGCTTTTATAATATATGGTATATTTGATATTATGATTTGTCTTTTAAAATTATGTTGTTGTTTTTCTAATTTGAATATTTATCAAACCTAAATTTAAAATTGTTATATTATATTCAGAAATAGTTAAACATGATAAAATTAATTTTTAATAGTTCATGGACCGACCACTAAACTCAGTTATTAGGTAAAATTGATTATTATAATAATTTTTTTTAATTAGCCTGAAAAATATTTTACTTCATTGTCAACGAATACGAATGAAAGAAATATATTTTTTTTTCATTTTAACCGCACTATTTATTATCATTAGTTAAAGATAGTATAAAATTTATAAGTCAATAATAAATCAAGCTTTTATTCAATAAATATAAAATTTATTTGTATAAATATATGCATTCTTATATATATCCAATATATTTTATTATTAATTTTTAAAATAATATTTAAGATATCATAATCTCGCGTATCACGAGGGTTAATTTCTAGATTTAGTATTAAAATGTAATCCGCTACTAATTCAAATTTCTAGGATCATTTCTTTTTTAAAATAAATAAAAATTAATTTCATATAAAATTTCTTTCTTTATTATCCACTAGCTGTATTTTGATTTATTTTTTAAAAAATTATTAATTTAAGGTCAAACCAAACTGACTGATTATTGGCTTATTGCAGTTGAACACTGACGCTTTTTCTCATAAAGCTCATAATTACAATATTAGGCAATAAATCCAGAGCCGTGCTCATCGTATAACCAAAATGGTGGTCGCCCTAGACTCCCTATAATGTACCAAAAGCTTGAGTTCCCATATAAATATGTGATTTGTTTTTAGTTTGGACTCCAACTGATTATTATCAGGTCCTTTATTTAGGTTGGTTAGATTTGGATTATGTCTTTTCTTTATATGGCTTTCAGAATTCAAATCATCATTAATCGTGTTAATTTTGTTTTCTTTTGATTATTTTTCTTTTATGTTTTCTTGTTCTAGTTTTTGATATTCTTTTAACGTATATTTTTTACATTTTCTATTTTCTTCAATTTTTCTATTATTTTTTTTAAATTACAATTTTATTAAATGACAAAAAGAAACTCTATTTTTATAGTTTTAAATTTGATCATAATACTAGTGGATATATTTTTTTATAAGAAGTTCACATTTCTTCATTGTAATTTTTTTAAAAAAAAATCTTATTATATAATACTAAATCTCTCAATGTGGACGTGACACATAAGATTTTTATAACTCATTGTCAGATTAATAAAAATCTTGACATGTGGCAATGTATTAATATAAACTTTCTATTCTTATTATTTATTTCAAAAAAAAAGAAAATTAATGAATATGTTTTATTCTTAAAGGAAAATTGCAAATAGAGAGTAAAGTAAGTAGAAAAAAACATGAAATTACGTATTTAGAGAGAATGTTTATCAGATTTATGATTAATATATGAATTAATTTCTAATTTTTAAATTGTGAATCATAAAAAATAAATTATAAATAATTTAACGAGATTTTTATTTAGAATCTAATTTAACATAAGTACGTGGATAATCAATTTGAAAATCTTAAGATTTTGTTATTTTTTTAATATTTATTCGGTTTATTATGATTTAATTTTTGTGCTAAGACTTAAAATTGTTTATGTCGATCTTGTTGTGGGCTTTGTCAATGACTCCATTCTCTCAAGGGGGCTTCGTGATCCTGAGTAGTAATTATTTTGCATACAAACTTAACTATTTTATATGGCAGACAAACGAATCATCGATTAAAGAAGATCAATTATCTGTTTTTTTTCATGATTAATGTTTAGAAGGTGAGACAAGAAAGATGTCTTTAAAGGGTTAGACCTCGCACCTTTAGAAATTCTACAACTCATTGCCCATAAAGCGGAAAGTTGGCGGCTTACAAACATGTCTTTTAAAGTCAGAAGATGAATTTGTAGAAATGCTACAGATCGATGAATATTATTAGTGTTGCTCCTTCTTGATGACTCATGGCATCCTAGTAGAACAGTTCGTGGCTATCTTTTGATTTTGAATGGTGAAAATGATTCTCATGTTCTTGGTTTAATGGGATCTAGATGATGTTTATCCCTTTAAATGCTGAGTTTGAATTTCTTTTATCGACGATGAAGGGAGTTTTTGGACAAGAACTTTATTGAGCAATGTTTGTAGGTAGATAAATACAACTTTAGATCTTTGATGTTTATGCCCGGAAGTTGATTTATAAAATATCTAGATCAACTCTAATGTATGCTTTTCATTCTTAGACAACGAAAATTAATAATTAAGATGAATTGTAGGTTTGTATTCAAAGTTATGCGTAAAGATAATTAATCTGATGATTGCAATTAGAAAATTTGATTGGTTATATGATTAGATGAATAAATGTCATAGAAAAGCTAGCTTCGTCAGTTAACGTTAATCATTCCTAATGCAATAACCCTTTTCCATGGACCATACGATATACTTCCTGTAATGGATCAATCTTTGCTTATGTCTTGTCGGGTTGACTTTGTTTTGATCGTTGAGTTCATTCTTTAATTGCTCTCTTTGTTTTGCTTTATTATAATTAGAATTTGAGTTTGCTTAGTCTCATAATTGAAAAAAACCTTAAAATCAATAGTTTAGCTTACATAGTGATTTGAATTTCTTGTGTGTTATTGAACTCTCCTAATGGAATCGATCATAATTGTGCTACAAGTGATATATCCATGCACTTGCGATATTTGTTGGATTTGAAAACTCGACTGTATCAACTGGTGTGGGATAAAGATTGTTTCATGTTTTGACATAGTCATTGGCCAATATTTCTTACCCACGCACACAATTACATAAGAAGAAACACAAACTCTTTTATACATATAAGGGAACTCACAAATATATTTATTTAAAACCAAATGTAGTCTAATTTGACAACAACAAAAAAAACATTAGTTTGAAAAAAGAGGCTAATGACTCTCGGTAGCCTCTTGTTTATATATTAGTAATGAGATTTTGGTTATGGAAATTAAGTAAAGCTTAGCAAACATACATACATCTACACCAACGCTGAGGAGGCGTACCCGGCCACACATATTTATCAGCACAATCACAACGTGATGTGATTCTGGAAAGCAACAATAAAGACTTGGAGTTGGAACTAGAAGATGGAGAGCAGGTAACTGAGGAACAAGAGCTTGTAGCTGATCAAGAAGATCTTTTAAGCGTTCCAAGTGGTCCAATGACTCGATCAAGGACTAAGAAGCTCAAGCAAATCATTGGAGCTATCATCAAAGGCCTTGATTCGGTTCAAGAGGGAAAAGAGCCGATCACAAGCACCCTGATTGTGATCCAAGTCCAAGATGGCTAAGTGGGCTTGAGATCCAGGCTTGTACTCTTTTTCCCTATCTCAAGTTTTGTCCCATTGGGTTTTCTTGAGATAGGTTTTTAATGAGGCAAGAATGGATCTCTATTTCGCCTAAGTCCACAAAGCCTAAGCCCAAGCTGTTTCATCAAGAGGAGCGTCTAAATCGAATTCAAACTTGACAGCTTGTTCTTTGTTTATTTCCGAGATTGAGTTAATGTTTGTGAGACTCATCTCTTCTTTCTTTCTTCTTTATATTCGCTTGAACTCCTTTGTATCAAACCATCTTATCTTTTATTCTCAAACTCTTTCTTAAAGAATAAGATCACGTTTGTTGGTGTGTCATATCCTTCAAACACCTTGAATCGACTTTGTGTGTGTTATATCACTTAGAAGATTCAAGTAGGCGTATCAAGAGTGTTCCGCGACTCTTGTGTGTGTCCTATCGATTCCCAAACCCCTTGTACAATCTCCGATTGTTTCTAAGGTCTATCTCATCAAGTTCCAGTCATTAGAGTGACGATCAAGGGCAGATCCTTTACCAGGATCACATCAAGTGGTATCAAAGCACCATTCTAATCACTGGATTGTCGTGTATCAGGTTGTACCGATTCAAATCTAAGTTCTTTTCGAGTTCTAATCTGTATTTTATGATCACTTGTGCTAGATCTGTCGAGAACTTGATTGTTTGCATCACAAGACATCTAGATCATACTAGTCTTAAACTGACCGATCAACTTCCTACTCGCATCCGTTTAAGATCGTCTTTAAAATTTTCTTAAAGTGTCTTTCGAGATTCTGAAAAAAAAAACAGAACCGATCGCTAGTGACTTTGCTTGTGAAAATTTTCAGGAAAAGCCATGATCGAAGAAGAAGAAACCAGCCAACAACGAGACAACAAGCTTCTGATGGAGGCTATGACCGCAAAAATGAAAGAACTAATGGCTGCTCAGTTTGAAGTGTTCAAGCAAGAGATGCAACACCAATCCGATGCGAAAACTGATCAAGAAACAAGGAGAAGGAATCGCGTGCACTCGCCTGAGAGAACCAGAGAACAACATAGACCACCAAGAGATGAAGCGGCTGAGTCGTACTACAGCCGAGATAGCAGCTCTTCTAGGAGCCATCACCGACGCCAAAGACGAGCCCGAGACGAGCCTATACCTCTCCAAGACGGATTAGGAGGAATCAAGTTGCGGATTCCCTCGTTTCATGGGAAAAATGATCCGGACGGTTACTTAGAGTGGGAGAAAAAGATCGAATTAGTCTTTAACTGTCAACATTACACCGAGATTAACCGAGTAAGGGTCGCGGCCACCGAGTTCTACGACTACGCCTTAAGCTGGTGGGATCAATTGGTTACTTCTAGAAGACGAAATGGAGAATACCCTGTTGAGAGTTGGCAGAAAATGAAAACTATCATGAGGAAGAGGTTTGTGCCGAGCCATTATCATAGGGAATTGCATCAGAGGATCAGAAGATTGGCTCAAGGCAACCGATCAGTGGAAGAATACTATCAAGAAATGGAAACCCTTATGTTGAGAGCTGATATCACCGAAGATAGAGAGGCCACAATGTCAAGGTTTCTAGGTGGTTTAAACCGAGATATACAGGATCGGCTTGAGATGCAGCATTACGTGGAGGTTGAGGAAATGTTGCATAAGGCCATCCTTATCGAGCAACAACTTAAGAGGAAACCGGTGATAAAATCAAACTATGGAGCCGTATCTACAACTTCTAGGCCAAGTTACCTAAAGGAGGAGAAGCTCAACCCTTATCAAAGAGATGGAAAGCAAATAGCGATGCCAAAGCCTGAGAACAAGCCGTTCGTGACTCAACAAGAAGGAAAAGGCAAAACCGAAGCCTCCACAAGTCGATCTAGAGATTTAAAGTGTTTCAAGTGCCAAGGCCGAGGTCATTACGCCAATGAGTGCTCTAATAAAAGAGTTATGATTCTCAAAGACGATGGAGAAATCGAGTCTGAGGAAGAAAGTCCTGAATATGAACCTATGACCGAGTACGAGGAGATGCCGGCTCAAGGTTCGCTATTAGTTGCCCGAAGATCTCTAAGTGTTCAGTCCAAGACAGAAGAACAAGAGCAAAGAGAGAACCTATTCCACACTCGATGCCTTGTTCAAGGGAAAGTATGTAGTCTTATCATCGATGGGGGCAGTTGTACTAACGTCGCAAGTGAGGCTATGGTCAAGAAGCTAGGTTTAAGCGTTAAGAAGCATCCGAGGCCATACAAGCTTCAATGGTTGAACGAGAATGGAGAGCTGAAAGTGAATAGCCAAGTCTCAGTCCCTATAACCATCGGACGATATCAAGATGAGATCCTTTGTGACGTGTTGCCTATGGAGGCTGGACATATCCTTCTTGGCCGGCCATGGCAATCCGATAGACGAGTTATACACGATGGTTTTACTAATAAGCATTTGTTTGTTTTCAATGGCAGGAAAACAACTTTGGTGCCTCTAACACCTCAAGAAGTGTATCAAGATCAGCTCCAACTCAAGCAAAAGGAGAAACTCGTGAACAAATCATCGAACTTTTTCTTAAAAGCTGGTGATGTAGCGAGAGCCTTGATCCAAGCAACCGGTTTTACTATTTGTCTTTAAAGAGTCTCTTGTTAGTCTCACTAACATCACACCGGTGTTACCGAGTGAAATGAATGACCTATTGCAGGCTTACAATGATGTGTTCCCGGAGGATAATCCTAAGGAGTTGCCACCAATTAGAGGCATCGAACATCAAATAGATTTCATCCCCGGAGCTTCATTACCCAACCGACCTGCCTACAGAACCAACCCGGTAGAAACTAAGGAGCTACAAAGACAAGTGAACGAGCTCATGGAGAAGGGCCACATCAGAGAGAGCATGAGCCCTTGTGCTGTGCCCGTATTACTTGTGCCTAAGAAGGATGGTAGCTGGCGCATGTGTGTTGATTGCCGAGCAATTAACAATATAACGGTTAAGTATAGGCATCCAATTCCTAGGTTAGACGACATGTTAGATGAGTTGCATGGGTCTAGCATCTTCTCTAAAATTGATCTTAAGAGTGGATATCATCAAATTAGGATGAAAGAGGGAGATGAGTGGAAAACTGCTTTTAAGACTAAGCATGGCCTATACGAGTGGTTAGTCATGCCTTTTGGCTTGACAAACGCACCTAGCACCTTCATGAGATTAATGAATCATGTTCTTAGGGCGTTTATAGGTGTTTTTGTGGTCGTTTTCTTTGATGATATATTGGTCTATAGTAAGAGTCTAAACGATCATGTCTTGCATTTGAAATCTGTCTTAGATGTGCTTAGGAAGGAAAAATTGTATGCCAATCTTAAGAAATGCACATTCTGCACAGATAACTTGGTATTTTTAGGCTTTGTTGTAAGCGCAGATGGAATCAAGGTCGATGAAGAGAAGGAGCAATAAAAGAATGGCCAAGTACCAAGACCGTGAGTGAAGTAAGGAGTTTTCACGGCTTAGCCGGATTCTATAGAAGGTTTGTGAAGGACTTTAGCACCATTGCTGCTCCACTTACTGAGATAATCAAGAAAGAAGTTGGATTCAAGTGGGAACAAGCGCAAGAAGATGCATTCCGAGCCTTAAAGGATAAGCTTACTAATGCTCCTCTCTTAATTTTACCTGATTTCCTTAAAACATTTGAAATCGAATGTGATGCCTCTGGTATAGGTATTGGTGCTGTTTTGATGCAGGATCGGAAGCCTATAGCATTCTTTGGTGAGAAACTTGGAGGCGCCACACTTAATTACCCTACATATGACAAAGAACTCTATGCCCTGGTCCGAGCCTTGCAAACATGGCAACACTATCTTTGGCCCAAGGAGTTCGTCATACACACGGATCATGAGTCTCTTAAGCATCTAAAAGGGCAGCAAAAACTCAACAAGAGACACGCAAGGTGGGTAGAATTCATAGAAACCTTTCCCTATGTGATCAAGTACAAACAAGGTAAAGACAATGTAGTTGCCGATGCATTGTCTCGAAGGTATGCTTTGATCTCTACTCTTGATGCTAAGCTTATAGGATTTGAACAGCTTAAACATATGTACACATCAGATTCTGACTTTGGAGAAAAATACCAATCCTGTGAAAAGTTTGCCAAAAGATCATTACTTCAGGCAAGATGGGTTCCTCTTTTATGATAATCGCCTATGCATTCCTAACTGTTCTATTCGAGATCTTTTAGTCAGGGAAGCACACGGAGGAGGTCTCATGGGTCATTTTGGCATCACTAAGACCTTGAAAGTGATGCAAGATCACTTCTACTGGCCTCACATGAAGAGAGACGTAGAGAGAATCTACGAAAGATGTGCCACTTGTAAACAGGCTAAGTCTAAGGTTAAGCCCCACGGTTTGTATTCTCCATTACCTATTCCTTCTCACCCCTGGGTTGATATCTCTATGGATTTCGTACTTGGCTTGCCTAGGACTAGAACAGGAAAGGATTCTATATTCGTTGTTGTGGATAGATTCTCAAAGATGGGTCATTTCATTGCATGCAATAAAACCGATGATGCATCTCATGTAGCCAATCTGTTCTTTAAAGAAGTAGTTCGTTTGCATGGCATGCCAAGGACCATTTTTTCTGATCGTGATACTAAGTTTCTTAGTTATTTTTGGAAAACGTTATGGTCTAAGCTAGGAACTAAGCTTCTGTTCTCCACTACATGTCATCCGCAAACTGATGGACAAACTGAAGTAGTAAATAGAACTCTGTCTACTTTACTACGTGCATTAGTTAAGAAGAATCTTAAGTCATGGGAAGAATGTTTGCCTCAGGTTGAATTCGCTTATAATCACTCGATGCATACTGCTTCTAAATTTTCACCATTTGAGATTGTCTATGGCTTTAATCCTATAACTCCTTTGGATCTAACCCCCATTCCTTTGAGTGAAAGAGCTAGTATCGATGGGCAAAAGAAGGCCGAGCTAGTAAAACAGATCCATGAGAAAGCCAAGAAAAATATAGAGGAGAAGACTAAACTCTATGCGCAACAAGCTAACAAGAAACGTCGAGAGATGATCTTTGAAGCTGGCGACCAAGTCTGGGTTCACCTAAGGAAAGAAAGGTTCCCGGCTGAAAGGAAATCAAAACTTATGCCGAGGGTTGATGGACCGTTCAAGATCATCAAGAGGATTCATAACAATGCTTATCAACTAGATCTCCGAGGTAAGTATAATATTAGTCCTAGCTTTAATGTTGCTGACTTAGCTCCTTTTTGTGCAGATGATCCAGATTTGAGGTCAAATCTTTTTCAAGAAGAGGGGGATGATGTGATTCTGGAAAGCAACAATAAAGACTTGGAGTTGGAACTAGAAGATGGAGAGCAGGTAGCTGAGGAACAAGAGCTTGTAGCTGATCAAGAAGATCTTTTAAGCGTTCCAAGTGGTCCAATGACTCGATGAAGGACTAAGAAGCTCAAGAAAATCATTGGAGCTATCATCAAAGGCCTTGATTCGGTTCAAGAGGGAAAAGAGCCGATCACAAGCACCCTGATTGTGATCCAAAGTCCAAGATGGCTAAGTGGGCTTGAGATCCAGGCTTGTACTCTTTTTCCCTATCTCAAGTTTTGTCCCATTGGGTTTTCTTGAGATAGGTTTTTAATGAGGCAAGAATGGATCTCTATTTCGCCTAAGTCCACAAAGCCTAAGCCCAAGCTGTTTCATCAAGAGGAGCGTCTAAATCGAATTCAAACTTGACAGCTTGTTCTTTGTTTATTTCCGAGATTGAGTTAATGTTTGTGAGACTCATCTCTTCTTTCTTTCTTCTTTATATTCGCTTGAACTTCTTTGTATCAAACCATCTTATCTTTTATTCTCAAACTCTTTCTTAAAGAATAAGATCACGTTTGTTGGTGTGTCATATCCTTCAAACACCTTGAATCGACTTTGTGTGTGTTATATCACTTAGAAGATTCAAGTAGGCGTATCAAGAGTGTTCCGCGACTCTTGTGTGTGTCCTATCGATTCCCAAACCCCTTGTACAATCTCCGATTGTTTCTAAGGTCTATCTCATCAAGTTCCAGTCATTAGAGTGACGATCAAGGGCAGATCCTTTACCAGGATCACATCATAACGAATGTTCAGATTTTTTGGTGCGTGAGGATTTTTTTTTACGTCGTTTACGCATGCAGTATTTCCATTGTTTCCACACTTTCCAGGGAAAGATGTTGTAAGGTTGCATCCAAAATTTACGGCTTCCACTTCTATTGTATATGTCAACCGCAAAAAAAAAAAAAAAAAAAAAAAAAAAAAAAAAAAAAACTGTTAAATTGTAAAAATATTTCAGATAAAAAATGTATAACGCTAAAAAAATGAAAATTACCTCTAACGTTGCTTAGAACGAGAGATGTGAGCACGCAAAAAATCATAAACAAAACATCTGATTTCATGTTATTAAAAAGAATGATGAACAAATCACAAATCACAATTGGTCTCCCCTAATGGCCGCAAAAACTTATTGTGTCTTACTCTGTCGTATGAATTTCTATGCCAAAAACACTCAGAATAAATACACTCAACATATGGTAAAAATACATGGTGCTAATGTTAGGGAGAAGAAACATCAAAGGGAAAGGTGGAGCCAAGTCAACAAAATCGATGGTATCGGTCTTCAGATCTTAGAAAAATTCTGCAAAACTTCTTTTTTTTGTTACTAATTTTGATATTAAAATTATTAATTAAACATTTCAATTTAAGCATGGAAAAAAACTAAATGCAATAAAAATATGAAGTTGGCACAGAAAACTGTTTAAACAAAACTAATTATCAATTATGAGTGAGATTTATTCATAAATCATAACTTATAAATTTCTCTTACCATAACATGTAATATTAATTCTGTTCCAAGCACCATTCAATCCTGTAATCTCTAAGCTTTGCCTAAAGCCCCTTTACGAGTAGAGCTAACAACACTTGGTTCTCATATCGTTTTTAAACTGTTAAGTTTATTTATTAACAAGCTACTTTTACATAAATAAGGGTTTTTATCTAAAAAGTATGTTCATCAAGAAAAACTCTATAAGAATTATTGGCATTTGAATACACAAAAAGTAGATTAATTTTTTAAGTAATAAAAGCCTAAAGTATTTAGCCAATCTTGCAACCATAGAGCTCGTTGTGGTAGCTCTACACGATGTCGCCTATCAAAGAAGAGTCTTTTTAAAAAAAAAATTCTTGAAAATGTTTTCTAGTGTAAAGATTTGATAGAAGTATAAAATTTGGTATCAAAATGCTAAATTTCCAAGAAAGCGAAAGAAAATAACTCCCCAATCTGCTGCTCGGAAATGGCTAAGCCCTTGGCTTGTAAGTAACTCTTCATAGTTCATTCAGTTCACTCTGAACCGCATAGACCAACTGATAAATGCAAAATAGAATACAAAAATATAATTTGGTAAAACTGTAAGAAATATTGGTATAAGAATTTGGAAAAACGGTTTATAGTGTTGAGACGCATTTCTTTTATTAACTATGAAAATCCTTTGTAGATTAACGGTTAAATGGTGTTCCGAATCATATTATACAACTGCATTACTATTTTGTCCTGCACCACTCAAGACCAAGTCTATAATTATTGACACCGACCAAAATGAATCTCTGTAGTGATCAGTTATATCGGACGCAAAAACATATATGCTATTGGTTATTTGGTCCATTAACCCAAACCCAAACCCAACCCGGTTTAGCATGGGTTTCATCATCTCTCCTTTACACTGTAAAGTAGTCCCAAAATTTTTAATCTTGTTAACACTTTCCACCTTAATACTAGTAAGCATTCTTCTTAACTTCCAATGTGAAACAGAAGAATTATCAAATTTTATGCTTTCTAAACAATTCAGTTTGGACGTCTACGCCTCATTTAATCAAATTTCGATTTTGAAATATAACTATACTACGTTATAGAGGCCAATCTATCAATTACAAAATCTGGTGAAGGAAATCATCAGGGTATAGCTCCCAAATAGTTGGAAGTCTGATTTCTCTGAGAAGAAAGGAAATCATCAGTAGCAGTCGCCAATGAGTTTTCGTTGATTTATAACGTTTTGTTGACTAAAAATCTAATGAGTTTTTGGTCTTTGTGACATGCATGTATTATACTTTTTTGTTTTGTTTTTTCATGTATTATACTTTGGCATGGATATTAATTCTTTTCAAAGGGAATTAATCAACGTAAGACACAATGAAACTAACTCCTTACACTAATTACTAGGCTATCGCACCTTCGGTAACATGTGTGATTGTATCTTTAAATTAGTTAATTAGTTTTATATATGAACGTGTGCATATGCTTTTCGTCTTCATAAGGCCAAAGCCTGCTTCTAACTAAAAAAACTTAAACAACATTCATTTATTAAAGAAAAAAAGCACAAGTGTGCAAGAGCGTCGACATGTGTTTGAAAGATCACGAGATGTAACAACAATAAAAAGCTGCTTACTTTGCTTACATAACATCTCCATCTCAATTTCTACATATTCCTTTCCGTAATTAGTCTTTTGTTTACTCATGTCGCAATGTGTCTCAGCTTCTCCTATCTCCCAAGCTTTCATCTCTCTATATCTGTATATTGAATCCAGTATTCAATATATGATCTATTTCGAAATTTTCGATCGTAAATGTCTCCTTTTATAGCAAAAAGTCTCGAGTCTATTTTATCTATCATTGCAAGAATTTTCTCCTTCCGACGCCTTCATGAGTCTAATCCAAGACCTACCACACATATCAGCTACTTCAGGATGTCTAAGAGACGCCCACTCTCTTTGCAGGTTGTTTTTTCGGTTTATTTTAACTTGAATCCGTTGATTCAGTTTCGATTAGAGATATTTGCTATACCGAGTTAGAGCCTAAATATCTCCCATTCACAATGGTTTGGGTTGGTAAAGATGATATAAAAAATTATAAAATTATAATGATACTTTTTGTATTAAGCTTAAGGTACATACAATATATATAGCGTAAATAACGTATAAAAGCGGGTCTATATATATGAATCTTTTTCTGTTGTTGTCAAACTATATTTAATGACTTGGATTGTTGTGTTAGAGTACTATGGATTGTTTTGTTAGAGTACTAATCGTAGAACCAATCGGACAAATAAAAAGCTAGACCATTGTGTTGGGATGAACATTTGAGCCAAATTATCACCATTCCAATACGATGGTCTATTTTTCATATTTCCGCGGAATTGCCGAACCGAATTGTTTAGCCTTAGTTCAGTTTGAGTATTTGCAGAACCGGTTAGTTCATAATTTGTTTGATCCGTTGGACAGTACATCGTATAAAAATATTAGTTTTTATGTATACATCCAAAATTTCTCATAAGAAACCTAATGTTCTGTGTTTGACATCCATGCCACAAAGACGGTTGATCTCAAGGTCAGGATGTGTTGCACTGGTTGCGTCAGGATTGTTAGGAACGCAATCTCAAAAATCCGAGGTAACATATTAAACCTACATGGATTATTGAACCGTTTTAGATATCTATAAAATCGTCAAAAATAATAATCATTGGTCTTTTATTTTTGCTATGAATGTCAATATCATTAATTAATATTTGTCAATATTTGCTCTTGTTAAAGACAAGGTTATGGTTTGATGAAATTGATTGAAATCACAGGTGTTGATTCAGTAGAGGTGGAGAGAGAGATGGGAAGAGTGAGAGTGGTGGGATACGTCGACAGAAACAAAGTGCTCAAAGCCGTGAGACGAGCCGGGAAGAGAGCTGAGTTTTGGCCATACCCTGAGCCTCCACTTTACTTCACATCTACTCAAAACTATTTCGTAGATCCTTCAAAAGAATTCAGAGAGAGTTATAACTATTACAGACATGGCTACAATGGTACGGAACAACATGGTAATATCCCCGTAGGTTCTCGTGGAGACGATAGGGTTAGTAATATGTTTAATGATGATAACGTCAATGCATGCCGTCTCATGTAACTGCAAAAAAAAAAAAAAATAACGACTGAAAACTTGAGGCATAAAGTAATTTTAATTGTATTATAGTTAATTAATTATTAAAAGAATAAAACATAAAAGGAGTCATAATTTTCTAAATTAATTTGCATTGCAAATGACATTTTATGGTGTGTAAAAATAAAATTTCACTATTTAAAAAAAAGTAGGGCTACGGATAATTTGTGGCCAATAAGCGGTTAATAACATAGTAAACATCTCTTTTAAAGTTCATAGTCAATTTCATAACGTACAAACAGACGTACGTACAATATAATAGATTTATGGTACTTGAAGTAAATTCATCCGAGCAACCCCGGTATCTGATGGTTATTTAGTCGGTTCCTTCCACTTCCACACATATCGACAAATCATAGGTTGCGATATTGTGAAGGAAATTCTAACGTTTTTCGTTTCTGTAAAATATTGCGAAGGAAATCCCATGTCGGAGCTATTATCATGTTGTAATGGAAAGCAACAAAAAAAAAGCACCAGAGATCTAGATCTACTTCTAGAGAAAGGAGAGAATAGAGAAGAGAAAAAAAAGCGGGATACACTGTTATCATCAAAATTTTGAACAAAACGTAGATAAACAAAGAAAAACTCAACAAATGGTAAACTGTATAGCTAGTGATAATGTGATGAAAGATAGATTAGAAGAATTGTATTGATTCTCTTTTTTTTTTTCAATATACATAGGACATATATATACAAGATAGACATAATCCTAATTAATTACAAGAGAATGTTATAATAGTAATGATAAGAGAAATTATAGGGATTGAGTAGTTGATTTGAATGATACTCTTTCCTCTATATGCTATCATATTCAAGATTGAAGTGTTTAGAATACGCATCTGAAGTTTCAAAGGACAACACTAGTATAGAAGGAATATGAAAAGATTTAACCAATTAGTTTTGGGTTAAAAGATCGTAAATCTTAATATGGTACAGAAATTTCATTTACTGACATCATTAGAAAAACTAAAAAGAATATTTTATTGGTGCTAGAGTGAAATTCAATTCGAGATGAACTGATAATAGTCTTTTCCTCAAAAAAGTGTACTAAAATCTCACATCATAAGTTTAAAGAAACCAACACTAGAGATATATGTCAATCTATTCATAGTTGATTAGTTTTCAGTTGAAAGTTATAAATTAGTGTTGAGAATTCTAGAAAAGTATGAAAATTGGTTGAATATAACAAGGGTTAACTAACTTTTCTTTTGGGTGCTTGTATATTTTACTTTCTTTGGAAAAACAGAAAATATTTATCAAGATCAACAAGTAATTATTTAACCTTAGGAATAATATTCACATAAATGAATTGTTAAAACCAAATTTTTTTATAAAAAAAAAAAGAAATTTGATGTAACTTCGTGAGTTGATGATCTTGATAGACTCTCCGGTTCACCATCTAATCTCTACATTGATAACCGCAGTAGCATATTTTGTTGGCAAAAACGCTCTTATAGCAATTGCCATTTCCACCTTTCCTTTTCTTTTTACATAGTGCAACACACAAGTCTTTAAGGCACAAGTCCCTTGGCAAATCGACACACGTACCATTAGCACAGTATTGAGGGTATAGGCGTTCAGTACATAATTTTCCTAAGTATCAGTTTTTTTATTCACAGAAAAAAGGAAAATAATATTTTTTCTGTTTTCTAAAAATAAAGTTAAGAAATCCTGCGTAGATTAGTGGCTCATGTCATCTTGTTGAAAATAAGATATACTTGATATATATATATATATATATATAAAAAAGGAAATAAAATATGTGATAAATAAAAGTACGTACGAACGTACACACATGCAAATAGCGTCCAAAATTTTCAGAAAAATTCATAAAATAATACATAATTTAAAATACATAACCACATTCTTTTTATACATGTACGTTAAAAAATTTATACATGTTTGTTAGACCATTTATAAAAATACATATATACAAACATTTATAAATTAAATCAGACTATAAAAATATTTATAAAGTTTATAAATTTTTATAAGAGTTACTATTTTATGAAGTTTTATAACATGGTTGTAAGCTTTTCACTACAAAAAGTGTGTTTAGCATCATTTAATTTGTATCACATAATTAAATGATTTTGTTTTGAGTTATTTATAGCAAATGATATAAAAATACATCAGTTATTTTTTTATATTTAATTTGACATCACATAATCAAAACTGATACAAAATTCTCTCATTTTACATCACTTTAATAAAAGTGATTGAAAAAAATGTATTTACATCAATTGATATAATCGATGTGTTTATTATTTTTTTGTGGCATCACTTTACAAAATGATTTATTTTTTTACATCAGTTAAAATTGATGCTAATAATATATTAATTAATTAGTTAAAGTTATTTATGCATTTTTGCTTCGATTATGGAAAACTGATGTTATTTGATTTTAAATTTGCATCGATTACAACATTTGATATTAAGAATTATTTTTGATTATCGACATAGTGTACTTTTCTGCATATTCCAATTATTTTTGATTAACCACAAGGCCAAGGGTTTTGATTTCGTCTCCCTAAACAATCTCTAACTCCGCTTCAAACCAGAAAAAAAACAATTTCAGTATATCTCTCTCTCTTTGATCTCTATTCTTTTGATGGGTTCCTCCTCCGATATTGCCCCTGGCGGATCTCCCTTGACCATGATGTCTCCGGGAACCACCACTCTCCCGCCGGCGATGGTTCTACAGTCACGGATGCGGAAATTCCCACGGAGGACACTACGGCGCTTAGGAGAACGAGGCCTTCACACACTTACACTGTTTTTTTTTTTCTTTGCGAGAAACGCACTTGGGCGCAGCAGCGGCTTCAAGAGCAGCAAGCCGCAGAGCAAAAGCTCAGGCCGCCCAAAAGGGAGTAGAAACGGGAGCATGACGGAGAGAGGATGAGGTGGAGGAGGAAGATGAGGATGTGGACGATCAAGAGGATGAGTAGGAGGCATCTTCGTTGCTCAGTGTCAATATTATTGGATCTCTCATGGATGCAGCTTTTGTTGTGCACAGAGAATTCTTCTTCTAAGCATTGTTCTATTGGACACGTTCACACCTGATCTTCAAGGAATGTTTTTGACGACAGAAAATTTCTACTACACCTCGGAGGTACATAATCCCCTGAATTCATGTTAGTCAATGTCATGATTTGTGGATAATTTGTCTGAACATTTGGTCTCATGTTTCTGTCTGGATCAGTTTTTTTGGGCTTAAAGAAAAGAATTGGCTGTCTAGATTGACTTTAGCCGGCAATAGTTTCTGCAAAAAAGAATGGTCGAAACTGAAAGTAAAATACCCAACAACAAAAGAAAGTACTTTTTTTTACCAAAACAAAAGAAAAGTACTTGCATGGATATTGCTTCTCATCAGCATATATTATCTCAATGCTTCACCATAGTCTTGGTTTTGCTCCTGATGGTCAAAGGTAAATTGTTACTGCCACAAATTCAAGTACGCTTGTATCAATCACTGTCGGTTTTTTTATATGATTTTAGATCAAAAACAATATGTTTGTTTTGTCTGCAGAACCGAGTTTGCAAATAAAGCAGGAGAAAAAGGCATACCACTAGACTGGGCATTGGGAGCTTTCATCCTAAAAACTTCTACAGCCACTTCTGATTACAGTGGCAAATCTAGAAAA
Organism: Eutrema salsugineum; assembly: GCF_000478725.1. Taxonomy (NCBI): domain Eukaryota; kingdom Viridiplantae; phylum Streptophyta; class Magnoliopsida; order Brassicales; family Brassicaceae; genus Eutrema; species Eutrema salsugineum. The sequence goes on along the minus strand of NW_006256756.1, from coordinate 6,842,796 downwards.
ATTATTGGCTAAAGTAACGTAGCCCATTTATTTTGATGGCAAGAAAATAAAGTTCATTCCTACAGGTGATCTGTTAATTGAAGCCAATAATCGTTACTTCTCTTGTCCTTCCTTCACAGATGCCGCGATGGCATCTTCGTTCCATGTGGGAACTTGCTTCCGTACTCAATTTCTTGCATGTGAGCTCTCTGTTCTCTTCAATTCTCTGTGTCTTTTTTTTGCTGTTGTTGTTCCTCTACTGGTTCTTAGTTGCTAATGAGTAGCGAACTCACTCCCAAGTTCTCATTTTTTGAATGGTGAAGGTTTTTAGATCGCTACTGAAAATCATTGCTGAGTTTTCAGCGGAGGTGTTCGAAACAGCTCTGCTTACTCCAAACGATACATTAAGTGATATTCATATTCCTCTACTAAAGGTCCGTGTTTTAGCTATCTATTGTTGTCTTCTTTCCTACTCTTTTAGTGTGCTACTAGTATTTTATTGATGGTTTCCTAGTTTGCTTTGGTTTCTGTCGGTAATAACTTCAATGTACTTTCGAGGGTTTGTCTCATTGACATCAAAGGAGTAGAAGAAAAAAATCTATGACTATGTTCATCCAACAGATACTTGATGCTCAAGCTTGCAAACAGGTAAGTTTTAGTCTCTTCATATAATCTTTTTTTTTTTGACAACGGTTTCTTCATATAATCTATGATATAAAACTGATATTTTATAATGTTTACTTAGGCAAGTGCATCGACTGAAAATTTTATGGCTGTTTGGTTGATATACTAATTTGTTGTCTATTTTACTTAGATGATATACTAATTTGTTGTCTATTTTTTTCTTCTAGAAAATAGATGATGATACGAACGGAAATTAGACGGTCATATGATTAAAGATTATGTGGTGGACATGTTCAGCTTTATCAGTTTTCATGATTTAAATTATTTTTTATACATTTTTTACATTATGTACGAGTAGATGATGTATGTAATTCAGTTTTTAATATATTAATATGCAATTTTGAATTAGTTTTTTTTTATTAATTGAATAATTTAATATTATCTTTTAATTAATTAAATTTATTTTTAATATGCTAAATTATGATTAGATCAGATTAACATCATTTTTTCTATAAAATGATGTAAACCAGAACATACTTATCCATCAGTTATTATATGTGATACAACTATTACAATCATTTTTTAAAACTGATACTAATATTAGCATCAATTACGTACAAATCATATAAATATTAACATCATTTATTTTAAATGATATATCATTTAACATCGATTATAATAATCGAAACAAATATTAGCATTAATTATATTAAATGATGTAAATGTTACCATTGTTTTCTTGCAACTGATACATACTAACATCAATTCTAAAAATTGATGTAACAATTTCTATAACTGATGCAAACTATTTGCATCACCACTTTCAGAATCACTTATTTAAGTGATGCAAAACAATTTTATATCAGATATAAGTGATGTAAATATAAAAAATAAATGATGCTAAACACACTTTTTTTGTAGTGTTACAAGGTAGTTGTTATAAAAATAAAGAAAATTTATAAACTGTAAGCATATTTATACAAATTAAATTTTTGAAAACTTTATTCTTACGATTTATTTTTGAAAACTTATATCATAAAAGTTTTCTGAAATTTTCCTTTTGACTTGGTTCATTTATCTAATAAAACCAGTTAAAAAATAAAAACAGTTAAATTCAGTTATATGAAATTCAATCTGATAAGGATTCGATAGAGATATATCGTGTGTGGAAATCAGTAGAGAACTATCATCTATGGAACATAGAGAACTATTAAATGTATAATTTTTTAAGAGAAATAGCTCGTCAACCTTTTTCATTCATTTTTGTGCGTTAATGGCATGTCCTAGAAACTCAAGTTGGACCAAAACTATGGGTTACGTGACTCATACGTAAGACCATCTTCATCGCTAAACCTGCATAGATTCTTAGCGACTTTAAAAATAAAAAAAAATATATAAAAATTTTTAAAACCACTCTTTAAAATCCCTAATTAAGAACCTTCTCTTATGAGTTTCTTAAAGCATGTGGTATCCTGTAATTAGTTTAGGATGAAGAAAAAATTTTGGGTCAAAAAACGTGACCTCTTCTTAAAGCAAGTGGTTTTCTTAACTTTTTACTACTCAAAATTTAATTATTTTAAAAATCTTAAAAATTCTATGAAGAGATGAGGGATATATATGCTCTAAGATCCACATGTAGGTGATCCATTTGTCCGCCCCATAATCTAACAACCTGGTCTCAGGATTCGGAGAAAGTAATCTTCTATAAAGACTTTGATCTTAACATAAAGCCATAAGAGATAGATAAATAGACTCAAAAGTAATACATGAAAGTGATATCCAGGACAGATCCAAAGTCATATGACGCTTAAAGCGTAAATTAAAAATGATGTCTTTAATTGAAATAAAAAATAAATTTTATGCCATATCTTTTAATATTTAAAGCTTAAAATTTATTTTTTAGGATTAAAATTGATTTTAAGCTTTAAAAAAAATCAATTTTAAGCTTTAAAAATTAAAAAATATGGCATAAAATTTGTTTTTTATTTCACTATAAGCGTCATATGACTTTGGACCTGTCCTGGGTATCACTTTCATGTATTACTTTTGATTTTAAGCTTTAAAAAAAATCAATTTTAAGCTTAAAAATCAATGAGAATAAAGAGTGAATAATGACTTTTATTTATAATGCAAATTTTTTTTTTTTTTGACTCCGACGATGTGGAACAAAGTTAAAACACATTTTAAAAAAAATTTTGGACTTTTTTTATGCCCTAAACGTGATAGTTTTTTTGTTGTTCTAAAGTCCTTGCTTCATGGGTTTTAGGGTCGGACCGACTCTGGTGATACCTAAGATTATAAAGAACTCGGATAATAATCTTAAATAAGCTTTGAATCCATCATATGTTTACCTTTTTACTCAAGCTCTAATAAGTAAACCCGTTTTGGGTATCATAGAGTCATGGCTCTTAAGATGATCATGCACAATAACTTTGAAAATTTTGAATAATACTATTATTAACCCTCATTTTTAGCGTTTCTATTATTTTGTGTTTTTTTCCTCTCATTTGTGTAACAAATTGCTAAGTTTATAGTGTTGGGGCTAATTACCACTCAAATTTGGCTAATTTTTGTTAGCGTATGTAATCCATTAGACAAATCAGCGTCACCTATCCATTTTAACTTGGACTAGACAAATCGAATGTATGTAGCTACCTTAGTTTATGTATTAGGGTGATTTTGCACCTTTTATAACTTTGTGTTTGGGTGATATTGCACTTCCATAACTTTAGTCCAAATTAACAAATAAAGATTTCATTCGTTAAAAATATTGAGTGAAAACGAAATTTGATCCCAAAAAAAAGTGAAAAGAAAAAAAAAATGGAGGGGAAAGGTAGAAACAGGTCTTCTTCTCCGTAAATCCCTTCTCTTCTTCGTTAATCCAATTTTCACTACACTATCCACACATTTCTCGAATCTCTCCACAAGATGAAGCAGTGTGATCATGGTCTCTCTCCTTTCGCTTCACCTTTCGCCATTGGTTCTTCCTCTTTATCTTTCCCTGCTTCTGAATCCGATCCCGAAGATTCCTTCTGGCGTGATTTTGCTTTCGATTTCTCCTTTCTAACTTCCGACGACCAGAAGAACGGCCTCGAAGATGATATTGATTCTCTATCTAATCTTTCACGCCCTTCGGATTCGACCACTGTTCCTAAAGGTGAATTTCATTGATTTTTCTCCTCTCAAATGTTGTTCATGCTATGTACTTGAAATACGATTGTACACCTGAATCTATAGAAGAGACTCGTTAGGTTTCCAATTTGTAGTTTATGAAGCATGAAAATCTGGAATTGAGTTTTTTCTGATACTTTGATGTGCTCTTGTATTGACAATATTTGAGAATTTTTTCCCTTTGGAATGCATGTAGCGGAAGAATCTGAGCTATATGGTTTAAGGAGAAGTGAAAAGTCTGCTTCATTTGTCAAACTCCCGAATGTTCTTGAATCTGATTTGAAGTGTTTCGATTCTAAGCCTCGGATTTCACCTTCGTTAGCTATGGATGCTACAAGCGACTCTCGTGCTCTGAATTTTCCAAAAACAGCATCGGTTCTTGGAGTTTCCAGTATATCTCCAGTGGCTAAGAATGCTACGGTAGCTAGTGAGGGACTGTTTCGTTGCGCCAAGGACAATGAAGTTTGCTCGAGGGAAGTTCTGGTTAGCAAAGATAGCAATTCTAGTCCACTCTTCTCCAAGATGTTGAAATCTTGTATACCTTGTGATCAAGATGAGGATGCTGAGGTGGACTCTCCGTGCTGGAAAGGAACAAGGTCTCACAACACTGCGGCTTCAGGTACCACTAAGTCGTTGAGTTTCAGGCGTTCTACCGATGATCTGAATATTCTTTATGGATTGAATCCTTTGGCACCTCAGTTTATACCATCAAACGCTAAGAAGAACTTAGACGATAATGGGAAAGAATTTGAAGAAAACTGTTCTTCGTCTTTGAAAAAGTCTCTGTCTTCAACCTTTCTACCATCCTCGGGAGAGTTCAGCGTAAACGATCCTTCTGATGCTGGGATTGAACAAGACTCCAGGCAAAAGAATAGTATAGGAATCCTGTTTAACGATGCTGATGAAAGTTTGGGTTTAGTATCTCAAGTTGGTGTTTCCAAGACTATGAGCTTATTGGAGATTAGCAATCAATTCCAGACGCCTAAAAGGCTTGATCCTTTGGCCCCTGTTTTTGTTCCTGCTAATGCAAAAGAGAAGCATGGTGCAGCAGATGACATGATAGCTATTGAGACAAACGCTCACTCAGCTTACGCTTTAAGTTCTTCAGACGATTTGTTGCTAAATCGTGTAAAGGTTGAGACACATTCTTCAGAGGTCGGCCACAGTTTTAGGAATCCATACTCTAATAGTGTTCATCAGTTACGAAAAACTTATTCACTCAACCCTCGTCTTGGATCTCAAGTTCAGATTTCTGAGAATACAAAACTAGATCCTTCCAGCAACAAGTCTCATTGTCCGAAGAAGCTAAATCCTCTCGCCCCACAGTTCTCGCTAGCAGATACCAAACCAAAAGTATATGGCTATGAGAAAAACCAAGCTGCAAATGATATACCACCCAATGTGTATAGTTCGGTTTTGTTCTCTCCAAATGGCTATAGTAACCAAGAAGAGCTACATGCAGAGTTAGCACAATCCTCGATGCATGGACGTCTCCGTCCCAACATTTTACATGGAAATTCTTCTCCACAAATGGATGTTACGAAACTCCTTACAACGATCCATGGACTGTCAGAGTTGCTAACACACGTACACAGCTCAGGAACTTCAGATTCACCAAATGAGCAAGATCTTGATCTCATCAACTGTACTGTACAGAATCTCAAATCGTACATCAATAATAGAAATCAGCAGCATTCTGGGAAGTATTCAAGCGCTTTACACAGCTCATGTGATTCAAAGTTGTTGCCTAATATGAGTAAGGTATGTTCTTTTGTCAAGTCTATGTAGGCTCTGATGCATTAGTGGGTGTGAGTAGCTCATCGAAACATTTATCTTTAAGCACATGGGAATTCAGGGAGCGTATAGAACCGCGTGAAATAGGAACATTTGCATCAATATTCCTGCTAATATACTTCTTCTTTTTTAACTTTACCTTCCCGCCAAATATTCTAACTAACGGTTTTGTTTTACCCATGTTCGCCTCTACAATATTCCTGTAAAAGGCAGGTGGGATAACCTCTGCATTATTTCTTGAAGATATACAGAAATGATCATGTGTTAATCTATCTCTATGATTCCAAATGTTCTCTATAGCAATCGATTAGAGACCTTCAGATACTAAAGGCGAAAAATATGAGTGCCAACGTTGATGTTAAAAGGAAAGAAAAGTACCCCGTGGTCTCAGGGGAAACAGGAGCAGCTTATCAATTTGAATATGGTGTGACGAAAGAAAATGGCTTTGGCCCGGTATGGTCTGTAATTATATATTTTTGAGGCATGAAATCGTGGTGTTTCGAGGACGATAAACTATCGGTTTGACAATGTGCAGGTTGTAAGGAATCATCAAACAGAAGAGCGAATCAACCCACAAGTGTTATTCTATAAAAGTTTATGGCTCAAGGCTAAAGCAGACAGGTCTTTGATGGAATATGAAACACTTCTCTCGAAAACAACAACTTGAGCAAACTTTGAGAGACTGAGTTGAGACTAAGGTGAGACCATATCATCCCAAGTTTTATTTCATAGCAACGTTGTCAAAGATCAGTTACTGTTTCTGTATGAGGTCCTCTTGAGCGTTTTGTTTTTGGTTTTGCAGGTGAGCATATTGAAAGTTCAAGCGGCCTCAGAATCTCAGGTCCGAGCATGGAAACTTAAGTATGTTATGAAACAGAGCTAGAGAAATTTTGCTAGGAAGTGTATTAGTAGTTTGAAAAGTCAAAGCTAGGAAGGACATGAGAATCTGATTCTGTTCTGTTTAAACTCTTAACACACACCAAACTTGTAATCAATTTTGTTGTCTTTTTCAGTTCTGAATATGCCAATCTTCTTGGTTGAATGATATGTAAAAACAGATCTCTTATATCGTTCTTACTAAACTGTCTAAAACATCAGACATAAATGTCTCATACCATAGATTTAAAGCAGCTTCATTTATGGCTCAGAGAAGAAAAAAATAGCCTTAAAAAGTCGAGAAAAGACAAATAATCTTCAAGAAAAATACTTAGCGAAAAGAGAAGTGGATTGAAAAGGAAAGGACCCGTCGCTGAGAACTATGTTCTGCAACTCAAAACCTATGTAGTGAGTTCCATAATGGCGGAAACAATGTCTCCATCATTAGCTTTAAGTGCCTTAATAGCTTTGCCCTTTGTGACACCAGCTTGAGTCATCACAAGATCAATGTCCTTGGCTTCAACACCAGTCTCATCAACATCTTCATCATCTTCCTCGTCTTGTGCAACCGTGGCTACTTCAGAAGCATCAGCGTTAGGAGTCAAAGACGCAACGTCTGGCATCTTGAACCTCTGAGCAGCTTGTGCTTGTAGCTGAGAGCTCATGTCATCAATCTTGGCCTCGCCGAATATCACATAGGTCTCAGAGTTGGGACTCTTGAAAACATCTGGCTTCGAGATGACAAACAAAACCTGAGAGATGCAAGAAGAAGATTCAGAATCAAAAACATTGGTATATATACAAGAAAAGATTTTGATTAGAAAACACAAAGTGATGTCAAATTTTTTTTACATTCTTCGATCTCTTGATTGTCACTCTGCTAACATCTGTGACTGGTTTCATTCCAAGTTTCAGCATTGCTTTGCGGCTTTTCTTCTCGCTTCTACTTTGCTTTGAACTCTCATTCTCACCAGCTTCTTTTCACATACACATACACATAATCACAAAAATCATGAGGAAACAAAACCCTAGAAATCGCATCTCCAAAGCAAATTTATACAAAACTCACAAACGAGAAACACAGATTCAATGACAAATCCACATAAATTATTCCGGTAAAGATTTCTAACCACTCTAATCAACACATTAAACAAAATCAAATCATATCGAGAGAAAAAGAGAGAAATACCATCGACGTTCTCATCGTCATCGTCGTCGTCGTCATCCTCTCCGTCTTTCACATCCTCAACAACAACATCATCTTCCTTCTGCTCCACACGCGAAAACAAAATCGTTAAACAGCTTCGACTCGCTTAAAATAAAAACAAAAACAAAAATAGAGAGAAATAAAGGAAAACGAACCTCGAGCTTCATTTGCTCTTTGATGGCTTCCATCAATTGCTCCTCAATGTTAACTTCCTCAACAACTGGTCCTGGCATCTTCTTCTTCTTCCTTTGGTAACAAACGAAACCCTTAAACAGCGCAGCGAGACTAACCCTTTTTCTGGATATCCTCAGTTTACAGTGGCGACGAATAAATATTTATGAGAGCGTAATCTACTGCTTGTGGGATTACCCTATATAAGCCCAATTCCCGTAAATGGCTCAAATCAGCCCATTGGACTAGATTCATCGGCCCAAATAATTCGCTTGCGTAAATTGTGAAAGTTGACAAAATAAGTAAGTTTACGTTAGATTCCGTTTTGCTTTTAAAGGAATGAACAAATTATCCACGACTTTATCGGTTGTTTGTTTGTCAGAGTCTGTGTCCATGTTAGGTTATTACTGCTACTATGACGATTTGGGGGTTTTCAATTTATTATTTTGCTACGTGACTGATATGTGTGCCATATCAAGTATAATAATGATGGTAACCTCAAAGTATGCATGTTCATTTCAAGTATTGGGATGAAAAATTGCAGAAAATAGATGAAAACAGATAACTGGAATACTGAAAATAAAAATCCACTTTAACAAAAAAAATGTATATATAAATCTTCCTGATTTAAAAAAAAAAAGAGATGGATTGAAAAATTCAGGTATTTAAAATCCAGCTCATAAAATATTTTGGGTCATATATATTCCAAAAACTTTGGAAATTTTTGAATTTTTTGAAGATAAGTTAAACTAGTAATTCGAATACTACATCTTAATCTTGTTCCCTTCTTATACTCGTTTCAATAAAATTAATAATCTCGAGCAAAATTATTTTTAAAAATGGAGAACATAATAGTCAATTCAAGGTGGGGATAAAAAATTTATCTCGAAATGGATAGTTTTGCCCAAAATATTGTGTATTTCATTTTTGATAAGTTCAGTTTCGGAATTATCTCTAAGATTAGGTTATAGTTTTGTCAAAACAACAACAAAACAAAAAAAAAAGAGATTAGGTTACAATGAACTTGGTTGAATTGAGAACAGCTATAATAAATTTCTGATATATAAAAGCAGACAAAAGAAACACACAATGTATTGAGTTGATTCTTTAATCTTGATTATAAATTTACACATCTATCCTATCAAATCATTACGGATCAATTTAAGCGGAACAATTTATGAGTTTTTCATCAATTTGTATACATCTCGGTGGAAACTCTTGTTCCACACTATTAATCAAGAGAATATATATATATATATATATATATAGATATATTAGTAGAGATTAAGTTAACCTATTATCTCGGTTACAAAGCAATACTATACACACGATGATGCAAATCTGAAATCAGAAACTCATCGAAAATGTTGCTCCAAGACGTAAAGATATGGGTATAGGCGTTTACAAGCCCAAAGGAGAACATTCTTTTATTAATCATCAGATTACGAGCTTTCCATATTAAAATTTCGAATACTCTAGAGGAGGCAGATGTTTTCATAGACGTCAAATAGCTGTGGAATATTTTACTTTAACAAGAAGATTGCTCGTATGATCACTCCACCGTGTAGAAGCTCCTTAATCAATACAAAGAGGCGTCCAGATTCTTCTTCGAATCAAGAATCATGGTCCACCAGCTAGCAACATTAATTAGAATATTTTGAAGACCAAGAGCTCGTCAATCAATTATCAATCATCCGAGATCACGTCCATTTTGTTAATTTCTCATTTATTTTCTATATCTTAATTTCATATTTTATTAGTTTGTAAAGTTAATGGTATGAGCTTATAAAAGTTCTATTTGCATTCATTTTGTATATATAGAATTTTTTGGAAAAGTGAAGAAAAGAATTTTCTATTAAAGCTTTATACTATATGTTGTGAATCTTCGATAAAAGGCGACGACTTTGACTCTTAGAAACCACGAACAGGCTTGAGAAAACCAAAAACTGAGATGTAAACTGAGAAGAGTCAATCTTGGAAGAGAACACGATGCAACAAGAACAGAGTTAAACACAGATAAAGAAAGAAGACGACACATGCAAGTTTAACGAGTTCACGCCCAATAAGGGTCGCTACGTCTCGCCGGGATCTCTCTCCCGGAATCCACTAGATCATGTAGAGGTTACAAGAGATCGAAAAACGAAACAAGCTCTCTCCCACTTACAAGCTTTTTCCCTGTTTTTCTCTCTACCCCTGTTTCCCGAGAAAACACTTAACAAGTTTATACAATGTAAAAGCTTTTCTCTCCCTTTTCTTCACTTTGTTTTGTCACTCTATATGCCTCTTATATCTGCTCAATGAACCGACCTAGTCTCTCTCTTGATGCTTCACGACAAGAAGCCTTTCCCTTGATTGCTTGAAACTTGAACCAAATAGGCCCATAATCGCCAAGAGACAAACAACTTCTCCTTAGTCATTTAATGAACTAAAGCAAACGGCTACTTTGGTGTGGTCCTGCATCAGACTGATCTTGAGCTGGCCTTCAGCGACAAAACGGCTTCCTCTCCACGTTTTGTACTATGTTGCTTTATTGTTCCTTTTGTCTTGATCTTCAACACTAAAGCCAACAAATCTCCACCTAGTATTGACAGATCAACCAAAGACAACATAAACAAATTACCTTGAGAGACAGAAATGTGATCTAGTTAGCCGGATTCCAATCCCGGATTCCCTGAGTCTTCTTACTCAGCTTTTACCCTCAGCAAATCCAATGCACATTGTAATTTGCTTACAGGCAAAATCTTGGTAAATATATCAGCTGGGTTACTTAGCGTGGATATCTTCAAAACTTCAACAATACCATCTGCAATGGTATCTCTGATCTTGTGGTACTTAACGGCCACATGCTTTGTCCTTTCATGAAAGACATTATTCTTTGAAAGCGCTATGGCACTCTGAGAGTCACAGAATATCTCCACTGCTTTCTGCTGATAAGCGAAATCCTCCATTAGACCCTTTAGCCAAATAGCTTATTTGACAGCTTCATTTAAGGACATGTACTCGGCCTCTGTGGTGGAGAGAGCAACCACCTTCTGCAATGCTGATCTCCAACTGATTGTGTTCCCACCTAGTGTGAACACCATACCACTGATAGACCTTCTTCTATCTGGATCTGCTGCGAAATCAGAGTCACAGTATCCTCTGAGAACAAATTCTGATCCCTTTCTGTAGCAGAGCTTCATCTTTAACGTTCCCTTAATGTATCTTAGTACCCATTTGACCCCAAGCCAGTGTTCTCTCACAGGCTTGCTCATGAAACGGCTAATGATACCCACAGGATACGCCAAGTCAGGTCTGGTGCCGATCATAGAATACATGATGCTCCCTACAGCATTAGCATAAGGCACAGTCTTCATGTATTCATTATCTTTGTGAAGTTCATGTTCTGTTGCTGAACACATTTTCAAATGAGCCCCAAGGGGTGTGATTGCTTGCTTGGCTTCTCCCATTTTGTACAGCTCCAGAACCTTCTTCAGATATCCTTCTTGAGACAGTTTTAACACACCTTTTTCCCTGTCTCTTGTGATCTCCATGCCAAGAATTTTCTTTGCAGCTCCAAGATCTTTCATTTCAAACTTGATACTCAGTTGTTGCTTTAGCTCAGATATGGCCTCTTTGTCTTTTGCAGCCACCAACATGTCATCAACATAAATCAAGAGATACATCTTGGTGCCATCCGTGAGTGTCTTAATGTAAGCACAGTTCTCATGAGGGCTTTTCTCAAAACCAATCTCTCTCATATACCCATCAAACTTCTGATTCCATTTCCTTGGTGCCTGTTTTAGACCATAGAGGGATTTGTTTAGCAGACACACTTGATTTGGCTTGAACTGATCTTCATATCCCTCAGGAATCTCCATGTAGATCTTTTCATCTAGTTCCCCATGAAGGAACACGGTCTTGACATCTAACTGTTCAAGCTCGTAATCTTCCTCCACGACAATAGCCAACAATATCCTTATGGACACATGTTTTACCACTGGTGAAAAATGTCTGTGTAATCTATTCCTTCTCTCTGTGCATACCCCTTGGCAACCAACCTTGCTTTGTATCTTGGTTCTTCAACTCCAGGAATTCCAGGCTTACGCTTGTAAATTCATTTGCACCCAATGACACGATGATCTTTGGGTCTCTCAACTGCAGTCCAGGTGAAGTTTTTCAGCAGTGAAGCCATTTCTTCGTCCATTCCTCCATTCCAGAGTTCCCAGTCATCATCTCTTCTAGCTTCTTGATAGTTTTCAGGTTCCAGTTTGTCTCCATCGACCGTAGTGATTAGAGCTTCTGCAATGAGACTTTCGTCTTTGTCTTCTATCCCCTCACCAAAGTATCCTTCTATGTCAAACCTTCTTGGAGCTCTTGGCTCTTTCCTCTGTCTATCTCGAGCCAGGTGATAGCTCTCTGGTGAATTCTTTGTAGCTTCTTCTGCAACCTCATCTGGACCTTCTTGTTCTGGTTGTTGATTATTCTGAACTGGTGTTTCATTTCCCAGGGATACTATCTCTTCCGGGAAATCTCCACCAGAGGGAATAACCACTTCCTCCTCAAGATCCAATTCCAGTAGTGAGCTTCCTGATTCAGTCTGATCACTCGCCGATTCCTTACTGCTCTGCACTGCATCTCTGTATACTGCGTTCTCCTGAAATAGTACATTTCTGCTGATAATGCACTTCCTTTCATCCAACAGCCATATCTTGTAACCCTTGACACCTTCAGGATAACCCAACAAAGCTCCTTTCTTTGCTCTCGGTGAGAGTTTTCCTTCATCTGAATGTGCAAAACACAAACATCCAAACCTTCTGAGGTAACTGTAGACCGGAGGTTTTCCTGTCCATTTCCTGTTTGGTATCTCTGTAGCTAATGCAGCTGATGGTGTCTTGTTGATCACAGTTACTGCAGTATGTGTTGCCTCAACCCAGAATCTCTTTGGTAACCCTGAGTCACTCAACATGCTTCGAACCTTTTCCATGATGGTACGATTCATTCTTTCTGCAATGCCATTTTGTTGTGGCGTGTAGGCACAAGTTCTATGCCTCACAATACCTTTTTCTTTACAGAAGTCATTAAACTTGGTGTTGCAGAACTCGAGACCATTATCAGTTCTCAGGATCTTGATCTTCCTTTCAGTCTGATTTTCCACCATGATGCTCTATTCCACGAAGGACTCGAAAGCTTCATCTTTGTGCTTTAGAAAATACACCCATGTCTTCCTTGAGTAGTCATCGATGAATGAGATGAAGTACTGACATTTACTGAGTGAAAATGGCACAGATGGAGCTCCCCACAGGTCTGAGTGGACATAGTCTAGCTTGTCTTTTGTATCGTGTGTGGCAGACTCAAAGCTTGCTCTTTTTGCTTTTCCATAGATACAGTCTTCGCACATATCTAGTGAAGATATTTTCTTCTTGTCAAGAAGTCCTTTTCTCACTAATATGTCCATATTCCTTTGGCTTATATGACATAATCTTCTGTGCCATAAGACTGTATCATCAGCTCTTGTTTCAACAGCCAAAGACTGACCATTTTCAGGCTTTCCTTGAAGGATGTAGAGCTTCTCATACCTTCTACCTGTCATGATGGTATTTGCCTCACGCTTGACACTAAGAAGTCCATTCCTTGAATCAAAACTGCATCCTTGTTCTTCTAGAGTACCCATGGAAAGAAGGTTTCGATCCATGTCTGGTATGTATCTTACATTCCTGAATAGAACCGTGGAGCCATCCTCATTTCTGAACCGTATATTTCCAATACCCTTGACCCTTGATGTAGTTTTATTTCCCATTCGAACAGAACCTCCTGCATCTTCGCTTAGGCTTTCAAACCACTCCTTTTTGTGTGTCATGTGATAGCTGCAACCGGTATCCATAATCCAGACATTCTCCAGACTTATATCTGTTGAATATAAGGCTTCTGAGACATAGTAACCCGCAGCATCATCATTGTTGCCCTGAACCATCGCAGCTTCACCTCTGTTGCTGTTGTTAGCTTGGTCTTTCTTCTTTCCTTGGACCTTGTTCTGATTCGGACATGAGTTTTTGAAATGTCCTTCCTCACAACAAGTCCAACAGCTTTTATTTTTGACCTTTGCCTTCTTGTTCTGCTTTGACTGCTTCTCCTTTCCTTTACCCTTTTGGCCTCCTTTGTCATTGACATTAAGAGCTTCAGATTGATTATTCGAGACTTTGGAGCTTGATCCACTCTCCAACTCTTTGGAGTATAGAGCAGCTACAACCTCATCAAGAGTAACCGTTGTTCTGCCTGGACCATATTTTAGAGTGTCTCGGAGAGATTCAAACTGTCTCGGTAGAGACATCAAGAGGAGAATAGCTTGGTCTTCATCAGATATTTCAACATCAGCATTCTCCAGATTTGCAATGAGGCGAAGAAACTCATCTATATTCGCTTCCATAGATGAGCTTTCGGACATCCTGAAACTGTAAAGCTTTTGCTTTAGATAGATCCGGTTAGGAAGGGCTTTTGCTTGGTAGAGCTTATCCAAAGCGTCAAGCATCGCAGCGGCTGTCTCTTGTTTCCTAACCTTCCTCAGGACTCTGTCTGTGATGCTCAGAATGATTGCACTCCGAGCTTGATTTTTCTTTTCCGCCAAAGCTTCCTCCTTTTCCCCTGAGTCATCTGTATCTAAGGCCTTTCCCTTCGGATCCTTAGTATCATACAGAAACTTGCTCAGCCTCAATATTTTTAGATGGGCCAGCAACTTGTCCTTCCATAACATGTAATTTCCATGACCATCAAACTTCTCTATCTCTGCCTTTGACGGTGTCATGACTCAGACTAGAGCTTCGACCACCGGTAACCTGGCTCTGCTACCAATCTGTTGTGAATCTTCGATAAAAAGCGACGACTTTGAATCTTAGAAACCACGAACAGGCTTGAGAAAACCAAAAACTGAGATGTAAACTGAGAAGAGTCAATCTTGGAAGAGAACACGATGCAACAAGAACAGAGTTAAACACAGATAAAGAAAGAAGACGACACAGGCAAGTTTAACGATTTCACGCCCAATAAGGGTCGCTACGTCTCGCCGGGATCTCTCTCCCGGAATCCACTAGATCATGTAGAGGTTACAAGAGATCGAAAAACGAAACAAGCTCTCTCCCACTTACAAGCTTTTTCCCTGTTTTTCTCTCTACCCCTGTTTCCCGAGAAAACACTTAACAAGTTTATACAATGTAAAAGCTTTTCTCTCCCTTTTCTTCACTTTGTTTTGTCACTCTATATGCCTCTTATATCTGCTCAATGAACCGACCTAGTCTCTCTCTCGATGCTTCACGACAAGAAGCCTTTCCCTTGATTGCTTGAAACTTGAACCAAATGGGCCCATAATCGCCAAGAGACAAACAACTTCTCCTTAGTCATTTAATGAACTAAAGCAAACGGCTACTTTGGTGTGGTCCTGCATCAGACTGATCTTGAGCTGGCCTTCAGCGACAAAACGGCTTCCTCTCCACGTTTTGTACTATGTTGCTTTATTGTTCCTTTTGTCTTGATCTTCAACACTAAAGCCAACACTTTGTTTTACTTGTCTATTTTAGTTTGTGGAATCATCCTAACATACAAGTGCAAATCATTAAAGTATTCTATGAGTTTCTTTTATTCTCTTTCTTATTCTTTAGAAACCAAGTGTGAGATTCACTTCTTTTCTATTGAAGCTACGAATTAAGTTTGTTTGTGTGATTCAAACACTCTTGTTCGTTCAGAGAGTCAATCATCTATCTGTCATCTCTATTTCTATTTCGTCCATCTTTCGTTAAAGCTTGTAACCTTTTGACACTCTTGTGATCCATGGTGTGATTCCAATCTTACATCACACGAAGATCAAAACGAAAAAGAAAAGGAATTATTGATCTCTAGCTCTCTTTCACTCTGAGCTTGAATCACATACAAATAATAAAATACACTTGATAAGGGAGAACCTTTTCAGCTCGAGATTTTCACTTTCTCATTTTAACCTGAACTAGTGAACCTCTCTTATCTTCTGTAGTGTCTTTTACTTTACACTTTTTTAAAGGACTTACTTTACACTTAACCTTAAATTTTTTTGCATCAGCTACTCTAACTGATTCAGTTGTGTTTTTTCTTCGTCAACTCTTCTTTCTTTAACATCTGAAACCTAGAATCTTAAGTTGAATCAACTGACAATTAGTTGTGAGTTTTATCAGTACAAAAAAAACTTAAGAACATTTCATTCTCAGCTCTAAACTTGCAAAGTGTTATGCAAACCAAACAGTTTGCAAATTTAATCACCATAGCATGCTTAACTATCAATGAACACTATGTTCAATGCACTCTTGCTAGTCGCTATGACCAAAATACATTTTTTTTTTGAGAAATGGAACGAGAAGCATAATACATTCCCCGAGACAGTAACATTCTTATGTCCATATAAAAAGTGTGATGCATGACAATTGAAGATAAACATATCTTTATGCAAAAAAAATAAAGTTGGAAGTGAACCTCTACCCTGTTGGATAAGCATCGATATTAAGACATTTAACAAGTTGGTTAGGAGTTAGTTAGGGTTATGGTAAATTCCTTTATTAGATTAGGAGATATCTAGTTCCAGTGGCGGAGCTACTTGCACTAAGAAGGGGCAGTTGCCCCCGATAAAATTTGTTAGATTAGTGCAAATTTATTAAACCATTAAATAAATGCCCCCACTCATAATTGTTTTTTTTACCCCCATAACCATATTATTTTAACAATATTAATTTTTGCCCCAGTAAAAAAATCTTCTGCCTCCGCCACTGTCTAGTTCTAATAGAAAAAGAAAAGTGGCTTAAGCAAAATTGTGCAATCCACTATGTAAGTTATTGATGAAGTTGCATCAATGAGAGACACAGGCTTTGGTGTTTAGTTTTGAGTTAGTTTCTAAACATTAATAAGAGAGTTATTCTTATAAACAAAGTGTGTTCTTGATTTTAAATATTTGAATTGGTATCAGACCTAAAAGAGAAGCTTGTGATCTAGGGTATCGAACATGAAGATCATTCGATATCCAACTATGGGAGATATCTTCTTAAACCCTAACCCGAAGGAAGTAATTCCTTCTTCCATCTAGTGTCATATGTTAAACTCTACTAATTACACGGTGTGGGCTATGAGGATGAGAGTCTTGCTGCAAATCCATAAGGTGTGGGTAACAATTGAACCTGGTGCAGTTGAATCCAACAAGAACGATGTCGCAATAGGGCTTCTATTCCAATCAATCCCGGAGGTGCTTATTCTGCAAATTGGCGAACAAGACTCTCCAAAAAGGATATGGGATGAGATCAAAGCACGGCATCTAGGAGCTGATCGTGTCAAGGAGGTGTGGTTTCAAACCCTAATGTCCGAGTTTGAGTTTGAGATAATCAAGATGAATGACTTAGACAATATAGATGACTTCGCGGGAAAGTTATCTGAACTAGCTTCAAAATCGGCTTCTTTAGGGCAAACAATCGAAGAACCAAAAATTGTGAAGAAGTTTCTTAATAGTTTGCCAAGGAGTAAGTTTATTCATATCATCGCCTCTCTCGAGCAAGTGTTGGATCTGAAAACAACAAGTTACGAAGATATAGTAGGAAGGCTTAAGGCGTATAAAGAAAGGATTCTTGAGGAGGAGAATCATGCAGACACCCAAGGCAAGCTACTATATGCTAACTCAGATCAACAAAGTTATTCAATCTCAAGAGGGAGAGTATGAGGAAGAGGAGGCAGAGGAAATAGAGGACGAGGCAGAGGAGGAGGGTCTAACTCACAAGAACGATCAACAAATCAGACCAACTAGAATCAAGCAAAAGAAAAGAAGGATTGGTCGAAAGTGATCTGTTACCATTGTGATAAACCCGGACACTTTGCATTTGTCTGTCCCAAAAGAGCACAAAAGACACAAGAAGCAAATAAAGTGGAGACAGAAGAAGCTGATGCTGCACTTTATATGCATGAGGTGGTGTTCTTAAAATGAAGAAAATCTAATACCAAAGAACTATGAAAACAAAGGAGGTGAAGAAGGACTTTGGTATCTAGATAATGGAGCAAGTAATCATATAACTGGCAACAAAGCATATTTCTCAGAGTTAAACGAGAATATAAAGGGCAAATGAAAGCTATGTCCTTTAGAACAATATAAGCTTTAGAACAATGAAAGCTATGTCCCAACAAGAGCTGGTTCACGGCCTACCGAGATCAGAGAAGAAAAAAGGCTGTGTGAGTCTTGTTTAGTAGGAAAACAGACTCGACAAAGCTTTCCAAAGGCATCAATGTTTCAAGCTACAAGACCCTTGGAACTTCTTCACACAGACTTATGTGGCCCAATCACACCACCAACTATCTCAGGTAACAAATACATATTTGTTATCATAGATGACTTTACAAGATACATGTGGTCCATCTTGTTAAAGATAGAAAACCAGATTTCAGCTCAGAGTCAAACCGTCAGAAGTTCACCCCTGATTGAAGGCCTTCTCACCGTCTCGTCCAGCTCAAATTTGGAGACTTTAAAGATAGAAGTATCAGCTTTCTATTGCACTTTACAGCTTGGCAATCTAACGGTTCAATCAAAAGATACGCGAAGAGCAAGATGTCCCGTAAACCAGCTGGCAAACACTTCCACCCGCGGCCAAAAACTCATTCCCCATGGTCAGGAGCATCCCGACCGCGGCAAACCACTCATTCCCCACGGTCAGGAGCATCCCGACCGCGGCAAACCACTCATTCCCCACGGTCACAGCACTCCCGACCGCGGCCAGCAACCTCCGAGCCCAAAAGCCCATTTCTGAAGCCCACAATGATTCCCTCATTTGGAGAAACCCTAAGTGACGTCCAGAGAGGTCTTGAGCACTATAAATACATGTCTTAGGAACCCTAAACGACGTGTAACCGAATACCATCTATCATTACTTCATACTTTTATTGTTTTTGCTTTAGCTTTTAGGGAGAGAGAGATTTGTTCTCTTGAACCCTTGTTCTTTCTTTATCAATTTCGGTTTCTATTCTACTTCTTAATACTATGTCTTTGATTTCGTTCATTATGTCTGAGTAGTTTTATTGTTGGGATTAAGGGATTTTCGATGGGGATTTATATGTTCGATGAGGATTCCATGAGCTTTTGAGCCGAATCTTAGAACTTTTTCTTCTGAATTCGTTTTTACTGCATGAGAGTAGCGTCATGAACTACAATCTGATCCAGATGCTTGGTGACACGAAAGTGTTCATCAGGTATCAGATCTAGTTTGGGAGAGCAAAACAAACATAGGAGTGGAAACCTACCTATGGGCGATTTGTGAATTATGATGAGTCTTAAACATAATGCATCTCTTCTCTTCCAGGGCCAGAGTGGAAACCTACTGGTCAGGGTTGAGAGAGATAGTTGTCTATGATCACGACAGTGGCGTATTCATACGTCCGTGACTCCAGTTCGAAAAGTTTAAGCTAAGATCTTATCAATTTTACTCTCTAGCAATGTTTTGAATCGTTCGTACCCCTGAGAAAACTTACCTGAACCCCAACGCCTTCTTTCCCATTGATTTATACCGATTTTCTTTCAAGCTTTAGTTCAATATTGTCTTTCCTTTTTAGTTCATTTTCATTTAAGCAATTAGATATCCGTTTTTTTACATTTTTAGTCATTTTCGTTAAGTTTAGTTATTACGCCATTTAATTCCCGTATTTTCTTTGAAGATTTCGTTTTTACATTTTAAACACACTACCAAACCCCCACACAACCGTTTTGGTTCTAGACTTCCTTACTTTATACTTATTTCAAAGGCTTTTTGCAGGAAAAGATCCTCTTTCCATGTGGATTCGATCCCTAAGTACTACAATCGATCAGCTGTGCAGTTGCGGCTATTGATTTCATTTAGGGTAAAACTTGACACCCTCAACACACGACACATCAAGTTTTTGGCGCCGTTGCCGGGGAAGGCACGCGTTTTCTTTTCTGCAAAACCCCGAGAAAGGTTGGTAAATCGACTCTAGAACCCCCTTTTCTGCATATTTCCATTTTTCGGTTATTTTGTTTCCATTTCAGAAGATATGGATCCTATAAATCGAAATATACACTATAAGGAAGGTTTCTATAACACTCCTTAAGCCACAAGACGCAGAGAGAAGCAATATCTACGCAATCTCTACAAAGAAATTCAACCCAAAGACTACAAAACGTTCCAGAAGGAGCCATACGCACCTCAAATGGCAAACCCTAGATACTCTATGTATCGCCTACCTCACCAAGTTCTCCAGCAAGATGAGAACGTCCAGCTCAGCAACAGACTGACTCATCTCGAAGGCGTGATCAGACAGTTCATAGAAGCTCAAGCAACCGCTACAACTGCTCTAAACGAAAGGATTGATGGGATATCAAAACTTTTCAATGAAAAAATCGATAACCTAGCCTCACAAGTCAATTCAATAGAAGAACGTGCAACCAAGGATGCAGCTATGATCGATAACAGGTTCAACAACATGGAGGAAGAGCAAGCAAAGCACAACTATGAGCTTCGCAACACCAAAAACAAAGTCATGGACCTGGATTTCAAACTTGATGACGTGGACAAAGCCCTAAACGAAGCTAAGAACGAGTCTTATGACTTTACAGTCGAAGTTTCAGAGAAGGTTTACAAAGTCATCGACAAAACCGAAGAGCTTGACTCAACCATGGACAAAGTAGTATATGCTCTTGATGAAGTTGAAGAAAAGGTTGAGTAGATCATGCAAGGACTTGGAGATCAGATTCCAGCAACCAAAACTAAAGACTCAAGTCCAGAGAGGAAGTACATCAAGCCAGAAGACCCAGGAGACCATCCAGGAAGCAAGGGAGGAAGCAACAGCAGCAGAGCAACTCGGAGGCAAATCCCCGCGGTCGCGTCGGCTCCGACCGCGGCCAACAAGCGTTCTCCCGCGGTCGTGTTAGGCCTGCCCGCGGCCCATGGTCGTTTCCCCGCGGTCACGTCACCTGCAGTCAAGGCTAACCGTAAAAACGTCCCAAAACACTCCCGTTCAGCTCATACAAGCATCGGTACGTCTGGTACACCTCCTGGGATGACTAAACCACTCCATCAACAACTGGTTTGCTCCATAAGCACCCAAAGATCTGAAGAAGAGGACAAGTCATGGCCTTGCAACATGGCTTTGTCTTGTGAGGATGAGTATGAAGAACAATACTCTGAAGATGAAGAGTATGGATTGTTTGTAGAAGATCCAAACGCAGGATACTCCTCAGAAGATGGCTCAGGAGAAATTCAATGGATCACAAACAAAATCAGCAGAGAGAGGCTAATGGAGTTCAATAACGTAGTCAGGTCAATCCCTGCTCATTTAAGCTTTGATGAAATCTGGAAACTTGGTCGTTTGCAAGTCTTTTTCATGTACTGCAAGGAGCCTAAAGAGGATATCCATAGATACTTTATGAGAGCTCGATACATGACAACACCAGAAGCAGCTGTCTATGCGATTCACCTCAAAAATCCGGAAGACTACAGCCACTACACCAACAAAATCAGCAAGGAAAAGCTCGACGAATTTAATGATGTGGTTCGAAATTTGCCTGAAGGAATCACGTTTGCCAGAGCTTGCAAGGATTTCATGATAGGCCACTACTTCTGTGAGAGCAAAGAATCAATCCCTGAGATAGAAGACTTGTTCAATCATGCCAGAAGAGGTAAACCTGTTCGAACACTTCATAAAATAGAAGGTATAGGTCAGTTTCTTATCTCTTGTTCTATTAGAGGAGAAATGTTTAAAAACGTGCTATGTGATTCTGGAGCTTGTCTTAACATGATGTCCAAGGCAATTGCTTTGAGACTTGGTATTAAACACCTGCGCAGGACTAGAGCAAAGATTAGTCTAGCTGATGATTCCAATGCAACACCTCAAGGAATAGCTCATGAAATTCCTTTGAGAATAGGAGATTGCATAGTGCCTGTCGACTTCTACATTGTCGAGACGAGAGATGCAACATATCCAATGATTCTGGGATGGTCTTTTCTAGCAACTTCCGGAGCTATAATGGACTGGCCAAACCGGAGGATTTCATTTGCTAATATCGACAAAGATGTCTTCACAGAAGCTGTCCCATACAACAACAAAGCAGGAAAACGTTCTGCAACAGAAGAGTTTGAAGAAGAACTTTGGAGTGACGAAGAACCTGCTAGGCAAAGCAAGGAGATGTCGAAAAAGACTTGCTCAGGACAAGGTCTTCTTTATTGGAATAAGTCACGTCCAACACCAAAAGTCGAGCTAAACGACTTAAAACAAAAGCGCTTAATGGGAGGCAACCCATTTAGGTATTGTTTTCTTTAGGATTTTTCTTTCTTTTTCTATTGATCTTTTTCTTTTTCTTAGTTTCAGGTGTTTCTTATAAAACAAAAAAGCCAAAAAAAAATAAAAAAACCAGAAAAAAACCAAAAAGAAGGATGGTGCCTGACTGCTCGGCTCAGCAGGAACCAAGGAGAAGCAGGAAAAGGCCGCGAAATAAGCCTCCGCGGTCGCAGGTGTTCGGACCGCGGGAAACCTATCATCGACCGCGGTCGCGTAGTTCTGACCGCGGCCAAGTACTTGTTTGCCGCGGTCGCGTCACCCCTGACCGCGGCACTTGGTCGTTGACATTCAAACCCGACCCCAAACCACCCACTTCACCTCATTTCACCTCACCAATCCCCAGTCCACCTCATTCATCACCCTCCACCACCTTCATCACCACCTATCACCTTCCCAAACCTCTTCGAATGAATCCGGTTCATCTCCACCAGCATCCCGGATCCAGGTAAGTTCTCTTTGTCCTTACCAATTCGATTATCTATGCATTTTTCTCATCCAATCTCGACTTGTTTCACACTGAGGACAGTGTGATTTAAGTCTAGGGGAGGATTTCATCCCTTTCTAACCACTTTTCTTTCATGAGTCTTGCATTATCTACACTTTTTGCATTTTCCTTAAAGTTTTTCAAAACCGGTTTTCAAAACAAAATACGTTTTAAAGGGAATGGTGAACATGAATCAATGATAGTTGACTGTGTGCTTTAGACTATTCCTAGTGACATGCTCATTCATGATTTAGGACTAGACTAGGCGGTAGCTAAGCACATTTGAAACGAAGTACCCCAGAGGAATTTGAATGATTTCGATTTAGATGAAGGGATACACTAGCTCTGTTTTATTTGGACTTAATTTGGACTTAATTTTCTCATTGAAGCATTAGACCAGGGAAACGAATCATACATTCAGGACTCCTTTATCCTTTTACCACTCTTTGTTGATCCTGAATGGCTAGTTCATCTTTAGCTAGTTCCCCACCTTAACCAATCCTCTTTCAAACCACATGCACTCTTGTTTTCTATTGTCTTATATGCAGATAAGTGCAAAAACGTTGGAGAGAAAGAGGAACGACGCAGTTTTCAGTCACTAAGGACAGAAACCTGCGATTTGCCGGAAAACTTCCCGAAAGGATTCAACACAAGAGAAAACTCAGTTTGCCTTAGGAAAATCTCAAATTTTGGTACAATCTCGTCCTCTAGTCTCTCTCTCTTTAAAAGGCATTTCCTATTCGAAAAAAAAAATCCGAAAATAAGAAAAGAAAGGAAATAAAAGCCTTAGAGAGTCTAGAGAGGTCAAAATTTAAGTCCCAAGACAACTGGAGTTCGATTTTATGGAGTTTTGGAGATTGTTTTCTGATTCCCGGAAAGAATCTAAGTCTGGGGGAACAGCTGTTTACAACAAAGGAGGAAGGATTATGCAACAACATTGGACAAGAAGAAGTGACTGAAAACTGTGGTCATCAACAGCTCCTTATCTCTCTTGAGGTTTTGCATATTATCTTGCATCCTCCAGATCTTCAGGTAACCCGAAACACTTTAACTCCACCACTTAAACAGCCCTTTAATGCCAATCGCCGTCTACCCTGGATGATGTCTTTAATGAGAACTCACTATTGAACTTAATGAATGTAGAGAGCTAGTTGACTGGAATCAAGATTTAGATTGATTAAGTTTTGCATGACGGAAAAAGTGGACTAGTATCTCTTGTGCATTGGTGAGAATTTTTTAGACTAAGTTGTGGATTGATGCACTATCTGTGGTCCTAGTTTAGGAGTTCATGTCTATGAGATTTGTGCATTCCCTATTTTTGTTTTCACTTAACCAGTTTAGGCTTTTGCTTTGTTTGAGGACAAACAAAGGTTTAAGTCTAGGGGAGTTGATAACACCGTATTTTGACCACTTTTATGGATCGTTTTGAAATGCTTTTTCTATGTTTTTAATTGTTTTTAAGTACTTTTATCAAGTTTTTCTAGTATTTGTAGTTCCAAGACTCTTTTCAGGTAACTTAGGGAAAAGCTTAACAAAATGGATAGAAAACCAGATTTCAGCTCAGAGTCAAACCATCAGAAGTTCACCCCTGATTGAAGGCCTTCTCACCGTCTGATCCAGCTCAAATTTGGAGACTTTAAAGATGGAAGTATCAGCTTTCCAGTGCACTTTACAGCTTGGCAATCCAACGGTTCAATCAAAAGATACGCGAAGAGCAAGATTTCCCGTAAACCAGCCGGCAAGCACTTCCACCCGCGGCCAAACACTCATTCCCCACAGTCAGGAGCATCCCGACCGCGGCAAACCACTCATTCCCCACGGTCAGGAGCATCCCGACCGCGGCAAACCACTCATTCCCCACGGTCACAGCACTCCTGACCGCGGCCAGCAACCTCCGAGCCCAAAAGCCCATTTCTGAAGCCCACAATGATTCCCTCATTTGGAGAAACCCTAAGTGACGTCCAGAGAGGTCTTGAGCACTATAAATACATGTCTTAGGAACCCTAAACGAAGTGTAACCGAATACAATCTATCATTACTTCATACTTTTATTGTTTTTGCTTTAGCTTTTAGGGAGAGAGAGATTTGTTCTCTTGAACCCTTGTTCTTTCTTTATCAATTTCGGTTTCTATTCTACTTCTTAATACTATGTCTTTGATTTCGTTCATTATGTCTGAGTAGTTTTATTGTTGGGATTAAGGGATTTTCGATGGGGATTTATATGTTCGATGAGGATTCCATGAGCTTTTGAGCCGAATCTTAGAACTTTTTCTTCTGAATTCGTTTTTACTGCATGAGAGTAGCGTCATGAACTACAATCTGATCCAGATGCTTGGTGACACGAAAGTGTTCATCAGGTATCAGATCTAGTTTGGGAGATCAAAACAAACATAGGAGTGGAAACCTACCTATGGGCGATTTGTGAATTAGGACGAGTCTTAAACATAATGCATCTCTTCTCTTCCAGGGCCAGAGTGGAAACCTACTGGTCAGGGTTGAGAGAGATAGTTGTCTATAATCACGACAGTGGCATATTCATACGTCCGTGACTCCAGTTCGAAAAGTTTAAGCTAAGATCTTATCAATTTTACTCTCTAGCAATGTTTTGAATCGTTCGTACCCCTGAGAAAACTTCCCTGAACCCCAACGCCTTCTTTCCCATTGATTTACACCGATTTTCTTTCAAGCTTTAGTTCAATATTGTCTTTCCTTTTTAGTTCATTTTCATTTAAGCAATTAGATAGCCGTTTTTTTACATTTTTAGTCATTTTCGTTAAGTTTAGTTATTACGCCATTTAATTCCCGTAATTTCTTTGAAGATTTCTTTTTTACATTTTAAACACACTACCAAATCCCACAAAACCGTTTTGGTTCTAGACTTCCTTACTTTATACTTATTTCAAAGGCTTTTTGCAGGAAAAGATCCTCCTTCCCTGTGGATTCGATCCCTAAGTACTACAATCGATCAGCTGTGCAGTTGCGGCTATTGATTTCATTTAGGGTAAAACTTGACACCCTCAACACACGACACATCAATGATGAAACCAAAGGCAATGAGGTAAATGATCATAGTGAAGAACCCGAAGCTGAGAACAATTCAGATGAAGATCCACCTAATGAGACTGATACACTTGAACAAGAAACAGATCAACCGCTTAGAAGATCTACTCGTGAAGTACCAGACCAGGTTATCTTAGTGATTTTGTTCTGCAAGCTTCTATAGAGTGTGAAAGACTGATACTCTCGATAGATGATGAGCCAAGGACTTTCACATATGCGAAAGGATCTTTAAAATGGAGGCAATCATGTAGAGAAGAGATTGACTCTATCAATAACAAAAAACATGGTTTTTAACTGATAAACCAAAGGAGGCAAAGATCATTGGCCTCAAGTGGGTTTTCAAGATCAAGAAAAATGCAGATGGTACTATCAACAAGTATAAGTCGAGACTTGTGGCTAAGGGATATGTACAAGAATCAGGCATTGATTTTGATGAGGTTTTTGCACCTGTTGCATGATTAGAGACCGTAAGATTATTGGTAGCATTTGCAGCATCTCATGGATGGGAGATTCATCACTTAGACGTGAAGACGGCATTCTTACATGGAGAATTGAAAGAAGATGTCTATGTTGAAAAACCTGAAGGATTTGAGATAAAAGGGATATAACATAAGGTATACAAGCTTTCAAAGGCTTTAAACGAACTGAGACAAGCTCCTGGAGCTTGGAACACGAAGTTAATTCAAATATTGAAAGGAATGAGGTTCAAAAAATGCTCCAAAGAAAGTTTAGTGTATCGCAGAGAATAGAAAGGATCACTACCCATAGTTGCTATTTATGTGGATGATTTGTTTGTCACAGGCAATACTCTCAAGGTTATCAGTGAATTCAAGATAGGAATGGCAACCTAAGTTTGATATGTCAGACCTCGGAAAACTTACTTATTACCTTGGCATCGAAGTTCATCAAGGAAAGGATGGAATCGAGATCAAACAAGAAGACTATGTACGGAGGATCTTAGCAGAAGCTGGCTTAGAAACCTGCAATCCGACTCAAATTCCTATGGAATTCGGACTAAAGGTTTCAAAGGCTCAAGAAGAAGAAGAGATAGATCCTACGTGTTATAGAACGAATGTAGGGTGCTTAAGGTATTTGTTACACACACGACCAAATTTGGCTTTCTCTGTTGGAGTTGCGAGCAGATATATGCAGAGTCCTCGAAAGTCGCATGGTAACATAATGAAGCACATACTACGGTATCTTAAAGAGTCAATTGTGTTTGGCTTGAAGTTTTTTCATGGAGGAACAAAGAAAATTGTTGGCTTAAGTGACAGTAGTCACAATGTGGATCCGGACGATGGTAGAAGCACCAAAAGTCACATATTTTACTTTGGTTCCTCAACAATCACTTGGTGTTCACATAAGCAGGATACAATGGCTCTTTCTTCGTGTGAAGCAGAGTTCATGGCAGCAACAGAAGCGGCTAAACAACCTATTTGGCTTCAAGATTTATTGAGCGAGATCACCGGATGGAAGACAGAGCATATTGTCATCAAGGTCGACAACAAGTCTACAATGGCACTTACCAAGAACCCCGTATTTCATGGTAAAAATAAACACATTCATAAGCATTACTATTTTATACGAGAGTACATTGAAAAGGAATTAGTCGATGTGGAACATGTGTCGGGAGTTGAGCAGAAGGCTGAAATCCTGACTAAAGCTTTAGCAAGGATCAAGTTTAATGAGATGAGAAGCTTAATAAGAGTTCAAGACATGTCCAAGATTAAGTCGAAGCTTAAGAGGGAGAATGTTAGATAATCATCGATATTAAGCCAAGGCCCAAGACACTTAACCAGTCGGTTAGGAGTTAGTTATGGTTATGGTAAATTTCCTTATTATATTAATAGATATCTAGTTCTAATAGGAAAAAGAAAGTGACTTAGTAAAGTTGTGCAAACCACTACATATGTAAGTATTGATGAAGTTGCATCAATGAGAGACACAAGCTTTGGTATTTAGTTTTGAGTTAGTTTCTAAACATTAATAAGAGAGTTATTCTTATAAACAAAGCGTGTTCTTAATTTTAAATACTTGATACCCCACCCTCAAAAACATTCATATCTTGTATAGATTAGCACTTGAAGTTAATACTTAGTAATTTTAAATACTTGATACCCCACCCCCAAAAATATATGTTCTTTTAGTAACAAAATCGTTTCCCATAATATTTTCTTCAATAAAAAAAAACCTCATTCATATCTTGAAATTTGGTAATTAAATGAGTAATTTGTATAGATTAGCACTTGAAGTAAAATACTTTGAAAAACTAAGACATTCCCAGAAAGCCTTGCAAAATTAACACTTTATTTCACTATTCATGACTATTTTACTTCTGTAAAACATGGTAAAATGATCATTTCAATATTAAAAAATGTAGTTTTGCAATATTTCTGGGAAAATGTTACCTTTACAAAGTCTTTTAAATGGTATATGGCAACTATGTCATTACATATTTTTAGGAGAAGTATATGAGTGCTAATCCATAAACAAAATTGTATTATCAGTTTTTTTCGTTTATATTTACTTATGTGGTATGATTTTAAATAATAATACAGTTTTTGGTTGAGCAAAACATATTCAATTCGTTGAAGAACTATGTTTTTTACTACAGATATGTTTTTTTCCTATTAAAATATAAGTAGTAGAATAATTCCGACAAGAAAAAAAAGTAGCAATATAATAAAAACTAAGATATTATAAAACGATATATTAGTTTTTTTTCCTAACAAACTATTACAATCACATTTGGCCCATCATGAAAATGGTCACAGGAACATCATTGACCAGCTTGGTATGATCGGTTTGGAAAAAAGTAACTCCTCGTGCTCGGGTTTCTTTTGCAAGACTATTTGTCCGGACATTTAGACTTCTCGGAATATAAGCTAAAGTGAACTCTGAAAAGTTCTCATGAAGAATACAGAAGGATTCCACCTCTGTCATAAAAGACGGCCAATCTGATGGTGATTCAGACATGTTCACAAGGTCCGAACAATCGGTCTGAAAATGCACTAAAATTATCTGTCTTTCTCTCAAGCATAACATAGCCCATAGGAGGCAATCCATCTCGGCGTGAAGAGCCGAGAGTCTTCTATGACATCCCTGTTGTCCAAAAATCTCATTCCCTCTACCATCCTCAAAACTCCACCCAAGACCGCTAATCTGTCTGTGATTGATTCAAAAAGCATCAATCCGATATATCAAAATCTGCGGTTCCTCGGGTAGCGATATCGGAGGCGGAAGGGGTGCCAACTTCTTTATGTGAACGATATCATTATCTTCAGGTTGGTTTACTATTCTCCAACTTTCTGCTTACACCTTTGCATATATCAAGATGTTTTCTAAGGAAATTTTTAGTTATGGTAGCTAAAGTGGTCGATTGCATTTTTCATGGCTCTTGCCTTCGTTTGCTTTTTCGTGTCCCCCATTCTGTCATCGTTTCCTTTTTTTATAAGAAATATTTTCCTTCTCAAATTCTTGTGGATTTAGGCATACTCTTATTATTCATTAGCGTATCTCTTCTACATGCCTATCGTACTACATCTATATATTACTATGGTGGGATTTCATTGGATAGTTCCCGTTTATCGGTAGTTTTTTATTATATGGATTTATCCTTTTGTGGTGATTTGATGTTATCATTCTTTCGTGGGTTTATTGTTATCTTTTTGTGGGTTTGCAAGTTTATGTCCACCACTATATTAGATGTTTGTATGATTTGATAGATTAATTTTTGATACTAAAGACTCGTATAGTTTGGAAGAAAAAAATAATATGATTTTACATCTTTGAAACGTCCTAGTCCTACCACAATGTTAGGATAAAAACTACCCACCACATGTCCTAGTAATGATAATTAATACCGATGCGAATGGGACTGGTATGGTGAAAACTTTATCGTTGACCCGTAACCGTAAGCACACAACCATACAAAGATAAACACCATTTAATATGTCAATCTCGAACATACGGAAAAAACGTACAAGATCACGATGAAGTCAACTTTGTTAAACACCGACGCCATCTCGCTTGACGTCATGTTGCTCACGTCATTTCTTCAAAATGCTCACGTATTATCTTTCACATATTTGTCTTTTTTTGTGTTAATACGTTTTCCCAATTTCCGAAACAACCTTGACGCGTTTTATTATTTTGTCGCCAGGCCGATTAATTACACGTTAGTAACGTCTTTAAATGCGGTGGGTGGTCTGAGCTAACCCCACTTACCCACACGGCTACAACACTGTGGTATTGCACCTGCAAACTTTGCAGCGCATAGCTTTAATTCAGTATACCTACTTAGTAAATAAGAAATTACAAGATCCAAATACACGTCATATAGATATTATATAACATAAGCTAGTTTAACACTTTCTAATTCATAATGATGATAGTCTACTTTTAAAAATAACTAGGTGAATACCCGCACGTTACGTGCAGGTTTTTCTTTTCAAAATTTTCAAAATTTTTTTTATATTTTTATAAAAATTAATATAATCATCACTTGTCACTTACTTACTTGTTAATATTTTATTCTAAAAAATTATAAAATATTAATACATATTGAATATTATTTAATAATTTAAAGTTATATTAAGATTAATAAATATCATTCAATATTTTTAATTAGTTATAACATAAATTTTTGTTTAACATTTACAGAAATATTAGTTGATAGTCAATTAACTAAAAAATAAAATTAATATAATCATTATTTCATTTGTTACTTGTCAGTATTTTATTATAAATAATTTTTAAAAATTAATTTAAAATACATCTTGAATATTATTAAGTAATCTAAATATTATTAACTAATCTACAGTTATATAAATATTAAATACATATCTTTTTTTGGTCGAATATCTATCAATATTTTTAATTAGTTATAACATAAATTTTTGTTTAACATTAATATAAATTTTAATTAAGAGTCAATTAATAAAACAAACTTTTCATATTCTTTAAGTGTTTTGAAATTTAGTATTAAAATTTATTAATTAAAATTTAAGGACAGATGTCAACCTATCCAATGCTGATGTGTCAATCATATGGAGAAAGTTAAGCAATTTTTACATATAAGATATGACTTTGGTCATTATTATAACGGCTTTTATAAATAAAACCAAATTTAATCTTCGAAAATAATACAAACTATTATGTGGATTTACTTGTTTATCTCAAATATATTAAAAATAAAATTAAAATATTATATTTTGGTTCCGTAATTTTCATTTAGTATTAATGTTTTCCAAAAAGTATTTTCAAAATTGATAAATAAAGTATTTTTGCAAAAAAAATTAATTTTTTCATTAAAAATTATTTTGAATTATTTTAAGATTGATTTATTTCTATAATCAGAAAAAAACTAGTTATACTAAGATTTGTTCTTTTAGAAAATTTTCCTTAAGTATTTATCTTATATATAATTTCATACTTTTTTCTCAAAGTATAATTCATACTTTAAATATTGTATTAGTTCGTAAGGAAGATTAAACTAATAGTTTTTTTTCTCCACATATTTTTTTGATGGTTTGGATAAAAGTTTATCTAAATAGGTTTATCTGTTATTATCTATGTTGTACGGGATCGCTTGGAAAGCTTCGATTCCCGCTTCAAAATCGAAATCAAAATCGAAATCGCACAGAATCAATATCAAAATTGATATCAAAATCGTTTGGGAATTGCGATTCTAAAATTTTGTCTTTTGGAAACGCCGATGAATCATATGATTCCGAGTTGGAATTTTGTTTTTCGTGGTTGAAAGCTTTATTGCAAACTTGGACTAAAATTATAGAAAAAGAATATGAAGTGTCATTGTCAACTCATCTCATGTTACAATTTTCTTAGGCTTAATATATTTCAAGCCCATTACATCACTATAGTTTTATTGTTTTTTTTAACATTATCTAATTAGACTAATTTTTTGTTTAAAAGAAGGAGTTCTGCTTCTCAACCATATGTTTTGAAATATTGGAGGTGACTAATTTGATTTATTGGATGAGATTAATCTAGGAAGACTTGAGTTTGAAGATCTTTCTCTTAATGAATCAGAATTAGAAGTGGTTATGTATGATGGAGTTAGATGAAAATGAGAATGACAACGACCATATCAACGTGTAATTTTGAACTTTATTTTTATTGTCAATTAAATTATAATATTTCTATTATTTATTAAATTTTTGTTGTTTTAAGTTGAAAACATTTTTTATGTTATTTTATTTTAGATGT
Organism: Eutrema salsugineum; assembly: GCF_000478725.1. NCBI lineage: Eukaryota > Viridiplantae > Streptophyta > Magnoliopsida > Brassicales > Brassicaceae > Eutrema > Eutrema salsugineum. The sequence continues at coordinate 6,810,889 of NW_006256756.1, read as the reverse complement.
TTCATGATATATATATATACACTTTCAATATGTATCTGCTTCCTAAATTTTTTGAAAAATCCGCTTCCCCACTTCCAAACGCTTCTCTATTTCTTCTCTGTTTTCAAATGCTTCCCGGCTTTTAAACGCTTCTTTTCCGCGATTCCGCTTCCGATTTCGCAACTTAGATGATTATCAATTCATTTTTAATAATTAGTTTATTTCTATTAATAAAATAATGAAATTTTAATAATTGGTCCTGATACATGCAAAACTTGTTTTAAGAAACAAACCCTAGTAATTTTATATATAAAAGATGACTAACTTTCTCCATATGAGTGACACCTCAGCATTTTAAAGTTAATATAGAGATGACATGTGTTGATTTTTAATTTAAAGTTACAATTTTAAAAGAAAATTATTAATAAATTTTAATATTAAGTTTATAACCACTCAAAGAAAACAAAAAGTTTTTTTTTTATTAATTGATTCTTAATTAACATTTATGTCAATATTAAACAAGAATTTATGTTATAATTAATTAAAAATATTGATGATTTTTTTTGTATAAAACTTTTGATTTGTTAATAATATGAAAAGTTTTTTTATTAATTAATTCCCAAATAACATTTATGTAAATATTAAACAAGAATTTATGTTATAATTAATTAAAAATATTGACGGTTTTTTGGTATAAAACTTTAAATTTTTAATGATAGTATATTTAAAATTGATTGATTTATAATAATATAGCAATTGATGATTATGTTTTTTTTAGAAAAATATAAAATATATAAATTAAAAATAGTTGAAAAAAAAATGCATGCGCGGGTGTTCACCTAGTTTTCTATAATTTCCGTTCCCTTTTTCTTTTCTCGTCTCCTTTCCCTTCTTTTTTTGACTAGTTTTTTTCTTTCTTTGGTTGGTAGTTGGTATCCGTTAATTAAAAAAAATCATTTTTTTCTTTGCGTCCGTAAATAAAACAAGCCACCAGTTTCTTAATTACTCGAAGATGTTGAGAAGGCTGAGAATATTGTCACAAAATCAAATACAGATTAGCCGACGTGGTAAGCAACGTGCGGTGCATGTCCTTATATACTTCTATATGTATGACATGTGTGATTACATGAGATAACATCTCTCTCTATCTCTATCTCTCTATCTATATACGTATATATATATATATCACTAGATTACACATATCAACGCAACTACCCCCAATCATGGCTGCTTCTGCAACATCTAAGCTCCTTGTATCCGACATCGCTTCCTCCGTTGATCATGTCCCTTCAAACTACGTCCGACCAATCTCTGACCGTCCAAATCTGTCCGAGGTTGAAACTTCCGGCGAATCTATCCCTCTAATCGATCTCCGGGAACTCGATGGACCCAACCGAGCCGACATTATCCATCAGTTTGCTCATGCATGCTCCTCTTATGGCTTCTTCCAGGTAACTTCACGATTAATTCACTTTCAATCTTATGCCTAATGTACTCTGTCTTATTGCAATAAACTCTGTTTTCTCTCGAATTTACCCTGTTTGACTGCAATACACTATGTCTTAATCTAAATTAGTTTGTTTAACTGCAAGACAATTCTGTTTTCTCTCGAGTTTACTTTGTTATAACTGCAATAAAATTTGTTTTTCTCTTAGGTTTACTCTGTTTTACTGCAATACATTCTTGGGTTGTCTCTGTTTTTTCTCGAGTTTACTTGGCTTTTATTGCTATACACTCTGCTTCACTTAAGTTACTCTGTTTGAGTGCAATATATTCTTGTTCTCTCAAATTTACTCTGATTTATTGCAAGACACTATGTTTTCACTGTTTTCTTACAAAATACACATTGTATTCTACTTCTGTTTCATGCTCCAGATCAAGAACCATGGAGTACCAGAAAAGACGATCGAGAGAATGATGACAGTGGCGAGAGAGTTTTTCCGCCAGCCAGAGAACGAAAGAGTGAAGCATTACTCTACAGATACAAAAAAGACAACGAGACTCTCAACAAGTTTCAACGTCGGCTCAGAGAAAGTCTCAAACTGGAGAGACTTCCTTCGACTCCATTGCTTCCCTATCGAAGATTTCATCGACGAGTGGCCTTCAAATCCCGTCTCTTTCAGAGAGATCACATCCGACTACGCCACAAGCGTAAGATCCTTGGTCCTGACTCTTCTTGAGGCAATCTCAGAGAGCTTAGGCCTTGAGAAAGATCGTGTAAGCAATACATTAGGCAAACATGGTCAACACATGGCCTTGAACTACTATCCACCTTGTCCTCAACCCGATCTAACGTTCGGACTTCCCGGACATAAAGATCCAAACTTGATCACTGTTCTTCTCCAAGACGAAGTCTCTGGTTTACAGGTCTTTAAAGATGGTAAATGGGTCGCTGTTCATCCTGTTCCCAACACTTTTATAGTCAATATCGGCGACCAAATGCAGGTACTTAGGAGAAAACAAATTTGGAGAATTTTACTCTGTTTTATTTCACTCTCGTTGTGTGCCTTGATCTTATAGGTTGTTTCTCTTCTTAGGTTATAAGCAATGACAAATACAAGAGTGTTCTCCATAGAGCGGTTGTGAACAGCGACAAGGAGAGGATATCGATACCAACATTCTACTGTCCTTCTGCAGATGCTGTGATTGGTCCACCACAAGAACTGATCAATGAGGAAGAAGGCTCTCCTGCTGTTTACAAAAGCTTTACATATGCAGAGTATTATGAAAAGTTTTGGGACAGAGCACTTGCAACTGAGAGCTGTCTGGACTTGTTCAAAGTTTCTAAAATCTAAGTTTCTAAAGTCATGACTTGGTTCTTTTAGTTATTGACAGGAATCTAAATACCCATTTGTGTTACCATTTCAAGATCAGTAATTTCTTTCTTCGTCTTTAGATTCTTATGAATGTTAAAACTTAAAATAAATCTCCTTAACAAATAAAAGAAACTGTTCGGGCTACACATTGAACTCATTTAAAACTATTTGTAGATCATGTTCATTTTGAACAGAACCTAAGTACAGTAACTGTGCCTTGTTCATAAATGAACTCTAAAGTAAAATCTTCTCCTAACTTCACACCATTAGCTTCACAAAAACCATCCCAACCATATTCTAAAGCAACGGTTCCATCTCTGGTGGACAACAGATATGCAGGCCATTCCATTTTGTTCTCACCCAAGAGAGTTATCTTCCCAAGTCTGTTAATGCCATTAGCCTTCATGAACTGACTTGGAAGATGCAGTTTACAGGCTCTGACATCATCAGGTATTAGTGTTAATGTCACAAATTGCTCTGTATTCCTATTTCTAGTCTCTGTGTCTTCCTTGGAAACCGACTCTTTCTTGCTAGCTTCTGAATTGTTGCACTCTGTACGGATAAACCTCACCATAGGAGTCGTGTCTTCAAAGAATGCTTCCAATGTAAACGATTCCCCTGGCTTTAGATCATTTGCTTCAGCAAAAACTCTCCAGCCACTTCCCAAACTCATCCTTCCGTCTCTTTCCTGTACAAGATTTACCATCCACTTTGTACCATCTTTTCGCAAGAGATATATCATTCCAGGTTTGTTCATGCTATTCTCCTTGACGAATTGCTTTGGAAAACGCAGTCTATTCTTTCTGAGATTGTCAGGTGTGATTGTTATCGTCACGAACTGTTTTTGGCTTGATGGAGTTGAATCTCTCTGTCTCTCTTCTTTCTTGTTCTCATCTTGTCTCATCTTCTCAATCTTGCTCGGATCTTTTGAAAACTCCTCTTCTTCCTCTACGTCACTGGCTGATTCTGAAGACCACAAACTAAACGAAGGAGTTGTGCCTTCCCACATCAACTTGAGCGTGAAGCCTGTCTCTAATCCGTTTGCTTTAACAAAATCTTTCCATCCACTTCCCAAACTCATTATTCCTTTATTGTCTTTTAGAAGGCTTGTTGGCCACTTTGTACCGTCTTTACCCAACAGATATATCTTCTTCTCAGGCTTGTTGATGCCATTCTCCCTCAAGAATGGCTTTGGAAGAGTCAAGCTACTAATTTTGACATAATCAGATGGAAGTGTGAACGTTACAAGCCGCTTATGACACGGAGAATAGGACGCATATGAAACAGCTCTTCGTTTTGGTTTCGGGCTCTGCTTCTTCTTCTTTTCTACCTCCATCAATGACTCCATGTCTTCTTCTTCCTCGTTGCTAACTTTTTCATCAAGTCTATTCTTCTTCAGTTTCTTCTTTCGAGGAAGCTCCTCATCATCATTGTTGTTGCTGGGAACAAGTGTGTGGAAGGATTGCGGGTGAAGTAGCTTTGATTTCGCCATTGTCGAAGCACTTCAAGAAAAACCCTAGAAAATTTCTCGGGTAACAAATATTAAGGATACATAAAAGGTAAATCTTTTATAAAAAAAAGGTTACATAAAAAGTATTTTCCTTTTTTTTTTTCTAGGCAGAGAAAATAGCGGATATTTTGGCGGTGGCACAAATTGTCAAACGATAAAGCAACAAGGCATGATTTTGGTTAACTAAATCCCTTTTTTTTTTTTTTTTTTTTTTTCATCGTTTTATCTTTTGGCCGGTGACCGTGTCGGAGGATACCGGCATCGTGTTGTTTATATTTCCTCGGAGATCTTTTTTTTTGTAATCTATTTCGGGTTTGTTCAGTTGTTATTCTGTTAATCGGATAATAAAATTCCGACAATGATCGGATTTCTTCCGGCTCATGATTGGATTTTCCGTTTTCGGTTTTCCTTTTGCTATCTATGATCAGTTCTTCATATTTATGAGAGATATAGCAAAAGGTTCATCGTTTTCGGATTTAAATTTGTTTTTTTGTTTTCCTCTTTTGCATGCTTTTATGACTTTCCGATTAGATTGGAACTTGTCAATCCCCAGCAGTAGGAGCGAACCTCCATCTTTATCGGATTTCTTTGTTCTTCTTTCCATATGAGTTTAAATCTTCGCCACCCTTTTTGGTTAATTAAATGACGTAATATCTCTGTGGTGGATGTTTCAAAGTTTTTCGGATCGATCAGATTGAAGTATGATGATTTGGAATTCTGCGTCGTGTTTGACGGTTTTCTGAAGAGTATTTTTGATTTGATCTTCTGCAAGTTTCAAGATGTCGATTAATGGAGATTTGGGTGCTCTTCTTCTTCTGGGTTATGATGCAAAAGAGCAAACAATATTCGGAAAATTGGAGTCAGCTTTGATGGATTCAATTCCAATCTGTTTGGAAAGACGATTCTCTTTGTCTGAGTTAGAAGAATCCGACGATGATGATGTTTTTTCCGGCGATCCTCTTCTGTAACACGTGTGGACACGTGTAACTCATGCATTTCATACTTATCTTTCTGTATCTGGGTTTCACGTTTGGGCCAAATTATTGTAGTGTTTGTTGGGCCGAGTATTGTAATGTTTGCCCATTTTGGGCTTTAATGATATAGCTGACAAAAAAAAAATCATTTTTTTATCGAATATGAAAAATTTATTGATTAAAAGAATAAATATTTACATGATTTTTCTAATAGAAAAATAAATAAACCGTGGACACAATTACAAAAATATAAAAACAAGTGTAATAAGAGCACGTTATAAAAAATAGAGTGTGATGTAAGAAAACAGAGCTTTACCCCTGTGAAGCTTCACGTAAACGAGTTGAATTTGAAAACCATCTCTGAAGTAAATCTTGGAGAGTAGGAGGAAATATATATTAATTCGATAATTAGGACATATATAAAGTTGTCAAAACTTGAAAGTAGATAACGAAAAAGAATCCATGACCGATTTGAAGATGGACTTCAATTTCGGTTTTTTTTTTTTTTTTTTTTTGCCAAACTATAAATATCATATTAATGAAGAAAAGATTTACATGAGCAGAGTTCCCAGTTTGTTACCACGGAAAAAATAAAGATAAAAAAAACATGGCAACAAATTTTATGAAGAGATCCAACACTAACAAAGCCACACGGGCATCAGCCTATCGAAATGTCTTCGATGCCTCCTAGCGGTGATTAGATTTCTGACTTCTCGGTCCAGAGCTTTGAATAACTGAGCTGGAGAAGTGGAGATTTGGTTAAAAACCTGTTGTTTCTTTCCCTCCAAATGTTGTAGACCAGTGCGTGTGCTACCATTTTGCGAAGGATAGAAGGAGAGTTTGAAGTAGTGGTGTTAACCCAGGAAAGAAAATCGATCCACGACTGAAACGACTGGAAGTGTAGGTGGAGTCTGGAGAAAGCCGAAGACCACAGTTCAACACTGAGGTCGCAATGCAGAAACAGATGGTCCCGGTCTTCAACGAAGAGAGAACATAAGCAGCAGTGCGTGGGAATTGCATCCCCCAAGAAGAGAGTCTATATTTCGTGGGGAGTCTGTCCAAGTGAGCAGCCCACATGGTAAATGCTTGCCTCGGAATAGCACCCTTGAACCATACTGATCGGTACCAATTTTTGATGTCATCCCTTGGTCTAATTGCCTTCCAAGTTTGGTTTGCTGAGAAACCATTACATTTAACACCATCGACTATCCAACAAAAGGTGTCTTCGACTGCGGAAGTAGTTGGCAGGGCAAGCGTCGACAAGTGAACGTGAAGCAATAGAGCTTCGTCCGATCTCGGCGATGCTAATCTCCAACCCATGGCGTTGCAAGCATCGGCAACAAGAGAGCCAATCGGAATACGAAGGTTTCTAGGACCATCAATACCCAGAAATTTGATTAGACCAAAGGGTGTCCAGTCATCAAACCAAAATCTCGCTGTAGTCCCATTTCCTACTAAGCATTTTACAAAACTCTCCGCTACCTCTCTGAGATGCAATAAACATTTCCAATTCCAAGAGTCTGTTGGGTGCTCTTCTAACGCCCAAAAACTTGTCCTCCGGAGGTGATGATGCTTTTGCCAAGCAACCCAAAGTGATCCACTTTTCGAGAAGAGAAACCAGATAAAGCGAAGACAGAGGGTCTTATTCCATTCCGCAAACCGTCTCAGGCCCAGACCACCCTCTTTCTTCGGAAGACAAACAGTTGACCATGAAACTTTTGCCATACTCCGTCCTTCCATTTTCCCCGCCCAAAGGAATTTTGAGCACATCGATTCAATCCTGCGAATACATCCTTTAGGAAGAGTGAATGTGGAAATCCAAATATTTACTGTTCCCGCAATGACCGATGAAATCAGTTGCAAACAACCGGCAAAAGACAGGAAATGAACAGACCAACTTCTAAACCGAGCTCCAATCTTCTCCAGCAGAGGCTCGTATTCAGAGATCTTCAACTTGCGGTGCATCAAGGGCAGACCTAGATATCTAATGGGAAAAGAACCAGTGGGGAATCCGTAGCTAGAGATGGCTGTGGATTCACTATGGTTCAGGCCCGCAAAGAACAGCTGAGTCTTGTCCTGGTTCATATGAAGACCAGACCATGAAGCAAAGTCATCGAGGGCTTCACTCACTCCGTGTAAAGATGAAGGGCTCCCGTCGAAGAAAACCATGACGTCATCCGCAAACATAAAGTGAGATATCTCCAAGTCAGCAGTGTTCGGATGATATAAAATGTAGCCAGAAGCAAATCGGGAGTGCAAAAGTGATACAAGCTCAGGGCTGTCTCAAGGCTTGTATGATCTCGGAACACAAAGCTTGGTTTAACGGCCAAGGGATGATTCAATGGTTGAGCTTCTCTAACCAGGGAATCGATGGAAGGGTTGGTCAAGTAACAATGGAATGAGGTGCACCATACAAGCTGTGAAAGGCTTATGATAAAACACAAGAGATCTTTGGCCTAGGAGGGACTGGTCTCGACTAGAACAAAGAGATTTAACAAGTTTTCTTTGAGAAAGCTTGAAAGAAAAGTTCGATTTTATTGATGATCAAAGTTAAAAAGTTACACGGCCGTAAAGGGACTTATATAATGTCCAAGCGGCTTAGACTCAAGAGAAAGAAAAGACTCAATGCGACAGGACTTGAAAAGGAAAGGTGCAACATCAAAGGGAAATAAAAAAGGAAAACTATAAAGGAAAAATTCAAACTACTAAGTTAAAGTCTAGACTATATCCTCTCGGCTGTAACACATCAAAGACAAAGAAATTCGTTAGTCAAGTGAAATGAAAGACTTACCTTATTTGTGACCATGATTAGCGTGTCTCTAACTTGTCTTTGACCGAGTTTGAATGTTCCTCTTTAAGTGTCTTGATTCATTCTTGAGATGATGATCACTTGAACTTGGGCTTGACTTGGTAAAACAGGCCAGGCGTCCTGGTTCTTTGGGCTGTTGTGGGTTGAAGAGAACTCTTGAAATGTCTCGGCCTAAGCTTGTAAACAATGGTCCTTGTTAACCGTCTCTTCTTGGCATTTCCTAGTTGCTCTTGATCTTCTCTTGGTATCTCTTTAGCTGCGGCTTGAAGGCTTTGATTATACTTGTGTTGAAGTACTCTAGCTCTTGCCCTTGTTATTGGTCCTTCATGCATTGTTGAAACTTCGATATCTTGGAGTTGAGGCTCGGTTCAGATTGCATGTCCTCATCATTCCCCCTTGATGAGGTTTTGACCTCAAAACTGGTTCATCTGCAAGATAAGGAGATAAATCAGATACATTGAAAGTAGAAGACACATTGAACTCACCTGGTAACTCAAGCTTGTAGGCGTTGTTGTTGATCTTCTCTAGGATCTTGAAGGGGCCATCTCCTCTCGGTGCAAGCTTAGAACTCCTTTGATTTGGGAATCTTTCATGCCGCATGTGTAGCCAAACCCATTCTCTAGGTTCAAATACCATCTCCTTGCGGCCTTTATTCGCATGGCTTTCATATTGCTCGGTTCTTTTCTCTAAGTTCTCTTTGGCCTTTAGGTGGAGTTTCTTGACAAACTCAGCTTTCTGTTCCCCTTCTAGACTCACAGCTTCAGCTGGGGGCAATGGTGTGAGCTCCAATGGTGTAGTAGGGTTGAAACCATAGACGATTTCAAATGGGGACATCTTTGTCGCCGAGTTCTGAGCTCTATTGTAAGCGAACTCGATGAAAGGAATACACTCCAGCCAATTCTTCAGATTCTTTCCAATGGTAACTCGAAGCAGGGCAGATAGAGTTCTATTTACCACCTTGGTTTGCCCATCAGTTTGAGGGTGGCATGTGGTTGAAAATAAGAGCTTTGTCCCTAGCTTCTTCCACAAGGTCCTCCAAAAATGGCTTAGAAACTTGCTGTCTCGGTCTGATACTATTGTCCTTGGCACTCCATGTAGACGTACCACCTCTTTAAAGAACAGGTCAGCCGTTTTGGTTGCATCGTTCACCTTGGCACAAGGTATAAAGTGTGCCATCTTGGAAAATCTGTCCACCACTACGAAAATGGAGTCTTTGTGGTTGATCTTTGGAAGCCCAAGCACAAAATCCATTGATAAATCTACCCAGGGTGCTGTAGGAATGGGTAGTGGTATGTATAAGCCGTGGGGATGCACTCTTGATTTAGCTTTCTTGCACACCACACATCGCGCACAATGAGCTTCTACGGTTTTCTTGAGATGCAGCCAGTAGAAGTGTTCTTTCACTACAGCTTGTGTTTTGTCTACTCCAAAGTGACCCATGAGGCCTCCTCCATGAGCTTCTCGGACAATAAGGTTTCTAAGAGAGCATTGTGGTATGCAAAGCCTCTTATCTCTGAACATAAAACCTTTGAAGATATAGAACTTGCCATGTGCTCCATTACTACACTCCTTGAAGCTATCCCCAAACTCGGGATCATCTTTGTAGAGGTCTTTGATGAATTCAAACCCTATAACTTTGGCTTCCATGGTGGCAATAAGCGCATGTCTCCTTGATAAGGCATCAGCTACAATGTTGTCTTTTCCCTTCTTGTATTTGATTATGTAGGGGAAGGTCTCAATGAACTCCATCCACCTCGCATGTCTCCTCTTGAGGTGAGTTTGACCCCTAAGATGCTTGAGGGTTTCATGATCTGTGTGAACTACAAACTCCCTTGACATGAGATAGTGTTGCCAAGTCTTTAGAGCCCGCACCAAGGCATATAACTCTTTGTCATATGTAGGGTAGTTAAGCGTCGCTCCTCCTAGCTTTTCACTGAAAAAGGCTACAGGTTTTCCTCCTTGGGTTAAGACAGCTCCTACACCGATCCCTGATGCATCACACTCCACTTCAAATGTCTTGTTGAAATCAGGTAAGACAAGATCTGGTGCCTCAGTGAGCTTCTCCTTGAGTGTGTCAAATGCGGCTTGTTGCTCCCTGCCCCAAGTGAATCCCACACTCTTCTTGACTACAGCTGTGAGAGGTGCAGCTATAATGCTAAAGTCCCTGACAAAGCGTCGATAAAAACTGGCCAAGCCGTGGAAGCTCCTCACTTGGCTTATGTTTGTTGGAGTCGGCCATACTTTGATAGCCTTAACCTTCTCTTCATCGACCTGTAAACCCTGTGAGCTCACAACAAAACCTAGAAAAACCAGCTTATCAGTGCAGAATGTGGACTTCTTTAAGTTTGCATAAAGGCCCTCTTGTCTAAGAGTCTTTAATACAAGCTCAAGATGTGACACATGATCAGATAGACATTTGCTGTATACTAAAATATCATCAAAGTAAACCACAACAAACTTACTGATGTATGCTCTAAGAAGTTGGTTCATTAGTCGCATAAAGGTACTTGGTGCATTGGTGAGTCTGAATGGCATCACCATCCATTCATAAAGACCTTGCTTGGTCTTGAAGGCAGTTTTCCACTCATCTCCTTCTTTCATTCGCACTAGATGATATCCACTCCTGAGATCGATTTTGGAGAATAGAGTAGCTCCACTAAGCTCATCAAGCATGTCGTCTAGTTTTGGGATCGGGTGCCTATATTTGATGGTAATGTTGTTAATGACTCGACAATCGACACACATACGCCATGATCCGTCATTCTTTGGCACCAACAGAACTGGTACAGCACACGGGCTGAGGCTCTCCCTTACATATCCCTTGTTTAATAACTCTTTGACTTGTTTCTCCAATTCTTTGGACTCTTCTGGACTCATACGGTAAGCCGGCTTGTTTGGTAATGCGGCTCCTGGTATGAAATCAATTTAGTGCTCTATGCCTCTTATTGATGGCAGTCCTTCGGGCATTTCATCAGGGAACACGTCCTTAAACCTGTCAAGCAAAGTAACAACTTCGAGTGGTAGATCGAGTTCACCAAAACCTGCGCTCAAAAGCTCCTTAAAGATCATTTGTAGCATTGTATGTTTGGAGGCAATAGCTTTTCTTACATGACTTGGTTGAATAAGAAAATTGGACTTAGAATGATTTTCTTTTTCTTTGAGCATCAGCATTTGCAAGTCATGCACTTGTGATGGCGTGAGAGGTGCTAAGCTAACTTTTCTCTTGTTATGCACAAAAGTATACATATTAGTTCTACCATCATGCTTAGTTTCTCTATCAAATTGCCATGGTCTACCTAATAACAAATGTCCAGCTTGCATGGGAATAACATCACAAATGACTTGGTCCTGATATCGACCAATACTAAAAGGTATAGACACTTGATCACTGATCTTAAGTTCTACCTTGTCATCGAGCCACCTTAGCTTATAAGGCCGAGGGTGTTTAGTTCTCTCAAGGCCTACTTATCGACCATGTGAGCACTAGCAACATTGGTGCAAGACCCACCATCAATGATGAGATTACATACCTTGCCTTTGATGGTGCAACGGGTATGAAAGATGTTCTCACGCTGAATAGTCTCGGAGGGTTCCACCATTGCACTTAAGGTACGTCTTGTGACAAGGAGCTCGCCAGTATCAGGGTATTCAATGTCACCATACTCCTCTAGAGGCTCAGTCTCTGCCTCGTCTTGAGATTCATAATCTCCGGACTCGGTCACAAGCATCACTCGCTGGTTCGGGCATTCTCTTGATATGTGTCCTCTTCCCTTGCATTTAAAACAAGTGATATCTCTAGATCTCTGAGGGTTAGAGGTCTTACCGAGCTCTGGTCTAGTGTCTTTGTTAATCTCAACAGCTTTGCCTTTGAACCGAGAATCAACTTCTATGCCTTTGCCTTTGTCTACTGGCTTGTTTGTGTTTGACGTCCATGCGGTTTGAGGTCGGTTTCTGGCTGTCATGGTCTTCTTTTTGATGTGTTGCTCGGCTTGAACAGCTAAATGGAAAAGATCCTTGAAATCTTGATAAACTTGTCTCTCCACTTTGCGGCTAATTCTCTCTTGTAGGCCGTCTACGAATTGTGCCATAAGAGCTTCCTCATCATCATTGAGCTCCAAACGGTTTCTTAATCGTTCAAACTCCTCGTAATACTCCTCCACAGATCTAGTTCCCTGCTTAAGACCACGGAAACGTCGTTGTAAGTCTCTATGAAAGTGAGGGGGAACATACCTTTGTCTTAATATGTCTTTCATGTCGTTCCATGAGTCGATGGCTCTAAGGCGATTTCTTTTGCGGTCTGATATCACCCTGTCCCACCAGATAAAGGCATTGTCTGTGAGTTGTGCTACCGCCAATGCTACCCTCTTTGGGCCGGGATGGTTATAGTAATCAAAGATGTGATCCATCCTCTTCTCCCAATCAAGGTAGGCTTCGGGATCAACTTTTCCTGCGAAGCTTGGTGCGGTCAGCTTGACATGATGCTGGTTTTGTATTGTAGATGAGTAGAACTCATCTTCATCTTGTTCTCCATAGTCGTCTTGCGGCACACGCCTCCTGGTGTTCCTGTTTCTAGGTCGCCGTTGGGCTGGTTCATCATCTTGAGAAGAATCGTCATCGGTGGGTTGCGTGTGATTAGCTTCGTTGATGCGAACTCCCGTAGGTCTCAAGTTGTTTCTGGTGTGCTGATTAGTGGTAAAGCCGGTGTTCAAACCTCCAAGGTTGCGAGTGCGCTGCAAGGTCACTCTTGCTTGTTCCACACGGCTGATTCGGTCGCCAAAGTCTTGTCTTAGGGCTTTGATCTCATCTCTCATGGATGCTATCAGCTGGTGAAGAGGATCTTGAGCATTACTACTCTCTTCTCCCATGGTTGTTGATTGAGTTTTCTCGCAAAAATGAAACAGAAGAGATTAGTCGGGACAAAGCAAATAAGGAAATTTGCTCGGTCTTCTTTAAGTAAAATTTTCCAGTCAAACTAATCAAGGGAAATGATTGAAACTAAAAATGGAAAGTATGCAATTACGGGACTAATGAGGATTTCCTTTTTTTTTGACTTTTCTTTAAACGATCTAATGAAGAAGACAAGGATGAACGAGCGTAAAGGTTGGTGAAGATGAGATACAATGATGAATATGACTTTAAACTAGATGCAATGCTATGATCTTATTTTTTCTTTTGAGATTTTCGAAAGACAATGACAAACTACAGTAAAACCTCTATAAATTAATAATGTGGGACCATGATAATTTATTAATTTATCTATAAATTAATAATTATTAATTTATAGAGAAAATTTGTTTTCCGCATATAATTTTAAAAAAATATATTTGTAATAATGTTATATTTTAAAATTTTAACAAATCTCATTATATAAATTATGATTAAGAATCATAACTATCACAATAATATAGTTTTTAACACCATATTAGATTGTCTATGTAAAAATATACATGTTCACAAGTTTAAAATTTATAAAAAAACCATGGTTACTATCAGTATTACTGATGATAAAGTTGAAGATAACACTACAATACTTTAAAAACACTTAAAAATAAGAAAATCAATTATCACATCAAAAAATCATCATAAATATTGAATGTATATAGTAAAGGAGCAATAAAAGCTACTGATATAATAATTAGAGAGATGAGAACTAATGAGATTTTAACTTTAAATAAAAATAAACACATTAGTTATTTTTTTAAATTATTGTATTTACATATATTTGCATAAATTTATATTATTATTAATTTATGTTTTTGTTGGGACCATAAATTTACATAAGGGTTTCAAAAAAAATTATTATCTTATTATCTTATCGAATTTGATGGATTTTTACATTGGCCCGACTTAAGACCATCAAAATTTATTAATTTATAGTGATTATTAATTTATCGAGTATTAATTTATAGAGGTTTTACTGTATATGATCTCTTTTTTTATTTATTTTATATAATGATGCAATGAACTAAAAACAAAACAAGGAAGAATAGAATTGAAATAGACAGAATCGGGAAGATAAAACCTGGGTTGAAGGAACTTCAGCTCTGATACCAAAAATGATACAAGCTCAAGGCTGTCTCAAGGCTTGTATGATCTCGGAACACAAAGCTTGGTTTAACAGCCAAGGGATGATTCAATGGTTGAGCTTCTCTAACCAGGGAATCGATGGAAGGGTCGGTCAAGTAACAATGGAATGAGGTGCACCACACAAGCTGTGAAAGGCTTATGATAAAACACAAGAGATCTTTGGCCTAGGAGAGACTGCTCTCGACTAGAACAAAGAGATTTAACAAGTTTTCTTTGAGAAAAGCTTGAAAGAAAAGTTCGATTTTATTGATGATCAAAGTTAAAAAGTTACACGGCCGTAAAGGGACTTATATAATGTCCAAACGGCTTAGACTCAAGAGAAAGAAAAGACTCAATGCGACAGGACTTGAAAAGGAAAGGTGCAACATCAAAGGGAAATAAACAAGGAAAACTATAAAGGAAAAATTCAAACTACTAAGTTAAAGTCTAGACTATATCCTCTCGGCTGTAACACATCAAAGACAAAGAAATTCGTTGGTCAAGTGAAATGAAAGACTTACCTTATTTGTGACCATGATTAGCGTGTCTCTAACTTGTCTTTGACCGAGCTTGAATGTTCCTCTTTAAGTGTCTTGATTCATTCTTGAGATGATGATCACTTGAACTTGGGCTTGACTTGGTAAAAGAGGCCAGGCGTCCTGGTTCTTTGGGCTGTTGTGGGTTGAAGAGAACTCTTGAAATGTCTCGGCCCAAGCTTGTAAACAATGGTCCTTGTTAACCGTCTCTTCTTGGCATTCTCCTAGTTGCTCTTGATCTTCTCTTGGTATCTCTTTAGCTGCGGCTTGAAGGCTTTGATTATTCTTGTGTTGAAGTACTCTAGCTCTTGCCCTTGTTATTGGTCCTTCATGCATTGTTGGAACTTCGATATCTTGGAGTTGAGGCTCGGTTTAATCCGGTTCAGATTGCATGTCCTCATCAAAAAGTCTAGAGAAAACTTCCATAGCCAAGACGAACATGTATGAGGATAAGGGATCACCCTGTCGAAGGCCTCTTGAGCTTCTGAAAAAACCACTGGATTTGCCGTTTACCGACACCAAAAAAAAACGCCGTAGAGATGCATTGTGAAATCCAGTTGACAAAAGTCTCGGGGATGCTCAAACCTCTTAACGTAGCAATCACGAAGTCCCACCGGACCGAGTCGAAAGCCTTTCTAAGTTCGACTTTAAGCATGCCTCTCGGTCCAATATTCTACCTGTTGTAACCGTGAACTATCTCTGTGGCCAGGAGGACGTTTTCAGCCAGCAAACGACCCGGCATGAATGCTGACTGAGAATGAGAGACAACAGAAAGAAGTATCGATTGAAGCCTTTCACTAAGCAGCTTATAAATTACCTTATACAGCGTATTAAGGCAAGAGATTGGTCGGAAATCACTTGCTTTTGAGGCATTAGTGATTTTAGGGATCAGAACAAGGTTAGTAGCGTTCCGTTGCTTCAAAAGAGAACCTGAAGTGAAGAACTCCTTAACCGCTGAAACAACTTCCGGACCAATGATACTCCAACAACCCAAGAAAAACTCAGCTGAAAATCCATCCGGGCCACAAGTTTTGTTTCTTGGAAGCGAGAAAAATGCTGACCTGATATCATCCGCAGAGAAAGATTTGACCAGAAGGTCTCTCTGACTCTGAGAGCAACTGTAATTTAGCAGCAAGGAAATATCTTCTTGAGCAAATTGCGACCCGGAAACATCTCCCCCAAGCAGGGCCTCAAAGTATTCCACACAATGGGATTGGTGATAGACAAGAGTTTTTAGGCTCTTGAGGGCTATCAATCCCCTTGTTAAAGTAGTATAAGGGGTGTCAATCCAAGGATGTGGAAGCTAGACACTAGACTATATGATCTGTTACTTAATTCAAGAAAACAAGTGAGGTTTGGTTTGAACTAATGATTAAAACAAGAAACTAAACAAGATTAATAATAGCAAATGATCAAAAGCAAGAAACAAGTGATAGCAAATGACAAGTGAATGATAACAAGATGAGAAAACTAAGCCTCTAGGTGTGGTCATTGATTAGGGTGATTTCAATGTAAACTAATGATGCTAAACAACAATGCAACATTTGCTACTCTTTAGTCTAGGCTTCTTAATCAGATTTATCCACTCTCATGATAGAAATTCCTTTGCAAATCACTTAATCAGGTCTAACAACCATTAGAGATAACCAATCAATCAACAAGCATAATGTTCCAAGCCTAATTAGTGACCAAACAATCTTTAACAAAGAAAGACTGAATCTTATACAGAAAGACATAGCAAGCAATCACATGATCTCTAATTGATATATCATGGTTTTTAACCATAGTATAAGTCTTATTTATAGAGTCTTTTTAGTGTCTTTCGAGTCTTTTGGAGTCTTTTCAGGTCATAGGTATGTTTGGAGCTTAACTGGAGACTTTGGAGCACTTTGGAGCTTAATCGGGATCAAATTCGTCAAGTATGGATTTCGTGCTTTAGTGTCGCTCGACACCATGGAGAGTGATGCTCGACACTTGTCAGAGAAATAAGGAAAAAGACGATTTTTTTTCCTATTTGAAGAAGGAGTTGGGCCCAAATGTTTTCAAGGAAGCCCAAGACGTGTCTTAGAGATATATATATAGGATTTTTATTCCATTTTTACGATAATCTTAGATTTTTGAGAGAGAGATATTTTGAGTTTTCGGCTTTTGCGATTTCTGAGCTTGGGGAGACAAGTCTGAACTCTGTTCGTTTAGAGAGAAGATTTCGAACCCCTTTATCTATTTAGATTTATTGCTTTCTATTCATCATGTTTGTTGTTTCAATAACCATGTCTGAGTAGATCACCTGTTAGGTTTAGGGTTTAATTAGGGTTTTTCTTTGAATGTTTGATTAACTTGTTAGTTAGGGTTCATATCTATTTGTTCTTCACCTTAGGTTGTTCTTAAAGCTAATTCTAGACTGATCACCTAGAACTTAGATCTTAAGTTGCTTAATTGACACGAAAGTGTAATTGAATAACTGGAAAGAACCTAGGTTGAGCAAAGTATCCATTCGCAAAGGAATTTGGTTTAGATACTTTTTGAACATATCGAACTTGTGCATTAAGGCTGGTTTAAATCTGTAGGATTTGCAAAGGAATTTGGGATTCAAGGATTTTAACTTAGATAATTCTCACAACGGAAGTTGGTTAATTATAATTCTGTGTTTCGAGTTCAAGAACCGAGTTTAATAACTGAACCCTGATTAGTTAAGTTGATTTGCATTCATCGATCTCCTGAAAAACGCCATAGACCTAATCCTTATCACATCGAATTTACAAACCGTTTTCATTGCTGCTTTATTTATTTCTGTCGCATAGCTATTTGTTTCGCATACTTCGGCTTAGCGTAACTCCATCTACACAAGGTTTATTGAGTGATCTCTAGTCTCTGTGGTTCGACCCCTAGATACTACAACTGCACATCTGTGCTCTTGCAGAGTAGCTTAGGGATTAAACTTTGAGCAGATCACTAATCCAATCAACTTAGAGTTTAAAGCTACTCTAATCCTCTCATAAAGGTATTAATCTCTATACTAATCCATTTTCAAACCAAATTTCCATTTGTGAAATATGAACTAGTAAGCATTAAGAATCAACTCTAATATGTCATTTATGCAATTAACAAACATCATCATGGCATTAATGCATAAACCCTTAGTTAGCTTTCGTTCAGCCATTTCATCAAACACTTTTGGTGCATGAAAAACCCAGATTCTAGACCCAAGTGATGTGCAAGGATCTAGCATTAGGATCAGCTAACTAAGGAAAGGAGAAGAGAATCTAAGCTTAAACAATCATTAATCTACATCTAAGCACCCTAAATCTACACACCTAGAAGCTTAAAAGAAGACTACTCACTAATCATGATGAACACACCATTTCCTTTGCAAGAGGTGATGTTAATCATGATTAGAAGTAAAGATGAGATGAAGAAATGATAAAAAACAGCTTTAAGATGATTAAATCTGCTAGATATCTCTTGATCAAACTCTTTTTTACACTAAAGAGGCAAAGAAACAAAGAGAATAAAGCTTAAGTCTTGGAAAAAACCCTAAAAAGCATATATAGTGTCTCTTGCGGATTGGGTCAGCCTAGGACAAACTGGGTACTGACCCGACTTCAAATGGGTCATGTCTCAAGTGTGAGACATGGTCAGGTGCTTCCCAAGTCGCAGGCCCAAGTCTCACAGCTATAGAAACAGCCTTGTGCACCTTGAATCCTTCAGTCCCAGCCGCATGCCTATCTAGGTGTTAACTGCGAGTGTTTGTGCTGTTTAGGCTTTCTTCTCTTCAACTCGCACAACCAAGACGCATTCTGGAGATAATATGTGTGAGAGTTGGTCCTCCTTTAGTCCCAAGTCGCAGGTCCAAGTCGCACAGCCATAGAAACTGCCTTGTGCACCTTAAATCCTTCAGCCCCAGCCGCATGCCTATCTAGGTGTAAACTGTGAGTGTTTGTGATGTTCAGGCTTTCTTCTCTTCAACTCGCACAACTAAAATGCATTCTGGAGATAATATGTGTGCGAGTTGGTCCTCCTTTAGTCCCAAGTCACAGGCCCAATTCGGTGTAAACCGCGAGTCTTTCTGCGGTTCAGTTCGCTGCTTGGCCAACTCGCATGCCTAAGTCGCACTCGGACCACTTTGTATTCAGGGGAGCGTAACTTCCAGGATATGAATCCAAATGGCATGATTCCAACTTCATTGGAAAGAGAACTCCAATATCTCGAACTTTGATGAAGAAACCTTCAGAGCCTGAGAAGTGGAAGGTTTTCTGGACGGCTCATCTCTGCAGCGCATTGAAACAATCAAAAAGAAGCTCTTGGACCAGTGTTCACTCCGAAGACAGTATCTTTCAGCTCACAGCTCCAAACTGGATGATCGCAGACGTTCTTGAAATAGCACTCAAAGTTCTTGAATCTTTATGAAGGCCGCGGCAACTTAATCAGACTGGAAATGCATCGGCGCACCCAATCTTTGTGACTCATCGGATCGGTTTTGAACTGTCGCGAGACAGGTGTGTCTTCCGGTGTGCTTAACTCTCAGCTCACGAGTCCAAATCCAATCATTCCACCTGTTATAGATCCGTGACCTGCTTATCTCCAACCTTTCTGAAGACTCTGTAATCTGAATCGGACGTTAAAACTCCCCGGACAGGCGATCTTTCCAGACATATCGGATTGCTCCAGAATGGACTCGAGATAGATCTGTTTTCCGGTGGCCGTATCTTTCAGCTCGCTTCTCCAAACTCATCGATTCTAGCTGTTATGAGATCTAGACTCAATTATATTAATCTTTGATGAAGACCCCGGAGGCTGTCGGCCGACAAGACCTTCTGGTAACGCAATTTCGGAGATGTATCTGCACCCGGGAATTTTGGCCGAGAAACTTAAGCGCCAGTACGTGTTTTTGGCCGAGAAATCCACCTGCGGTACATGAAAATCACCAAAAAAAAGATTCCTGCGGTACAGGCTATCGCCGAGAACCTCCAAAAGGCTGTTTTCACCATTTTTAAAGCTCCAGTCACCATTTCTTTTCCTGGCTTCATCTTTTCAGGTCCAAACTGCTTCCAAATCACCTGTAAACACTCCAAAACATGCAAGACTCACTTAGACCTAATGCAAACTCCTAAGTCCTAAAACAACACCTAAAGACCTAAAATGCAAGAAATAAGACATTTAGAATGAAATGTACAACCTAAATGATGCAAATTATGAACATATCAACTCCCCCACATTTGTCCTTTGCTTGTCCTCAAGCAAAAGGAACAAATGAGAGAAAGAGGTTGAATGCATTGGGAGTTCATATTTCCGTTGAAAGAGAGAAGTGACCACTAAGAGAATTCAAGTTCATGCTCAATATGCAATGCAAGACCATACTCTGATGTATCAACTCAACAGTATCTCCACAAGTTCTCCTATTCCTCAACTCTTTGACATTCATTAAGCTTTCAACCAAGTGGATCAAATGATGCAATGCTTAAACAAGCAGGTTTGGCTAGGTTGAGGATTTGAGATTCGAATGATCTCATCAATGCCTGAGTGGGTTCAATGCAGCAAGGGGATCTCTCTATGAAATGATCAAACTTTGGCAGAATGCTAAATGTAAAAAGCAACCTATGCATACAAGGGCAATGACTCATCCCACCCCACACTCTACTCAAAGCTTTCTCACTTGCTCACTCTCTCAAGAACCTCACTTTTCACACTCATTTTCCTCTCACTAGGGGACTTAATTTTCATTTTCACACTCAAGTCTTGGAGTTCAAAATTTACACAGCTCTTTTTCTTTTGCAACCTCTAGCTTTTTTTTTTCTTTCTTTTTAAAACATTTAAGCTCTTTGGATTCTTTTCTTTTCCTTTCACTTGGAGGCTAGACTCTTTCTTTTCAAGACACTAGAGCTCACTTTCTTTAACTCAAGACTCCAAGACTGATTTCTTTTCTCTTCTATCCCCTAGTTTTCACATCTCTCCTTTTTCCACTCATCTCTCCTTTTTCCACTCACCAACAAGCACTCCCCCCCCACTTAGTTCTCACCAAATCTCTCAGCTCCTTGATGATGGAACTTAACACTCAATGAGTCTTGCCCTTGTTGCTCTAAACCTAACACTTTCTGCTAAGTTTGATCCAAGGTGGCCTTTCAATCACACACAAACATTTGGCTTGAAGGAAGGATGGGTTCAGGGTGAGGAAAACTGATCCAGATGTGGACTCAGCTATTTGAGCTAAGGAAGAGGGTGGTAAAAACAGGATTCTAGCTCAAATATGTATATCGGTATCCACAAGCTTATTCAAACAATGCATCACAGGATAATTTCAAGTCAAGTTCAAGGTTTTCACTTATTAGAGTTGAGTTCAATTCAAACTTGCTTCTCAGATTCAAATCATTTCAAGCCTTGCAAGCACAGAAGTCATTTCACAAGCATATTTAATCCAAATTCTCAAAGTGATGTACTCTCAAGGAAAGAACCTATCATTACTCCCATGCAAAATGCAACCTACATGATGCAACTAGACTCAATCCTAAAAATGTGAAATGCAACTACGATGAACATTTTTTGTGAAATTTTTTCTGATTTTTTTATTATTTTGGTTTTTATATGCACTTAGATGCAGACTCAAGATGCAAATCAAAATAAGATCAAGACAAAACATGATAAGTAAACACAAAACCCCTCCCCCACACTTAGATAACACAGTCCCATGTGTTATAAAAGCATGAGAAAGAGGAAAAATCAAATTCAAAATGCAAATGACAAATGAAAAATGCTGAATGCTCATTTACAAGTGTTTGGAGTGATACCTGGTGTGGTTATTATGCAAAGGTGGAGTGATTATCTGCACCAGATGAGGCTAGACATCATTGGAGATGGGTTTTGCTTGGCCCGACCTCTCTTTCTCAGCCTTCTCACAAGCTTCATTTCATTTTGTTCTTTAGCCATAGCCTCCAAAAGTTACCTGTGACCTGAGAACACCTCACAAAACCATCAAAAGATCCTAAAACATAAAAAGAAAGACAAGGAAAAGATTAAAAGAACTATGTACAAGGATAAGCTTGGGGTGTCTCCGAAGAGCACTTTGTTTAAAGTCTCTAAGTTTGACTTTGCAAAACCTGTTCTTAGTTGGGGTGAGGAGGAGCACTGATGCTCTTTAGCATTTCAATGGTCTTGAGCATGAAAGCTGAGGTTGGCTGCCCTTGATAACCATTAGACCCTTGTCCTTGATGTCCTATCTTGAGGCCTTTGTTCACCAGCTCCTGAATACCATCTGGGTCCTTATCAAGTATTGCCTTTGTGAGACCTGCCCTGACCTCAGCAAACAGTCCTGATTTCCCATTGCAATCTAGCTTATACTTCAGAGATCCATCATCATCAGCCCAAGGAGTCAGAGTAACGTCTTGAGAAGAAGGATCAGGTTCAATGCTCTTGTCTTTTGATGTTGAGCCATCACTCATGGTGTTCATCAGCTTTAGATCATCAAGTGTAGGAGACCATGAGAGCAAGATGTCTTCTTCTCTGATCAATGGCCCTCCAATCTCATACTTATAACCATTGGGGTGAGGGTCTTTCTCCTTTTCCACAGCTGAAAGAGATTGGGATCCACCTAGAATTCCAGCAGTGCCCACATACTTCATCTCAAGTACCTTAGGTGGTTCTATCTCTTGAACAACTGATCCACAAAATTCAGCCAAAGGAGGTGTAACAGGGTAAGAGACATCCTTATCCACCTTTGAAAGAACCACTCTTTGAGTATCAAAGTCAATCATTGCACCAGCGGTGTTGAGAAATGAAGTTCCAAGCAATAGGGGGAGCTCTTTGGTCTTCTTCATCTTCATGGTCACAAAATCAGTGAGAATTATACATTCACCAACCTGTAGTGGATAGTTTTCCAAAAACCCATATGGTTTCTTGGAGTAGGAATCTCCAAAGGTGATAGAAGAAGGGTAGGACGTTATAGACTTGACCTTTAGCTTCTTCATCATGTCCTTAGACATTATACTAACACTTGAGCCTGAATCAAACTAAGCATTCTCCACTTTAAAGTTGCCAAAAGTGCAAGAGATGGTAAACTTCCCTGGGTTTCCTAGCTTTGGGAGGGAGGTGGGCTTCATCTGAGTTGATTCAGAGGTAGAGGCACTATCTGTTGGCTTTGCTTGACCAGTTGGCAGCTCTGTTGTTGCAATAGACCTTGAAGCATTCCCTTGCTGAAGAGAAAAAACTGAACCGGCTGCCCCCACTCTTTCTTCCTCAATGTCCTCATTGAGTTCATGTAAGAAGACCATAAAATCATCTATAATGGCGTCCTCATCCACATGAGTTTGTGCAGTTTCACTAGAAACTTGACTATAAAGAAGGTCTTCAATCTCTTGCACAACAGCTATGGTCATCACAGGAGTAGATGGCATTGCAATAATCCTTTGGGTTTTGAACAGCTTTACCAGGAAGAGAGCCTTGAGGTTCTGAAATGCAAATGCCCTTGTTCTTCTGAAGAGTCTTAATATCATATCCTAGTGTCTTAAGTTCGGAACTCAGTTCAAGACACTTGGATTCCATCTTATGTTGTCCTAATAAGAGCTGTTGGAGAATAACATTGAGATCAGGACTTTGTTGAACAGGTGGTGGACCAAAGCCTGGAGGAGGAGCCTTTGGATGTAAGCTGACTTGATTTGTGAAGCTATTCCCTTGATACTGAACCGCTGGTTGCTGAAAACCCTGTTGACCTTGGAAATGACCTTGGTACTGATTCTGTTGAACAAGGCTTTAAGGAGGGTAGACTTGGTCTTGGGTGTTGGCCACATTGTTGCTCATATAGGACAAGTTCTGGTGTTTGTTGAAGTTGTTGTACCCATTGAATTTGTTCTGATTCCCAATGAAGTGTAACTCCTCTTGAGTGAGACCCTCTTCATTGATATTGGTAAAGCATCCCTTCTCCTCACTCACATAGTGTATAGGCTTTTGAATGGCAATTAAGCTTTGTCAAGCTTGATATGCAGCACTTTAATCTTCTCTTCCACGCTTTTTTGTGTACTAGAGGCCTCACATCAGTTAGCTCTATCAAAGTCCTCTCCATAGGTGTCTTGGCTCATTGCTAAGTTCTCAACAAGTTCCATAGCTGCATTGATTTCTTTTCTCAAGAAATTCCCATTTGATGCTGTGTCCAACTGATTCCTGATCTTGGGAACAGCTCCTCTATACAAAGTGCTAAGGAGAGAGGCTTCTGAAAAGCCATGATGTGGACACTGATTTGTGTAGCTTCTAAACCTGTCCCAAGATTCTCCAAAGGTTTCATTAGAAAGCTGAGTGAAGCTTGAAATCTGGTTCCTTAGCTTAGCAGTCCTTGAAGTGGAGAAGAACTTGGAGAGAAATGCCTGCTTGCATTGTTCCCAAGTGTGGATTGAACCTGGAGGTAGATTCTTCTCCCACTGATGAGCTTTGTCTCCCAAGCTAAAAGGAAACAGCCTTAGCTTAAAACCGTCTTCAGAGACTCCATTTATCTTAGTTAAGTTGCACACCCTATCAAACTGCTCTAGATGATCAAGAGGATCTTCCATGGGGAGTCCATGAAATTTAGAGTTTTGAACCATGGTGAGGAGTGATGCCTTAACCTAAAAGTTGTTGGCTTCAACCGATTGTTGGCTTCAACCGGTGGAACTTGAATTCCTGCACGATGCTGATGTGCATTGGCTTGGTCATTCTCTCCAACATAGACCGGTTGTGGCTGAAGACGTCTGGGTGGGTTTGGGAAGGGTTCTTGTTGATAAACCTGAGGCCGGTCTTGGTTCTGATTACCCTGAGCTTTCCCTGATGGACCTGAGCTTGTTGAACATGAATTCCAATCCCATTACCAGCTCTTTGACCGTGATCAGCTTCTTGAGCCTGATGCTCATTCCCAACTTGCTGATCCATTCCTAACCTTTCCAAGTGAGTAGCTCTTTCTCTTTGTCACCTGAAAAAAAAACAGAACTTGAAAGGAAATCAATAAAAAAAAAAGTAAAGACTTGATCTCAAGAACAGATCAAAGCCTAATGCTAAACAATCCACAATTTGGCAACGGCGCCAATTGATAGACAAGAGTTTTTAGGCTCTTGAGGGCTATCAATCCCCTTGTCAAAGTAGTATAAGGGGTGTCAATCCAAGGATGTGGAAGCTATACACTAGACTATATGATCTGTTACTTAATTCAAGCAAACAAGTGAGGTTTGGTTTGAACTAATGATTAAAACAAGAAACTAAACAAGATTAATAATAGCAAATGATCAAAAGCAAGAAACAAGTGATAGCAAATGACAAGTGAATGATAACAAGATGAGAAAACTAAGCCTCTAGGTGTGGTCATTGATTAGGGTGCTTTCAATGTAAACTAATGATGCTAAAAAACAATGCAACATTTGCTACTTTTAGTCTAGGCTTCTTAATCAGATTTATCCACTCTCATGACAGAAATCCCTTTTCAAATCACTTAATCAGGTCTAACAACCATTAGAGATAACCAAGCAATCAACAAGCATAATGTTCCAAGCCTAATTAGTGACCAAACAATATTTAACAAAGAAAGACTGAATCTTATACAGAAAGATATAGCAAGCAATCACATGATCTCTAATCCAATCAACTTAGAGTTTAAAGCTAGACTAATCTTCTCATGAAGGTATTAATCTCTATACTAATCCATTTTCAAACCAAATTCCCATTTGTGAAATATGAACTAGTAAGCATTAAGAATCAACTCTTATATGTCATTTATGCAATTAACAAACATCATCATGGCATTATTGCATAAACCCTTAGTTAGCTTTCATTCAGGCATTTCATCAAACACTTTTGGTGCATGAAAAACCCAGATTCTAGACCCAAGTGATGTGCAAGGATCTAGCATTAGCATCAGCTAGCTAAGGAAAAGAGAAGAGAATCTAAGCTTAAACAATCATTAATCTACCTCTAAGCACCCTAAATCTACACACCTAGAAGTTTAAAAGAAGACTACTCACTAGTCATGATGAACACACCATTTCCTTTACAAGAGGTGATGTTAATCATGATTAGAAGTAAAGATGAGATGAAGAAATGATAAGAAACAGCTTTAAGATGATTAAATCTGCTAGATATATCTTGATAAAACTCGTTTTCACACTAAAGAGGCAAAGAAACAAAGAGAATAAAGCCTAAGTCTTGGAAAAAACCCTAAAAAGCGTATATAGTGTCTTTTGCGGACTGGGTCAGTCTAGGACAAACTGGGTACTGACCCGGCTTCAAATGGGTCATGTCTCAAGTGTGAGACATGTTCAGGTGCTTCCCAAGTCGCAGGCCCAAGTCACACAGCTATAGAAACAGCCTTGTGCACCTTAAATCCTTCAGCCCCAGCCGCATGCCTATCTAGGTGTTAACTGCGAGTGTTTGTGCTGTTCAGGCTTTCTTCTCTTCAACTCGCACAACCAAGACGCATTCTGGAGATAATATGTGTGCGAGTTGGTCCTCCTTTAGTCCCAAGTCGCAGGCCCAAGTCGCACAGCCATAGAAACAGCCTTGTGCACTTTAAATCCTTCAGCCCCAGCCGCATGCCTATCTAGGTGTAAACTGCGAGTGTTTGTGCTGTTCAATCTTTCTTCTCTTCAACTCGCACAACCAAGATGCATTCTAGAGATAATATGTGTGCGAGTTGCTCCTCTTTTAGTCTCAAGTCTCAGGTTCAAGTCGGTGTAAACCGTGAGTCCTTTAGTCCCAAGTCTCAGCTCCTTTAAAATAGTATTCTACTTTATTAGAGAATTAGACACAATAAAATTGAAATTTGAAGTGTCAGTGCTCCGATTGCAAAATCTGCACCATAAAGTGGTATATGTCAGAATGATTGCTTTTAGAACGGTTCTTTACAGATCGATCTGCCAAATATATCGGAAAAAAGAAAATCGAAATTGTCGAAGTTAACCTCAATGCTCTGATACGATGTTAAAAGAGATGGTCGAAAAAATTGTGAAGTAGGAAAAATGATCTGTTATTCAATCTTTGTAAAGTTTACTATAATATCTTCTTTTAGATAGTAAAATATGGCTCTGATTTATCTCAAGATAACTGAAGTAAGTTACACGTTAAGTCTAATCGACTCTTCTTATTCTATATTTAACTACACTCTTTAATAAAACCACGTTGTTTTAGTTCCTTGCCAAAGAAGAAATTGACATAAGTTACAATAATATAATAACACCATTCGTTTTTTTTACATCAATATAATAACACCAATATTTATCATATGAATTATGCTTCAAAGATAGGCATTATGTGGTTAAACAAGCAACCTAGGAAAGAGAAGTCTTTGTATATCATTAAAGCTGTACAAGTTTCCTTTTTTTAGTGGACTATTGTGCAATTGAAAGTCGAACTATACTATTTTCAAAGAAAGAGAACAAAGTCGTCTAAAATATAATTTACGTTATCGTCTCCTTATTGTCGCGCATCAGTGCTTTGCTGATGCTATATAATCTTTAGGACTGGCTCTCCGAGACTTCACATTATTGTCTATCTTATGATATAAAACGTTCCAATCATCAGTCAGCAGCATCATATGGTATATTATCTTGTTATTGTTATTGTTGTTTTTACCTAAAATAATAAGACCATCTTCAGCAGTGAACCCGTTAGGGTTCTTAAGATTATTATAGTAATTTTTGTTTGATTTTGGAATAGTGAAGAACCTGTTGTTAGTTTGAGCGTCTATTAGTGAACTCCGTTCCCTAAAATCGCAAACCCTAATTATCTCTAGAAGAAGCTATATCACTAAAACAACAACAAATCGGTGCATATTTGCTTACTTTTACACCACGAATGGACAAACACCGTCTTCGTGAAAGTCCTCTCTTATTTTGTCTTGAACACACCAGCTTCGAATGAAGAGTGAATCGCGGGAGAAAAGGAAAAGAATTTTTTTTTTTCAAACGCGAAAATATATTGAAGAAGGAGAAGAATAGAGTTTTGACTAAAAAAATAATCAAAGCCCCTGCCCAATCACAAACAAACACATCGCTTGTGAACTCCACACTTTGGACTCTTAGCTAAGAGCTGATTCTTAGCCTTTGCGCTTTTTCCGATTTATTTTTAAATCCAACTGCATATGTTACCAGACCATGAATCTCTCTTAAACCGCTGATGGAGATGTTCTAAGAATTCTTCTACATTTATTTTCAAAACATTCTAGTATTCAGTCATTTGCTATTTTCTAATTCTGTTTCAAACAAAAGCGACAAAAATCATTATTTGTAATTCTGTTTCAAAGAAAACCTTTCAAAAATTTTATTGTTTGTACGACTCCACGAAGAAAACACAATCGAATTTTTTTTTGGGTGTCAAATGTCTGTGTTGTATTTATATTTTAAAACATTATATTTCTCTTATGAAATGATAATCTCTGACGTGGATTCCATCTCGAGAGTAAAGAAAATGTCCAAGAAAATAACATTTCTATTCTTTTTTTTTTGGTAAACGAAGAATAACATATCTTTTGTTCTAAACATTGAAATGCTTTTCGTGATTAAAAAACCAAAATTTCATGTATATACAAACAATGCATCTGATACAAAACCCTAGTGATTAATTTGATGAAGAAACAACGCACATAACAAAAAGAATTATGATATTTCAATGAAGTTAAATCAAATTTCTTATAAAAAAAACACTAAAATAAAACAATCGATATATGGTAGCATGAGTAACCAAAGAGACTAAACAAATAGCAAACAAAAACAAAAATCCAAGAAAGAGAGCAACGCAAATAATGATCTCCATTGTAAACTTTTTTTTTCTGGATTTAATGTATGTTTACTGTGGTAATAAATATTCATATGCAGACCGGTTCAAACAATCTTTGGGCCATCTGCCCAACTAAAACGAAATTGAAAAATATGATTAGTTATGTATAAATAGAATTTTGTGGGTCATATTCCACAAATTTTCATAACTGGGGACCCTATTTTGCAACAACTAACAAGAACGGTGAGACACACAGTGCAAAAGCACTGTTAGCACTACTCCATCGTCGGGCCTGATTATGTGTAATTAGTTCACCGTGATTTATAGGTTAATAATTCACTTTTGAAGTTGAGAGATAAGAGTTTCAATCTTCTCATTGCAGTAATTTTACTTATTGGTTGATCATTGTAAACATTTGAAAGAGCAAAAATATATAATCCCTCTCTCTTTTCTAATCGTTTTTGGATGTTAATTTAGGTTTTGGCTTGGAAAATCTCAGATATATAAAAAAAAACCATTTTAAAACCAGTTTCTTAATTACGTAAATTTTAGAGATGGAAGTCGAATCTTGTGAACACATTTTGATTACGCGTTTGCTTTAACGTATGCTTTGTATAATTTGCAGCTCAAATGGAAAGTCAACGCATCAACCGTGCTTTTCACGTTGTATCTTACCAAGTCATCGAATCAACCGTGCTTTGGACGTTTGTATATTTGTATTTCTAAACAGTACATATATAACACTGAAATTTTATTTATTATATAAAACAAATTAAAGTAATATGACACTTGCCACAACTAATAAATAATGTACAATTAAACAAGTGTTACTTGCCCGCATGAATGTAGTTGAGTGGTAAGAAAGATCGCGTGGGATGTTACACCATTTTATCCGGGTTTGATCTCTCTCGATATGGAAAATTTGGACTTGGATCTAAAGTTTATGTAGTTTACATGGTAGTCGGTATGTGAGAATATCCTACATATGAAGTTATGAGAGATTTTAAGATAATATATAAAGAACTTGAGTTAATTTACTTATTGTCAATTGGTTTTGAAATGAAAGTTTAAGAAATTTAACATGGTATCAGAGTCCGATCACACGCTGCCCATTTAAACTGAAATCAATCCGGCCTATCAAAAAAGGCTTGCTGGATCTTAATCCAAATCGGTGTTATCCGAATTAATCGACTGATTTTACCCGAAATTAATCTGATGATATATTGTCGAGATTAATGGCTAGATGGACCATAATCTCGAGGGGGCTTGTGAGAATATCCTACATTTGAAGTTGTGAGAGATCTTAAGATAATATATAAGGGATTTGGGTCAATCCACTCATTGCCAATTGGTTTTGAGTTTAAAGTCCAAGAAACTTAATACGATAATAGACAGTCCGGCTACCAAGTGAGAAAGTATTCTAAATTCGGGATAAACAGTGTGATCCGTTAGATCTCATAGATTTCATGGGTTAGTGACCCGAGTCAGTTCAAAGCAAGCTTTTGGTATCCTTTGAACCGGGATAAAAAAAATTCAGTCTGCAGTACCTTCGTGCGTTCGTATCATGACTGGATCATAGAGTATATATAAAAAAGGGTGATTTGCATCAATATTATGTTTGGAAGCATCAATTAGGAGACTACAAGCGAAAGGCAGTCAATTATGTCTATAGCAGAAGTCAATGAAAAAAAGCAGGTGGAAATGACGAGCTAAACCTTGTCCCCGATGGGACCACACAAGTTTACACACAATGACACGCTACCATGCTTCCCAAACACTAACAAGCGAAACTTTTGGCTTTACTTTCTAAACCCAAACTCGAAGCTTTGTCGTCTAGTATGGGATTGTACGAATAGGTTTATAGCGTGTTGTCTTGGGTGGATCACATAAATAGACAAAAGCTCATAACATCCTACACCGCCGCTAGTAAACAACATTGTTAGGGTTTGTCTACAAAGAAGATTAACGAAGGTATGACTACTCCTAGATGAATATTGTAACTAATTTTGATTTAGTAGTTATTTATTTAGTGTTTGTTTTCTTTGTGGTGAATGTGGATGTTGGGGAGACAAATGGTTTTGCTTGTGAGGGGGAAATGGTTCGAAGGCGGGAATGGAGTGTGGACTTTTCTGACGGAGCGCACAGGGAATAGCCAAACTGTTTTTCTCAGCTCAATGATGAAGTTCAAGGAAGTGGTGAAGCTGACTAAAGAGAAAATGGGGATACACGAAGACGTCGGCGTGGCTCTTACTTACTAGTGGTCCGTATACATGCTTATGGACGACGGAAGGGACGCACCACCAGTCTCCATACAAACGGACGATGATGTCGCCCTTTTTGTTGAAATGAGGTCCGAGATTGACCAGCTGAATCTCTGCATCACCGCGGATGATGACCAGCTGAATGAGGGTGTGAGGGAATCTGCAACAATGGAGATGGCTATGGTTGTCTACGAAAAATCAGCCGATAACAAAGCAGATAACGAGGGTAATATATTATAACTAGTTGACTATAACGTAGTTAACTATAACCTCAAAGTAGTTATACTAAGACATTTATTAGTAGATGTATACTACGTACCATAGCTATCTTTATGAGCTGATGTTTTAAATCATGTTCTGTGCAGGAGAATCTCGTGGAAAAGATAAAAAGCGATGAAAACAAAGAGGGTAAGATCTTAGAACTAGCTGTTTATGACTAGTTGTCTATTACACTTAATATGCCCGAACTAACGTTACAAAGTAGACGAGTACTATCTACTGTGATATAAGCGCGGAAACGGTATACATCTATAAGTAGACATTTACGATGTGGATTATTAAAAAACTACAAGTATGATATCTGTATTAATAGTAAACAGCTATTGCTAATCACATAATAATAGACGTTGTTGATGTTGGTTATAAAGTTTGAATCACTGTGTTAGTAAATAATTATCATATGACCAATATAAGTAGGCATATACTATGCAACTGATTACCTTTACAAGCTGATATTTTAAGTCATGATGCATACAGGAGAATCTGGTGGGAAAGATGAAAGCGGTGACAATGTGGAAGAGCATGTAATTCGTCTGGATGGAGAGTTAAACTTTCTGGTGAGTGATGATGACTCGGTCGAGGGGAGGAACGAAGGGTTCAACGAGTCTGCCAGAGATGATGAAGACTCGGTGAAGGATCAAGATGAGGTGGCAAAAAGACGTGCAAAAGGAAAGGACAAAGTGCAAGAAAACAAACCAAAAAATCAAGGCCCACAAAAAGGGGAATGTAGCAATCATTCCGCCCGTTACAGCTGCGCCGACGAGACAATTAATGGGGTCTTCAATGAGACAGAGGAGTTCCCTGCCATGTTTGGGAGGGATGCTGCCCCAATCGTAGATGAAATTTCTGACGACGGTTAGTAGTTGTTTATATATGAGTAGTTACAAAGTAGTACACTACTTTAGGAAATAATCAGATTATGCCTTTGATAATGCAGGAATTGACAGTGCCTTGAGGGACGTGCGGTGCGAGGGGGACAAAATTTTTGTAGGCAGGATTTTTCGTAACAAAGTGGAGTGCAAGATTAAGATGGTCATCCATGCCATCAACAGAAAGTTCCATTTCAGGACTCCACGTTTAACTCCAAGCTATATGGAGTTCCTGTGCGTTAATCACAGCTGTCCATGGCGGGTCTATGCTTCCCTGATGGATGCGACAGGGAACTTCCAGATTAAGAAGGCCACGCTTAAACACACATGTCCCATTGAAGACCGCCAGAAGTATCACAAGCAAGCAACAACGCAAGTGATAGGTGAGCTGATCTCCACAAGATTTGTGGCAGGGCAGCGAGGACCGGGTCCAATAGAAATTCTGCGCATAATGCTCCAAGAGTTCCAGGTCTTGTTTATGGCTGACACCACAATTTCCTATCTTGATTACATTAATATTATTCCGTAGTTAACTACCCGTAGTTATCTGTTTCTAGTTGATCAGACAGTAATTGTCTACTTGTATTACGTAGGTTAACATCTCTTACTGGAAGGCGTGGAAGTGCAGGGAACTGGCACTTGAAAAAGCGTTTGGATCAGTTTCTGGAAGTTTTGCCTTGCTCCCTTCGTACCTGGAAAATCTTCAGAGCTCCAACCCGGGAACCGTTTGCATGACAGAGTTCGTTGTGGACAAGAATGGTTGCCAAAGGTTCAAGTACCTTTTCATCGCATTTGCTGCTTCAGTTGCTGGACTGAAATACTTGCGACCCGTGGTTCTGATCGATGGTGAATATTCGATTATAAATAGATACCTACTTTGATAGTTGATTATGGAATACTCATAACTTCTTTTATCATACTTTCAAGACGGAAACTTTCAGATCTACCCGATAGCATATGCTGTTGTAGATAGTGAGAACGATGCATCTTATGAATGGTTTTTCAATTGCTTGAAAACCATCATTCCGGATAGCAGCGCCGTTATGTTTATATCTGACCGTCATGGTAGCATATACTCAGGGCTTCAAAAGGTTTGTCGTAGACAACTACATTTGTTAATAGTTATAATTATATATACGCATATATATAGTTAACTATGTAAATGGTATATGTAGGTGTACCCATCTGCGGGCCATGGTGCTTGTCTAGTCCATCTGGCGAGGAACATTACAACCCGATTCAAAGAGAGCCGTCTTCCATCTCTTATGGTCAGAGCTGCAAAAGCTTACACAGTGCACGAGTTTCAGCAAATATTTGCAGATTTGGAAAACATCAACCCTCGTTGCGCCAAGTATTTAATGGATATGGGATTACCACACTGGACTCGGCGTACTGCATTGGCGACCGCTACAATATCATGACTACTAATGTAGCCGAATCTCTGAACAAGGTATTGAAGGAATGTCGTGAGTTCCCCCTAATCTCAATGCTTGAGGCGATAAGAATGAGTCTTATCAGTTGGTTTGTAAGGAGGAAAAGTGCCTCAGCCGCTGAAAATCATGCTGTAAATCCCAAAGTTCGTGATATTTTGGACGAAAACTTCTATGGTTGCACCGAACTGAAGGTAAACGTAGACGAATATTGACTTCAATTTAGTTGTAACCGACTATTGGTAGCTAACTATCATGTAATGAAGGTGGTTGCTGTGGGAAGCGATGAATACGAAGTTTACAACAGGAAGGGGAACCGGTTCGAAGTGAACCTAGTTTCCAAGTCATGCAGCTGCAGGGAGTTCCAAATGCTACTAATTCCATGCCGCCATGCAATTGCTGCTAGTTCTTGCTGCGGAATTGAGATAAATAAGCTTGTGGGAGAGGTGTACACAACAGAATACCGGAGAGCCCTTTATGACGGAGTTTTTCACCCAGTGCCAACACCGGTGAGTTCTGGTAACGAGTTGCTTCCTCCATTAATGCGCAGGCCACCGGGGCGTCCAAGGAAAATCAGGATACCATCAAGAGGAGAGTTTAAGGTAAAATTATGAAAAATGTATCCAACTATGTTGTAGACAACTATGTAAATTTAAAGAGAACTAATTAATTATGAATGAAACAGAGGCGTGCGAGGAAGGCGGCAAGGATTTGCAGCAGGTGTCAGGGTAAGGGTCACAACAGAGCTACTTGCAAGCTCCCGGTCAAGGATAAGTAATGATTGTGTCAGGTGTTGTTTTGGAATGAGGCAGGGAGACTCGGATATGATGCACTTCAAATTTCAAGTGAAGGGACTACATCTTGTTTAGGTGTAGGGCCTAAATCTTGTATTTCAAGTTTGAAGGTTTTTTTGATACAATGCATCTCTATGTTTATGACTTAATTCCTGCGGATTTGTTTGGATTTGTATTGCCTCTAATACTCTTCTCCCTTAATATTCTATGATTGTTGAATTTGGAGACTTCATATTCCTCACCTATTTAGACTACTTTGCATAGGGTGGATAGGATAGTATTATATTTGGAATACTAATAGTCAACTAAGTATTCTAAATAGGTAGTTCTAAATTGATCCTCATGAATTCCCATAGTAGGTCTACTAAAACAAACGTGGATCTACTCGTAATACATGGACGACCACTAGTAATTGTCTATTACAGTAGTTATATACTATTAAGTACGTACTCTAAAAAAGAAGCTAAGCTAATATGGGTTCATCGTAGTTATTGAAATACAAATAAATAGTACTTTCGTAATTCCACAAACAAGTTCAAGTTGTTAAGGTGTAAAATAGCACACCATAAAAGCGATACGAAATAAACATTCAAACATCCAACAAGATAACAACATTCCAACAACTTAAAAAAAAAAATTACAATAGCGAACAAAGTACATCGGATGACATGGTTGGGAATCACGAAGACGGATCGATCAGGCAAAGGAGATCGTAAGCAAATTTAAGAGCGGCATCACGAACAACATCATCACCGATAGCCATATCAAGTGATATACTGGAAGAGTGTAATTGTAGGGACATGAGCGTCATCAAGCCAAGTAGCCCTGCAAATAATAGTTAGCTATTTGTAAGTGATACCAATATAGATAACTATTTGTAATCAGATAAACATATAATTGACTACTTGTATATTAATATCTCACGAAAATGATAATATACCTAGGTTCAGTGTCTGGAACATCGGTTTGACGACCTTGATTGTGAACGCGGTAAGGGTGTCTGATTTCATCTCGGTATTGTAGGCGACTTTCCTAATGAAATGAAGTAGGCACTGAGCGAGAGGAGAGACACTGGTCTTAAGCTTCATCTCCTTAAAAGTCTCGTAAGGATTGAAGACAAATATCTCATGGCTCTCAAAATCGATGCATAAACCAACCCAGTATTTACTGTCCACTTCGTAGGGACAGTAAATACGACCAATCTGAGTGTACCATGACCGCTTAGATTTGACGTATTCAAGAGCACCAGTCGGTAGTGTGAATGGTTTCTTTTTGGGCGGGTTTATGAGCTTCGAGTAGAGCTCTTCAATCTGGTGAATGAAGGCATACTCAACGAAGTCAACTTTGGAATGGCTATCGTTAATTTCAGAAAGCTGATGTCGGAACAACCTAATGACACTGTCAATAGACTAGCAAGAGAGATAGAGTTGGTTAGTACTCAGCTATATGTAAACGGATATTAGTAGTTGCCATAAATAACTACTAGTAAATGATTACCACGGAAGATATGGGGAATTTCAGGGATACTATCTCGTTCAGAATGTTCACCGAGAGGAATATCCCATCCCATCAATCCAATTTCCTACACAAATGAAACACATAAATATGTATACGCATTACGTGCTTTGGAAATTAATCGAAAGTCGTTTACTTACCGACTGTCTTCCATCCTTGTTTGAAGGAAAGTGAGTTGCTCAGGAGTGGGTGGCGTGAAGAAATGACTAAAGTCCACCAAATTGTCATTCTTTTTAGATCGTTTTGGGCGTGGAATCACGTAGTCTGACATTGCTGTTGAAGGTTGGGCTACTCGTTTACTTTTACGGACCGGTTGGGGCTCCTCGCTTGGAATCTTATTGGCCTCTATCATGTTTTTTTCTTCTTGTGTAAGACCGAGTGACCAAACAAGAGGTTCAACTCCTTCAGGGATTTCACTATATGTGTCGGGCTTTACGACATCTGTAACCTACCACCAATAAGACATAGTCGTTTACTAACACAATTAACTATTAATAAATAATTATCGGACGACGAGCACCAACCTTTCCTTGTTGTGGGAGTTCACTGCTGGTTTGTGCTGGGATAGGGGGCTCTTCCACTGCTTTAAGGTGCTCATTAACCTTCAAATTAAAAAGATAACTACGTTACCTCTGTTTATGAGTTATACAACTATCAAACATATACAAGCTTACTAACAATTGCACGATATTCTAATGGTTTTACAGACTTCGCAGGTGAAGGGTTTACGTCTCTAATTTGGTCATCCTCGCCAAATACCTGATCCGTAAAGGGAATCCCAGAGTTGACGGCGGTGGAAGGAACTGTGGTATATGCCTACAATAGAAGTTTACAGGTAAGGCAGTAGTTGATCACACACTAAAGGTAATTGATTATTAGTAATCAACTTCTTACCTTGTAAGGGTCCTTCGCTAAGTTCGAAAGAACCAAAGCTATCTGGTTATGAGCGATGGTCGCCTGGTCCAAAGCAGAAGAACCGACCATGTCCATCACGGACTTCGCTTGGTCAGCTGGTGCATTTACATCACCATCAGGCACTCTATTACCACCACCCTCTAGTCCTTCAACATCTGATTCAATACATAGAAATGAGAAGTGAACATAAACTAATAATCGGGTTATAGTCGTAAGTACTAACCATCATTGTCATTCTGGTCGTCATTCTGAACTTCGTTTTCAATTCCTTCACCGTCGAGATTCACTTCTTCTGATTGAATACATAAATATGAGAAATTGAAAATTCATCTAATAATTGTATAATAGTAGTTGAATACTATAATAGTTATCTATATGTATACAACTAACCATCTGCGTCATTGTGATCGTCCTTCTTTCCTTCGTTTTCGTTGTCTTCACCATCATGCTCTAATCCTACAACATGATCCTCTTATAAAGTAAATGATTACTAGTGATGAATTACTAATATATAACTAACCTTCGACATTCTCCTCACCAACATAACTATCAATGCCGTCATCACTATCACTGTCACCACTCTCCGAAGGGTTGCCCTTAGCTGCGATCTCCTTTGATTCAGATGACTTTGTTTCTTCTGAAGAAGAAACCTGGGTGAACCTTACATGGGTGGATTTCTTCGGCAGAAAATTGGGAGGCGTAGATTTCGTAGGCATCGATTTCTTCAGTTCCCCGGTGGAATATTTCTTTGCTTGCCCGGTGGCAGATTTTGTTGGTTCCCCGGTGTTGGGGTCGGTTTCCACCCCACACAAATAAACCATCCCAAAATAACTAAGTATAGAAAAATGGGAGAGCTGTGATCATCAAAACGGGAGAGCCGTTCTCACCAAGGCAAGAAGGAGAGCCGTTTCCACCAAGAAAGGTGGGAGAGCCGTTTTTACCAAGAAAGGCGGGAGAGCCGCGATCGCCAGGTGGGAGAGCCGAGAAGAAGGAGATGGGCCGAGCCGTATAACATAACATAGGCCGAGCCCCTGTCTTAAATACCTGGGCCGAGCCGTGCCGCGGAGAGGTGGAGCGAATTATGTCAAGTGGGCCGAGCCGTAAAGAAAGCATGATGGGCCGAGCCGAAGCCTTGAAGAGGCGAAGCCCATGAAAAACCCTAGGCGAGATGCAAAGTCGGTCAGCCGCACGAGGGCGATAAGGAAATATTCCGAAAATCTCGCCCGAGATTCTCGGCTAGGCGGTTTAGAAAATCAGTATAAATATGTGGTGTATGTAATTCATTCCGCCAACTTTTGGCAACCCTAAGCAATAAGAACCAAACACTTTCACAGCAAGAAAAGCTTTCTTTTGATCTTACTGTTTTTGGCGATAAGCTCTAGAAGTTTCCGATCCCTTAGTTTTCTTTACAAATCTTAGGTTGTGCGAGTTTTGGCTCACACAATTTGGCGCCGTCTGTGGGGAACGAAACTTTCTTACTCTATATCGACAAAGCTTTAAGATTCGAAGAAAATGGCGAGCAACGCTAACGACGACAACAACAACACCGGTAACGGCGCGGATAGGGACGCTCCAGGATCAGGCACAACGACCGCGCCGACAACAACTGCGACGACCGAAACCCATGAGGAGATGCGATACATGATAGCTGCGTTGATGAAAAAGATCGACGACCAGGACAAAAGAAACGAGGCGATTACGGCGAGGCTCGACGCAATGGCAGCAGAGCGACAGCATCCGACTTGGAGAGCCGGAGTCAACGACCCGATGGACGGAATTCGAAGACGCTTCGACTTCTCGACGCCCGCCGAAGCCTCAGGGAGTGGTGCAAGAAACTCCTCTTTTCTTTGTCCCCTCGATGAACGCACTCCTGCAGCAACCCGAATCAACATGACCGAGCCGCCTCCACTACGCCGCAACTCCAGGCAACGAGCCGGCGAGGAAGGAGACGACGCGATCGATGTAGACGCCCAACAAAACAACGAGACCATAAATCCGCAACAAACTGGCTCGGCTCGTCGAATCAGTGAAGAAGAACTCGCCTCGGCACTGAATGGCATCCGGACTGACGAAGTCTCCGATCCAGCCCGAGGCGATAACCCAACCGAAGCGGACGAAAATCCCCAATTGAACGAGCAGGAAGAGCGCGAAGACGAGCCGAGGCGAAAGGAGCGAGAGCGACTCCCCCAATCAAAGGGAATGTCTCACGCACAAACCCTCGAGCTTAAAGAGCTGCGAGCCTCTATGGCTCGAACGGTAGCTGAAATACGCGCTATGAAATCCCAAGTGCACAACGCGACAAGTGCCGCACCCGAAATCGACCGAATGCGCGAAGAAACCCAAAGAACCCCGTTCACTGCAAGGATCACGGAAGCCAGGATTCCCGAGCCAGGGAAGGTGAGAATTCCGTTCTACGAAGGAACAACCGACCCAAAAGCACACATCACAGCGTTTCGAATAGCGATGGGGCGAGCCTTCACAAAGAACGCCGCTAAACTCACCGAGCGCGAAGTGGATGCCGGATACTGTCTGCTCTTCGTGGAGCATCTCAAGGGAGCCGCACTCGAGTGGTTCTCAAGGCAGGAACGAAATTCAATCGGCAGTTTTCAGCAGCTCTCCGCCCTGTTCCTTAAACAATACTCGATGTTTATGGACAGAGGAACATCTGATGCCGATCTATGGACACTATCTCAGGGACCGAACGAACCGCTTCGGGATTACATGACGCGATTCAAGGCGGTCGTATCCAAAATAGAAGGGATAAGCGACAAGGCTGCACTCGAGGCTCTGAAACGATCCTTGTGGTACAAATCCGAATTCTGCCGCGAGATGGCTCTCAATACGCCGCAAACAATTCAAGACGCGTTGCACCGATCATCAGACTTCATCGTAAACGAGGAGGAAATGAAAAACTTGGACGAGCAGTACGAAGCCACGAAAGCAGCGATCCGAAGCTCAATTGCGCCACGCCCAGCGAAGAAGGGCAATCCATCAAGCAACGCGGCAACGCAGAGTTCGGAAGAGCCTAGGAGCGGAGGTGCCCATAACTACCAGGTCAGCTCCGGACGCGGAAGAGGAGAGCCGCGCAACAATACTTGGGTAAGAAAGTCAGCCAACTACGACGAGAAGGCTTTCTGCGAGTATCACCAGACCTACGGACACTCAACGGCTCAATGCCGGACCCTGGGAGCAAAGCTCGCAGCCAAAATGGCAGCAGGAGAGCTCCAAAACGCGGTCAGCCTCAAGGACCTCGTCCCTAACGAACAACAGGAAAAAGCCGAGCCGAACGGTGCGGCGGAACCAGCGAATCCTCCCCGACGAGGCGACA
Organism: Eutrema salsugineum; assembly: GCF_000478725.1. Taxonomy (NCBI): domain Eukaryota; kingdom Viridiplantae; phylum Streptophyta; class Magnoliopsida; order Brassicales; family Brassicaceae; genus Eutrema; species Eutrema salsugineum. Next base: position 6,771,092 of record NW_006256756.1, on the reverse strand, counting down.
ACCCCAAGCGCGACAGGCGAGGCGAACCTGAAGAGCGACCCGAGCCGAGACAAAGGATCAATATGATCATGGGTGGATCCCAGTACTATCAAGATACCGTTTCCTCAATCAAAGCCTATCAGCACCGAGCCGAAGCAAAGGAGAATTGGACAGAGCCGACTGACATCCCAAACACGGTGATCTCTTTTGCTGAGGAGGAAACAGCAGGAATCGATCGACCTCACAATGATCCGTTAGTAGTCGAGCTAACGATCAGGGATCATGACGTAGCAAGGGTGCTCATCGATACTGGAAGCTCGGTGAATGTCATCTTCAGGGAAACGCTCAGAAGAATGGGAATCGACCTCTCCGAGGTGGAGGCAATCCCCAAACCTCTAACCGGATTTTCGGGAGAAACGACGATGACTATGGGAACGATCAGGCTTCCTGTGGTAGCTGGTGGAGTCACCAAGATCGTCGAGTTTTGCGTCACTGACCTCCCAGCCATCTATAACGTCATCATGGGAACCCCTTGGATCAACGGGATGAGGGCGGTACCTTCCACCTATCATCTTTGTCTCAAATTCCCAACTCCATCAGGTGTCAAAACGATATGGGGAAATCAGAAGGAATCAAGAAATTGCTTCCTAACTGAGCACAAGCTAAGGAACCCCGTCACCGACGCACGAGCTGACATAGACCGCAAAAAGATGAAGATAGACAGAGAGCCCGCGAACGAGCTCTCCAAACTCTTATAGCAATTACAGATCGCGGAGAGCCGCGAAACACGCACCGAGCCGATATGTGACGCAGTGGACTCGGTGTGCATAGACGAGGCGCATCCGGAGCGGTGCGTCGAAATTGGAACACAACTAGGCGAACCTCTGAGAAGCAAGCTCCTTTCCCTCCTCAAGGAAAACATTGATACCTTCGCCTGGACGGCGGAAGACATGCCAGGCATCAGCGTCGACGTAACCTGTCACGAGCTTAATGTGGATCCAACCTTCAAACCAGTCAAGCAGAAAAGAAGAAAGCTTGGTCCAGAACGAGCTAAAGCAGTCAACGACGAAGTTGAGAGATTACTCAAGGTAGGATCAATCGCCGAGACCAAATATCCGGACTGGCTCGCAAACCCGGTGGTTGTGAAGAAGAAGAACGGCAAGTGGCGAGTCTGTGTGGATTTTACCGACCTCAACAAGGCGTGCCCAAAAGACAGCTTTCCCCTGCCACATATCGACCGGCTCGTCGAGGCCACTGCGGGGAACAAACTGTTAACGTTTATGGATGCGTTCTCCGGCTATAATCAGATCCTGATGCATCCTGATGATCGGGAAAAAACGGCATTCATAACCGATCGCGGGATATATTGCTACAAAGTCATGCCGTTCGGGCTCAAAAACGCAGGAGCAACGTATCAACGGCTCGTCAACAAAATGTTTGCAGCTCAGCTCGGGAAAACTATGGAGGTATACATCGACGACATGTTAGTTAAGTCACTCGAGGAGGAAGACCACGTCGTGCACCTACAAGAATGTTTCGAACAGTTGAACAAGCACAACATGAAGCTAAATCCGGCGAAGTGCAGGTTCGCAGTCACCTCGGGAGTATTCCTCGGCTATCTGGTAACCCACCGGGGCATAGAAGCAAACCCCAAGCAGATTAAGGCGTTAGTTGAAATGCCCTCTCCAAGGACGAAGCGTGAAGTACAAAGGTTAACAGGGAGAGTCGCTGCGCTAAATCGATTTATCTCCCGTTCCACGGACAAATGCCTGCCTTTCTACGACACCCTCAGAGGAAACAAAAAATTTGAATGGGACGAACGATGTGAGACGGCTTTCCAAGAACTGAAGACTTATCTGGCGAGCCCGCCAATTTTAGCAAAACCGGTCGAAGGAGAGTCGCTCTTCCTCTACATCGCGGTGTCTGCTACAGCTGTAAGTGGGGTATTAATCAGAGAAGAACGATCCGAGCAAAACCCATTTTCTACATCAGCCAAACACTGACCGACGCCGAGACCCGCTACCCACAAATCGAGAAGGTCGCCCTAGCCGTCGTAGTCTCGGCTCGCAAGCTGCGCCCATACTTTCAGTCGCATTCGATTGTTGTGCTCGCCACCCTTCCGCTGTGTTCGATCCTGCACAGCCCAAGCCAATCCGGTCGGCTCGCCAAGTGGGCCATAGAGCTAAGCGAATACGACATCGAGTATCGGAATAGGTCGTCTGCAAAATCACAAGTGCTCGCTGATTTCCTCATTGAACTCCCGGCCGAAGCAACAAACGAGCAAACCCTAGACGAAGTATGGACATTGCACGTCGACGGCTCGTCATCTAAACATGGCTCGGGAATAGGAATCCGCCTTACCTCTCCCACCGGAGAAATACTTGAGCAGTCCTTTCGCCTGAACTTCCACGCCTCAAACAACGAAGCGGAATACGAGGCACTGATCGCCGGCATACGGCTAGCACAAGGAATCGGAGTTCGAAAAATAAGAACCTTCTGCGACTCGCAGCTCGTAGCATGTCAGTTCAACGGAGAATACGAGGCAAAGGATGGACGTATGGGCGCTTACCTCAAAGTGGTCCGGGAGTTGGTGCAAAAGTTTGATGAGTTCGAACTCACTCGCATTCCCCGAGGAGAAAACACCTCGGCCGACGCCTTAGCAGCATTCGCTTCAACCTCGGACCCGGACCTCCGACGAACGATCCCAGTCGAATTCATCGAACGCCCTAGCATCGAAGAAGTAGAAGGAGTTCGGCTGATAAATCCCCCTGAACAAGTACCAGAAGACGACGAAGCCATTCCGATGGAGGAAGACGCCTCGTCGGCCGAGCCGGAATACGGCTGCGACAAAGAATGGCTCGGGGCCATCCGAACGTACATCGCCGACGGAGAGGCGCCAACCGACAAATGGGAAGCCCGCAAGCTTAAAGCTCAGGCAGCACGTTATGTCCTCGTCGATGGCGAGGTGTTTAAATGGAGATTTTCGGGGCCTCTCATGACATGCGTCGAAGGACCGGAAGCACGAAAGATCATGCACGAGGTGCATAGCGGTGCGTGCGGTAACCACTCCAGCGGAAGGTCGCTCGCTATCAAGATAAAACGGCACGGCTACTTCTGGCCTACGATGGTCAAAGACTGCGAGAAATTCACGGCGAAATGCGAGAAATGTCAGCGGCACGGTCCAACAATTCACCAACCTACCGAGCTGCTCTTGTCAATTTCGTCGCCCTATCCATTCATGAGATGGTCGATGGACATCGTCGGACCTTTACATCGCTCGAAACAGAAGCGTTTTCTGCTCGTCCTCACGGATTACTTTTCCAAGTGGGTCGAGGCCGATTCTTACGCAAGTATAAAAGATGTTCAGGTCGAACACTTCGTCTGGAAAAATATAATCTGCCGACACGGGGTCCCTTACGAGATCGTCAACGACAACGGATCCCAGTTTATTTCAACACGCTTCGAAGCTTTCTGCGAGAAGTGGAAAATCCGCCTCAGCAAATCCACGCCAAGATACCCTCAAGGGAATGGACAAGCCGAAGCAGCCAACAAGACGATCCTCGATGGTCTGAAAAAGAGGCTCGACGAGAAGAAAGGACGGTGGGCAGACGAACTCGAAGGAGTTCTTTGGTCTCATCGGACAACTCCGCGCCGAGCCACTGGGGAAACTCCATTCGCTCTGGTCTACGGATCGGAGTGCGTAATTCCCCCCGAGGTGGACTTCCCAGGTATTCGACGAAGACTTCTACCAGGACAAGAAGGCTTAAACCACTTAATGATGCTAGATGAGCTCGACCTAATCAACGAAAAGCGCGACCAAGCCCTAGTTCGAATTCAGAACTACCAACAAGCAACGACGCGGTACTACAACAAAAACGTTCGTAGCCGAAGATTCAAAGAGGGAGAGCTCGTCCTCCGAAAGGTCTTCCAAAATACTGCCGAGAAGAACGCAGGAAAGCTCGGAGCAAATTGGGAAGGTCCTTACAAGATCACCAAAGTGGTTCGTCCGGGAGTCTACGAACTCGCGACACTAGCCGACGAGGCGGTTCCAAGATCATGGAACGCAATGCATCTGAAGAAATACTATCACTAAGGATACAGCACGACCAGCATGAACTACGGGACGGCTTGATCCCTGCAAAGGGTACGTAGGCAGCCCGTCTTCGGACGGGTTCAGCTGTCCCCCCTCTTAAAAAGGGGGGGAGTGGGTACGTGTACACATACCTCCTTTAGCTCTATTATTTTGACTTACCCATTTAGGAACGTCGCCACTTCGGCATATTCTCAGTTCGTTTTTAATCATCTACTTATTTCACTTTTGCCCTTGATTTTCCTAGTTCAATTATTATCGCTTCGGCTAGCTTCACATTGTAACAGGCTCGGATCTTTAAAATTTTATCACTCATCGCTTCGGCAAGTAATCATACCACATCGGCATAATATCATGACCCGATTACATTGGACCTTAATCGGTCCTCAGTTTCAGTTCGGCAAACTAAGCCTCCGAACGCCTCGTCTCGTTGCTGGCCACAACGAGACAACAAGGACAAGGTTCTCTAAACGGACTTTTACCACCTTTCCTAGGACGAGGGTGCAAATTACATCCTCTACGGATAAAAATTAAGCGCGCTATACAAGTATCAGACCAAAAACGTATCTGGTCGCCACGGTTTACTATCGCACACGAGAATATAAGTCGAGACTACATCGCTTTCTCTAAAACCGAAGTAAACTCTTAAACCCGGATAAACATACTCGAGAACACCGGTCTTTAGACAGGTTCGATAACACTTCAACCTCGGCTAACAAAAGCAAAACGCCTCGTCGTTTTTACAGCTCGGCATCACTCGAAGCAAAACGCCTCGCCGTTTTCACAATTTGACACCATTCGAAACAGAAACACCTCGTCGTTTACACGGCTCGACAATATTCAAGGCAAAAACGCCTCGCCGTAAGCACGGCTCGGCATTACCAACAAAAACTTGCCTTGAACATTGTCGCGTAACACTCTTTTACTATCAAAATTTGCCTTGAACCTAAAACGAGGTCCTTAAAACAATTCATCCCTTAGCCCGTGTTCCGGTCAATTTCGAAAATACAGTTAAGGCAAAAATCGACATAACAGCCCTCGTCCTCGACAAGTTTACGAAAACACTTCTACGAATTAATGGACAAGTAAATCCGAAAAACGGCTAAGGAAAATATATCCATTAAGCAAAAATAAAGAGTCGGGTGGATAAAGCCGTCCAGGCACAAAACACATAAAAGTTCAACAAGGAGCGGGTAAAAAATCTAAGTACAAAAACAAACAAGAAAAATTTGTGAGCCAAAACTCATGCCGCGGATTGCGTCTCACGATCGGCGAGAAGGTTCGAGGGAATCGGCAAGCCCGCATTCGAGCCGTTCGGGTCGACAACGCCTAAATTGGCCGCTGTTTCTTCGATCGGCTCGTTACCGAGGGTTGTGTCAACTGAGTCCGGCGAAACGGGAGAGTAATACAGTTCGCCCCGAATCTCGGAAGCAATACGCTCGTACGCCTCTTCATCGGCATACTCGCTTTCCCAGCTTTTCAGCTTCGCTTCCTCGTCGTCGAGCGTCGGGGCATCTGGTCTCTTCAGGTCGGCAATCATCGCCAGATTGCCCTTAATCTGTCCCAGATCATTCTCGTCATTCTTGGCTTTTTCAAGCCGAACCAGACCCTCCTCCACCTTGGCGAGGCGTTCTTGAAACTTCGCTGTAAGCTCTCGCCTCGCCTCCTTTTTCGCCCTCTTGACCTTAGCATCAAACAAGGCATCCTTGGCCTCGATACGCCTCTTCAGCATCGCCACCTCGGCACTTTTGGCTCTCCTCGCCTCCTCAAGGCGAATGACCAAGGCGGAGACTTTATCTACGTTTGCACGCAGGACGATCTTCTCCTCTTCCAGCCTGGACGCCCTGGCCGTCGCCTCGTCCAGTTTCCCCTTTACCGCCGCGGCTTCGGTCTGAGCCTCTTCCAGCTTCGTTTTTGATGATGCGGACTCAATTTTGGCCTCGGCCAAGCGACGTTCGACCTTAGACAGGTCCGCCTCGTACTCGGCCATTAGGTCGTTAAATACTTAGCGAAAATTCACGAAAGCAAAGGAAAGCAAAATGGAATGTACCTTGGTCCCGCGCTGCGCCATTGCGCCGTAGGACCTCGGCCTCCTCAACTTCTCCGGAGGAGGAAGACGCGTGTTCGCGTTATTTACACGCGAGAAAATTATGGCGGAGGCGTCGGGGTCATCGACGACCAACTTGCGCGCGGCGGATTCTCCAGACGTCGGCTTCCGTCTCTTCTTGGACGGCTCGTCCCTCTCAACAGCGACCCCCTTCCCTTTAGCAGCAGCCGAACGTTTTCGGCTCGGGTCGTGTTTCTGCACGACGGAAGTCGGGGGCCTCGTCGACTTCGGGAGGGCTAGAATAGCGGAGTTCGAAGGCTCTTTGTTCCGAACCGCTGAATCGCCCCCAGACGCCTCGGGAACAATTTCGCCCTGTTCCACTCGGGCGCACATCTCTTTCGACCACTCGGTCGTATTACCCTCCGCAGCTCGGGTCGTCTCATCC
>NW_006256756.1:6742804-6764431 GCF_000478725.1 Eutrema salsugineum | reverse complement strand
GGACCTCGGCCTCCTCAACTTCTCGGGAGGAGGAAGACGCGTGTTCGCGTTATTTACACGCGAGAAAATTATGGCGGAGGCGTCGGGGTCATCGACGACCAACTTGCGCGCGGCGGATTCTCCAGACGTCGGCTTCCGTCTCTTCTTGGACGGCTCGTCCCTCTCAACAGCGACCCCCTTCCCTTTAGCAGCAGCCGAACGTTTTCGGCTCGGGTCGTGTTTCTGCACGACGGAAGTCGGGGGCCTCGTCGACTTCGGGAGGGCTAGAATAGCGGAGTTCGAAGGCTCTTTGTTCCGAACCGCTGAATCGCCCCCAGACGCCTCGGGAACAATTTCGCCCTGTTCCACCTCGGGCGCCACATCTCTTTCGACCACCTCGGTCGTATTACCCTCCGCAGCTCGGGTCGTCTCATCCCAGTTCGGCGGGTCGGTTTGAGGGGTGGCCTCGGCTTGCGCCGAAACCACCTCGGCTTGCGCCGGAACCACCTCGGCCTGCGCCCGAGCCGCCTCGGCAGCTCGTCTAGCGGCTTCTTCCTGTTCGCGTCTCTTCCTTTCTCGGAGGGTTAAGATCACCATCTTTTCGCGGGTATCTCTGGAGGAGCTGGAGGATGAAGAGCTGACGGGAACTCCTGCAAGAATGGCTCGCGCCTTCTCTACCCTCTCGAGGGTGAAATTCTTTCTCCAGTTAACCTTCCGCGCCGAAAGAGAATCTCGAACGGTGAACAGATCGTCGGGAATCGGGGGAAGATAGCAACGAACTGCAAAACAAAGTAAACCAAAAGATAAGTGTCAGAAAAGGAAGAAAGTTTGAACCGATCTCCGAGCCGAGGCAAAGCTTCGGGTCGGCTACCAAGTGGTCCCCAGGCGGTCTTGGTTCGGCAAACGTAATCCTCGCCGACCGACACCTCGTTCACTAAAACGTAGAAGAAGCGTTCAGTCCAGAGCTGGTCCTTGCTGGGAAAACCGCCGATAATCCGTCGTTTCGCCTTGTTGGAAATATAGAACCTGTTTCTTTTCGGAGCCTTCCTGATTTCCAGCAAGTTCAGCAGGTGGTTCAGCTCAATGTCAAGACCGCATTCGAAGCTTCGGACTAAAATGCCGATCATATGCCGCAGTCCCCTCGGCATAATCTGCCCGATCGAGATCCCGTGTTTCCAAAGGTATTCGAGGATCACTCCGGGGATTGGGAACCAGAGGAAGCAAAGCTCGAAGAACGCCTCGTACAGAGTGAAATGATTCTCTGGAGGGTTGTCGGGGCGGTCGCTTTTCTCTAGGACAACGAACTCTACCGCCTCGGATATTCCGAAGCGATGCCTCAACACTTCGAGTGACTCAAGGGAGCAGAGTGAAGACCCAGGCGGGTCGGGTTTTTGCCTCTTAACTCTCGGCGTTCGCCCAGATGTGAAAGCACCTCGGGACGCCAGGAGGCATTCCAACTCAAGCTTCGCCTCGAAAAGATCAAAGGGAAATGCCTCCTCCTCGGCCTTGAGCGCGGCTCGGTTAATGCCCTCGTTAGGAGCGGGATCCTGGGGACGGCTCGTCGAAACCGACGGCTCGCCATCCGGAGAGCCGACATCTGATGGGTTTTCATCATTTGACGCCTCGTCAGATGGACGGTGAGAACGGCTCGGCGAAGCAGACGCCTCGGAAGAATCCATCGCACCCCTCGCCTCAGCGTCTATACGGCTCGGCTCGTAGTGGAAAAGCGGATCTAACGAGTCGTCGGAACGGTTCGACATACTTTACAACTTTTACAATGAATTACAACTTGACTCGGCGAGCCTCTACCGGAAAAAGATCTGGAGCGGCGGAGACCTCGGAAACCCTAGCCGGAAAATAAATAAACTAGAGAGAGAAAGAAGAGAGAAGGGAGAGCTACCTTTAGTAAAAACGAGTGAGTCGGGAAATAATGAGGAGAAGTGAAGGAGCTCACCTATTTATAGAAAAACGAGGCGCGTGAATTCCGCGTGAACCTCGGGAAGCCGTCTAACAGCGCGTAGGGTACGCGGCGAATTGGTCATACCGGGTTGCGTCGTTTGCACGCGCCGAAAGATCCGGAACTTCCTCTCGGAAGACCAACAGTCAGGGTACCCAGGATAACGAAACGACTTGGTATAGACTCTCTCTCACTTGTATCGCCTCATCGTCTAACGAAAAGGCTCGGCATTATCTGCCTCTCTCGAAACGCCTCGTCGTTAAACAAAACGGCTCGGTGTTAACTATCTCAAAACGCCTTGTCGTTAAACAAAACGGCTCGGCATTATCTGTCTCTCTCTCAAAAACGCCTCGTCGTTAAACAAAACGGCTCGGTGTTAACTATCTCAAAATGCCTCGTCGTTAAACAAAACGGCTCGGCATTATCTGTCTCTCTCTCAAAAACGCCTCGTCGTTAAACAAAACGGCTCGGTGTTAACTATCTCAAAACGCCTCGTCATTAAACGGCTCGGCATAAATCCTTGTTCTTGAAACGCCTCGTCGTTAAACGGCTCGGCACTGACCCTTGTTCTTAAAACGCCTCGTCGTTAACATCACGGCTCGGCATGAACTTTCACTCGAAACGCCTAGCCATATAGTCGGCTCGGCATAACCGTCACCAAATCGCTTCGTCCCTGATTCGCCTCGGCATCTTCGGCACTCCTTGGAAACACCTCGGCACTCACACTCCCAAAACATGAATCTGGGCTCGTGTCGTAGCAGCTCGGCTCGATGGTTTATCTCGTGGTCAGGAGTAATGTACCTCGTCACTCTCGACTCCGAGATTGACGAGCTGGGGGGCTAACTGTTGGGGTCGGTTTCCACCCCACACAAATAAACCATCCCAAAATAACTAAGTATAGAAAAATAGGAGAGCCGTGATCATCAAAACGGGAGAGCCGTTCTCACCAAGGCAAGAAGGAGAGCCATTTCCACCAAGAAAGGTGGGAGAGCCGTTTTTACCAAGAAAGGCGGGAGAGCCGCGATCGCCAGGTGGGAGAGCCGAGAAGAAGGAGATGGGCCGAGCCGTATAACATAACATAGGCCGAGCCCTTGTCTTAAATACCTGGGCCGAGCCGTGCCGCGGAGAGGTGGAGCGAATTATGTCAAGTGGGCCGAGCCGTAAAGAAAGCATGATGGGCCGAGCCGAAGCCTTGAAGAGGCGAAGCCCATGAAAAACCCTAGGCGAGATGCAAAGTCGGTCAGCCGCACGAGGCGATAAGGAAATATTCCGAAAATCTCGCCCGAGATTCTCGGCTAGGCGGTTTAGAAAATCAGTATAAATATATGGTGTATGTAATTCATTCCGCCAACTTTTGGCAACCCTAAGCAATAAGAACCAAACACTTTCACAGCAAGAAAAGCTTTCTTTTGATCTTACTGTTTTTGGCGATAAGCCCTAGAAGTTTCCGATCCCTTAGTTTTCTTTACAAATCTTAGGTTGTGCGAGTTTTGGCTCACACACCCGGTTGTAGTTTCTTTCGGTTTATACCCTTGTATATCAGAAATTGCAAGCTTGAAGTTTGACAATGCTGTGGAAACTTATGAACAGAGATTGCCGAAATCTTCTCGGAGGTTTTTCAGCTCCTGTAAAATCACAGACTGAAACATCGAGCTTGTCCAGAATTGCAGAGGCATCAGAATCTTTTAAAGGACCCTCGCAAGGTGTGCTACGGGAAGATGAGGCTTGGGTCTTCTCCTGATTTTTATGAAGGCTTGCTTTTTGACCACCATTCCATGATTTCTTTGTAAATTTGTGACCTCGTGAAATTGCTGCAAGCAAGTTGTCTACGCGTTCGTCGGAGACATCATCATCAATTTCCAAATCGGTTTCAGCCAACAAGTTCTCATCGTCAGGTAAAATTGCTTTCACCTTCACCTGATATACCGAGAAAATGTTAGGTAAACAACTACAACAATACACCTACATGTAACCAACTACTAATGTATACTAGTCTGAATATCCTCACTCCATAGTAATAGACATATAAGGCAGCATTGTGAAATTGTGAATGATAAGTAGTGTGTGACTACTAGTAGATGACTACAATTATATGTCTACCATCGTATGTATGCAATGAAATGTAGGTGACTATTATGTAGTTCAGTTTAAGTGGTACCTTTACGTCCTTATCAAGATGCTTCACATGAGGCATTGATATGTTTACTGGCTTCGCACCACCAGGACGTATAAGCGGGGATTCATCCTCTTCGTCTTCATCGTCACCTACCGATTTACCCTTGCCCTTAACATCCTTAACCAATATAATAGGCGCACACTCCAAAATCACCATCTGTAGTGCATTTAAAAAACCCTGAAAAGCACAAGTGGGTTGGAGGAAATTTGAAGGGGTTTCTGTCTTACTTCTGATGCAGTCCATGGTCAAATCAAAAGATTTACGACCCCAAGGATATTCAAGGAAGTTGTCAACATCTTTAACCATTAAGATGTGTTCGCCACTTATCCTAGCGTTTCTAGACGTGGGACACAACACACCATCGATGAGGAGTAGGCATGCGAGCTTAAATCTGGTTTCCTTGTCCTTGTATGGTCTGCCAGCAAGTGTGCTCGCTATCCACCCAGGATTTGCATTCGCACTTGACCCAAATAACTTCTTCGTCTGCTTACTCAGCTTCCTCTCGTTTAATTCACGCTGTGGAGGCAACTTCGAACAATCCAAGCCGGTTGCAATTGCAAATTCACGAATTGAGAACCGAATGGGATGACCAGCAAAGAGACACCACAACTCTTTCTTTTTTGTTGTAACCAACTGCCTAGATAACATGAAATGCAGGAATCTCACTGAAGATGCAATCTTGTTTCCAGTCTCTATAATTTTGCCAAATTGGGAAGAGGAAAGCTTCTCCAAATGGTCTTCTTCCAAAGCGCAAGTGATTGTGTCAATATAATTCAGCTGAAAGTAAGTGTTGACCTTCTTATTCTCAGGTTCATTGCCTAAGGCGAACAGCCTATCCAGCAAGCTACTCATCGCTGCCCTGAAAACAACCAAGAAAAACAATTTTAATTTGAGGTAGTTGATTATGCATATGTGTTTATCTTTTATTAATAGTCTAGTATGATCAAGCTACTCATCGCTGCCCTGAAAACAACCAAGAAAAATAATTTTAATTTGAGGTAGTTGATTATGCATATGTGTTTATCTTTTATTAATAGTCTAATTATTCACTGAAAGGCTATTATAATCGTTAAGGGAAGAAAAACTGAAACCCTATTCGAGTACAAAAAAAAAAAATACACACCGACGCTGAAATCTAAAGAACGTTTTTACAAATTTGTTTATGGGTAGTTGATTATTCATAGAACAGTACCCTGTCGCCCAGAGAACGTTAGATCTTAATTTTTGTACTAAACCCAAAATTCAGTATTTGGCTACTAGTATTTAGATATGATGTGAAAAGCCAATCATGACCCTGTCGCCCAGGGAGGAACCCTAATCAATTACAAAAAGACGAATAACTAGCCACCCCCATGACAGATCTGCGAGCACTTCAATCGAAAAACATAAACGACCAAACATCTCAACAAATAATCTGACCAAGTAATTGCGTACTAATAGTTTGTTATTGGTGCCTGACATAGAATTCATTTCCTTATTCGAAAAACAGTGAAGAACCAGAGATCTCAAATGTACGAATGGTATGAACTTAATTAAGAAAAGAGATGCGGAAGAGAGAGAACGGCGGACTTTGTTTTACCTAAATTAAAGAACTGCGACGGTGAAAGCGAGTCGGCGGAGTTCTTGGATTTCGCCGGACGAAATCGAAGTTCACCGGGAAAGCAACGTCGATGTCAGGCGAAAATTGTAAATAGGTTAAAATGGAGGGGGACGGTGAGAGTTCAAGTGAAACGACAACAGAGAAAAGAAAAGGGCAGGGCAGTTGCTGAAGAAGTTCGGAGGTGAGAGAGAAAACTAAAGAAAATGGCAGACGTGACATGATGAAGGGTATTTAAGGGTGGCTTTGTGGAAGTTATTTTTTTTTTTAAATTACAAAAAAAAAGAAATTTACCGGTTACCAAAACAGTTGACAAAAAAAAAATTAATTCTATAATAACAAGGGTAAATGTATCTAAAAGTGAGTTACGACTTCAAAACATTCATAAAAAATAAAAATAAAAGATTTTTCCCAGAAATCACGGAACCAGTATTCAACTACAACATAAACTTAATAATATCCAGATAACAACACAATAGCATAATAGCTGACTACTAGTATCTCATTACAACATAAATATGAGACAGGACGAACATAGTCGTCTATCGATTGAAAACACTGTTTGCCAGCTGGTAATAAACATACAAGTAGCAATGCTCACAGATCATCTGATGCTTCAAACCGCATATGGGGATTTTGGAAAAAGGACTGGGAAAGATCCCGTGCACCATCGGCTCTTTGCAAGCTTCAATCAAATCCATCACTTGATTTGCAATCCCTTCCATGTAATCCATACGTGACTTCCAACCAACTATACGGTCAAGGATTACCAGCCCTCTCTCATACATACCATATGCAGTGCGCAAATTGCAAGCATTAAAGTCGCAGTATCGACTCCAGCTTTAGACGCTTTGTAAAAAACATAACGGAACCCTCGATGTTGTTATCAACTGTGATCTTGGTCATGCCGCGGAGGTACAATGATGTCGGATTACCGGAACTAATCGCCGCCTCAAGAAACATAGGGTACTGCTTCATCAAACTGGGTTTTTGGACGAAGGCACTAAGGTTTAGAACCCTAATGACAGATGGTTCCTTGAAAGTTCCGTTGAGGAACTTACATGAACAAGCAAACGAGCAAGCGTTTTCTGCAGACTCCCTAGCAACTCTTTCAAAAATATCAACCAGTGCATCACGGATTTGGGGAAACAATTCATTTGTAAAGGGGTCCGGCTCGGATAGTCGGAGATTTCGCATATCACTGAACACAAAAGCAAGAACGAATAGTCAACTACTAATAGACGCCTATTAAACTAAAATGGTTACGGAATTAAAGAAGCGGGTAAATGTGCGGGTTCCCTAAATAGGCAGCATAAAACGATGGAACGAAACCTACGGGAAATAGTGGATCTACGAAAATCAGAAGAGATAACCTGGGAATTGTAGATCTAGAAAAAAGACACAGTGGAGCACAATGACGGTAGCAACTATTCATTGTCGAAGCAAAAAAAACGAAAAGCGAAAATTGAAGTGGAAAATAACTAAATACAAGTGAAAATCGACAGATTACCTTCCACAAATCATCGTCGAACCAATCGATTTCGGCCCCATGGTCAGCTTTGTCTGAATAAATGATACTGCCTCGCCGGCAAAATGTGAAACAGAGAAAGGAGAGAAATGATGAGAGAGAAAAAATGTTTGAACCGATGTTGTGAGACGAAAAGTGTAGGTTGTGTGTTGAAATGGGTCTCTAATTCAAAATTTGAAAAAAAAGTAAGAAAGAGAAAATGTTGTTTGTCAGAGAAAAAAAAACGATGTATAAAGCGTCTTTATTATCGTTCAAAATATATGTTACTGTTTTGTTGTGATGAGGGGGTAAAAGGTATTTTCTCATCAATAAAAAAATATTATTTTATCAAGCTAATTTGCTCTTGCTATCTCACTTAGTTTTAAAAAAACAACTGTTACTTAATTAATGTAAACGTATGTATAACGGCTCCACAACACGAGAAAGAATCATACAATTGATGAAAGTTACGTCATATTGCTGACATCACACATGCGCATGTACCTGAGGTAAATGATTTATCTACACATCAACACACATTACACGTTACACACTTACACTTGTTTATAGTATTTATATAAAGCATCTCTATCACTTTAGTTGTCATCTCTCGACATTACCAAAGAGAAATTCCTACCCAATCATGGCAGCTTCTGCAACATCCAAGCTCTTAGTGTCCGATTTCGCCTCCTCCGTTACCCATATCCCTTTAACCTACGTCCGACCCATCTTGGACCGTCCGAACTTGTCGGAGGTCGAGACATCCGGAGATTCTATTCCTCTGATTGATCTCCGGGATCTTCACGGACCCAATCGAGCAGAAATTATCCATCAACTTGCTAATGCATGTTCCACTTATGGCTTCTTCCAGGTAACTTCACGTCTAGTATTGCTCTGTCTCAAATTTACTATGTTGATCCGGGGTGTGGGGGTTACAAGCGAGTCGCGCATGGGCCACTTAGTGTCTTGGTTTACGGCTCAGGGTTCTTAAACATGATGAATAATGGGTAAAGCGAAGGATAGTCGGTACTCTACACCTAATTACCGATGTAAATTAGGAAAAATTTAAAATTACCATGTTTTACTGCAATACACGACATTTTGTTTTAAATTTACACTTTACTTTTATTCAGATATAGTGGATTTATTATATTGAATATAGTGTTTAGTCTTTCAAGTTTTATTAAATTTACACTTTACTTTTATGTTTTTGATGTATGTCCTGAGGATCTTAGGTCTTTGTTAGTTGAGGATGTGAATGGGTATTCTATATTTTACACCCAGAAAATGTCCGAATGTAATTTTTGAGATTAGTATTTTAATAAATTTAGGGGACAATTGTCCCCATCATTCACCAAAAAAAAAGTTCTGGAAACATGATTTCGCGGAGTACATAAAATTTCTAGTTATATACATGTTCCATGATAAAAAAAATGCAAATTATCATGTTAGTGTTATGTAATTAGTTTTTTTTTAATTTTAAATTTATTCTGTTTCTTGTTTACTTTTCTCGTTCTATTGATTCTGCTATTTTGTTATTAATTCATTTTGTTATATGCATGCTATTCAGATAATTAATATATATATATATATTTTTTAAATTTTTTATATAATTTAAATTATATATATCTATAATATTACCTATATATTTTTGGATTATTATTGTAATATTTCAAAAGATTTATGAAAACAAAGAAAATAAATAATATGAAAATAAGGAAAATCATAATTTTAAATAAATTAATCTTAGTTGTTATTAGAGTAAAAACTCGTTGACTTTTCCGTAGATGGATTAGGCTAAAATCATTGACTCAGTTTCAAATTTATTTCAAATTTAGCATCTTTTGTTACTCCTTTCCGATCTACACCTTTTGTATTCCACACCACGTTAACTCTATCTCAAATCTTTCATGTTTTGGTATGGTTCCAGATCAAGAATCATGGAGTACCGGAGACAACCATCGACAAAATGCTAAATGTCGCAAGAGAGTTTTTCCATCAACCAGAGAGCGAGAGGATGAAACATTACTCGACGGATTCAACAAAGAAGACGAGAGTCTCTACCAGTTTCAATGTCAGCGAAGACAAAATCTTGAACTGGAGAGACTACCTTCGAATCCATTGCTTTCCCATTGAAGATTTCATCAACGAATGGCCCTCGAAACCCGTCTCTTTCAAAGATATCACAGCCGAATACGCCACACGCGTTAGAGCCTTGGTCTTGAACCTTCTTGAGGCAATCTCTGAGAGCTTAGGCCTTGAAAAGGACCATATAAGCAATAGATTAGGCACACACGCTCAACACATGGCCTTTAACTATTATCCTCCTTGTCCTGAGCCTGAGTTAACTTACGGACTTCCCGGACATAAAGACCCAACCGTTGTCACTGTCCTTCTTCAAGACCAAGTCTCTGGTTTACAAGTCTTTAAGGATGATAAATGGGTCGCTGTTTATCCTATTCCCAACACTTTCATTGTCAATATCGGTGACCAAATGCAGGTTAGTACATGTCAGATTCCCCTGTCTTACTTTTGTTGACATTGTAAATTGAAATTCCTCTGTTTTCTCACTCTCATGTGCTAAGTTATGTGCCTCTGTCTCCTTTTAAGGTCATAAGCAATGAAAAATACAAGAGCGTGCTTCACAGAGCTGTCGTGAACACAGAGAAGGAGCGGTTATCGATTCCAACATTCTATTTTCCATCTACAGATGCAGTGATTGGTCCTGCACAGGAGCTGATCAATGAACAAGACTCTCCTGCTGTTTACAAAAGCTTTCCATTTGTTGAGTATTGGGACAAGTTTTGGGACAGATCACTCGCTACTGCGAGCTGTCTCGACGCTTTTAAAGCTTCCACAACCTAAAGAGTGTCTACTTTGGAATCAAATCTTGACTGGCTCTTTTGTTTCGAATCCGAAAACCCTCTTTGTCCTATCTATGTAATAATCAAAAGACGGTTCAAGAACAGTTTGTTTCTTATGAATGTCAAGAAAAACGGTTGAAAAATAAATCAAACTTTCTGAATCTAAACGTACCATAGATTTTAGGCTTTTAGCTTTTGGCTTATAAAGTTTTAGGGTTTGTGAAGTAGATTTCCATCGATATTTTAGTATGTCACGCACTCTACAAGCTGATGTCTCTTCTCAGAACTCATTGATTTTGAGTTAAAAAATAATACAGAAAGAAGCTTTTGAACACTTCCATTTTTTTTCCTCTTACGAAAAAGGTTTTGCAAAAATTAGCACGTTTTTAAAGGCTTTTAGCATTTTTGTATACTGTATTACCTTTTAGTATTTTTACTGTTCATGACAATTTATGCAATTTACCATATGGTATGTACGTGTGTATGGTAAACAGAAAAATAGAAAGAGGGGTAAAATTATCTATTACCCGCTAAAGTAAAGTTGAGAAAATGTCTGTCAAAAACTATTTGAATCTTAATACCAATGTATTTGTTTAATCATTCAAAGTGTCTATTCTTGCAAATACTTTCGAAAATAACAACAACGTAATTTTTGTTTAACAACAACAACCGGAGAAACTTTGTTTTATTTTAAGAAATGGAAATTTACTTAATATCCGCAATCCTGATTAAAGTATCATAGACTCCCACATCGGGAAAAGCGAAATCAATAGAGTTTTATATAAAGAGGAGAAAATATGAGGTTAATTGCCAAGCTTTGGTAACGCAAGCTTGTAATCCGAGTGGAGGCATTACGGTATTAATCGACCGCGTTGGTTCAGTCTGTTTGATCCAGGTAGTAGAAGGCTCTTGTTTGAATAGACTGGCTATATGATCTTTAACTCGCCGGCTATAATGAGATGAGACTTGTGGTGGCGAAAAGCTAAGAAACCCTAATTTGGCTCTTAGTTTGGATGGCAATGCGTGACGCATGGTTAGGGTCGCCAGAGCGGATAACTTTGAGTATCCGGGCAGAGCGTAACATTGGGCCGTTCACGACTGAATCATCTACTTTTTTTTTTTAAATTATTTTCACGATTGAACATTATTTTTTTTTATTATAAAAGCTAAACTGAACCAAATTGAAATTAAAATTGGTTTTAATTGGAACTTTTTTTTACTATAATATAGAAGCTTATCGAGTTTCAAGGATCTCCCTATATCTCTCTTTCTCAAAAAGATTTAAATTTTTAATAGATTCGTAAATTCGTTTTTTAGTATGTTGGACATTACAGCCGAATACGTTACAAGCGTTAGAGCCTTGGTCTTGAGACTTGTGAGGCAATCTCTGAGAGCTTAGGCCTTGAAAAGGACCATATAGGAAACATATTAGGCATGCACACACGCTTACTATCCTCCTTGTCTGGAGCCTAAGCTAACCTATAGACTTCCCCGACATTCTAAATGCAGGTTAGCGCAAAATCAGATTCCTCTGTTTTTCTTTTGTTGACATTCTAAATTGAAATTCCTCTGATTTCTCATTCTCATGTGCTAAGTTATGTGCTTGTGTCTACTTCTTTCTTCTATCTATGTATATTAAAGGACGGTTCAAGATCAGTTTGTTTCTTATGAATGTCGCGCAAAAAAATGGTTAAGAAATTAAATCAGACTTTCTGAAACTAAACGATAGATTCTAGGCCTTTTAGCTTTTGGACTTCTGGTTTAGGGTTCGACCAAAAAAAAAAGTTTTAGGGTTTGTGAAGTAGCCTTCAATAATTTAGTATGTCACTCTACGAAGCTGATGCCTTTTCCTGATTTTGAGTTAAAAAGATACATAAAGAAGATTTTGAATAATTCTGTTTTTCCCTCTACGAAAAATAGAAAAAAAAATTCGAAGCAATTTATACCATTCTATTTGTTTAATAATTTATAAAAAAAACTTTTAGGTATATACATAAAAGTAAATGTTTTTTTTTACGGATAGAAGATCTATTTTCCCACAAGAGATATCATAAAGCACTAGATGTCTCTGAAACTATGACCTAGTCCCGGAAACTTTTGGCTGTAGATTCTGACTATTACTTTTGGCTGTAGAAAATTTTTAGTTTAAAAAACTTATGGCTATAGAAACTGACTATTATTTTAAAAATTACAGGTAATTTTTCTCTTTCAAGAATTATTTTACGCTGAATTGAACAAAAAGTTTTAGATATTTCTAACAACATTTAGTAAAAAAAAGTTTAAGAAATAGATCTCAAAAAACAGAAATAGAGAAAATAATTAATCAATTAAATTTGTTATGGATAAACTAAATAGAAATCTACAAAGAGTTTTGAATAATATAGGACGAAGAAGAAAAAGAGAAAAAAAATCAATGTATTTTTTCTACTTTTTTCTGTAAGAATTTATTCTACGTAGTTTTTGGAAACAAAAAAATGTAACTTTTGAGACTTTATATTTAATAAAATGAAAAAAATACTTAGCAAAAATAAAAGGTTTTGAAAGCTGTTAAATGACTTAAAAAATCTTGAAAGCCTAATCCCAAAGATCTATATTTTCTGTTTAACAACAATACAAAAAACTAACAATTGCAAAAAAAAAGTCTTAGATGTTGATTGGTTCACCCGCTATCTCCCGCAAAAGCTGCGTTTGCGGGTAGTAGCGGGTTGTAACGTTTAGTAATAATCACCGTAACCGCTTTCTACCGCTCTGAACCGTTACGTACCGCTCAAAATCAAAAGCTGCTTCCCGCAAGCGTTTGCGGTTGCGGGCGGTGGTGGGTGGTTTCAGATTTTTTTTTTTCAAAATATAAAATAATTTATCTTAAAAATTAATAAAAAATAAGAAAAATTATAAAAATTGGAAAAAATTAAGAAATTTTTTTATTTTCTCATATCAATAATTTTTATATTAATACTTATTCTTAATATATATATCATTTATCAACTAAAATTTATATATGTAACTATATATATTTTATAAAAAAATTCAAACCTTTTAAAACTTTATATTTTTTTTTCATTTGATAACGTACAATATATACATATTAGTTAAATATATATCTGTCTATACAATTATGTTTTGATACAGAAAATTGTTTTAAACTCTTAAAAATATTTATTTAACTATTTATTATATGATTTAGTTTTTGGTCTTTAAATATTAACTTTACATATTTTTATATATAATTTCTGGTTTTTATATAAATAATATATTGTATGTATTTTATTGTTTAAATATCAGACCGCTATTACACCCGCTGTCAACCAGTCAAAAATGTCCCGCAAACGCAACAGTTTTCAACCGCTATACCAATCGTACAAAATGTTCATTAACGCTAATAACCGCAATCGCCCGCTTCCGCAAACTCCCGCAACCGCAGTCGCAACCGCTGCGGGTGAACCAGTCTGAGCCCTTAGAAACCAGATAGATTACACTCGCTTTGAAGGATTAGCCGGGTGGTAAATATATTGAATGTAGTTACCCAAAAATAAACATTGTTTATTAAAAGAAATGGAAATTTGCTTAATATCCTCAATCCTGATTAAAATACATATAGTCCCACATCGAGAAAAGCGAAATCTATAGAGTTATATATAAAGAGGAGAAGATGTGATTTTAATTGCCAAGCTTGGTAACGCAAGCTTGTAATCCGAGTGGAGGCATTCCCGTATTAATCGACCTGGTTGGTTCCGTTGGTTCGGTCCAAGTAGTTTGGCTGGCTCTTCTTTGAATGAGTGGTTGTATGATCTAATCTGCCTGTTCCAAGCTAGTTATATGAGACACGTGGTGGCGAGAACGAGAAAAACTACCCGGGCTCCTAGGAGTTTGTGGTGGTGTGTCAAAGCTATATGTTGAATTAAGTGATGAGAATCTATTTTGGTTATCTATTTTGGTTAAGAGCTTGAATCAAAGACAGGTTGGTCTAATTGGGAATGTCGGTTTAGGCTTCTCATGATTCACGGTTTTGTAAAACCGGTCTGTTAATTGTAATTGACTTTGACCCATCGTCAAAGCGTATAGATATATATAGCTCTTCTCACAGAGAGGAGAGATTGTGGTTGTATCGGATTTGATAGTTTGATTCACCAGTCCGAGACGTAGGGTGTTATCTCTTCTAGAGAGCCCGAACTCGTAAATTGTGTGTGTCGTCTTCTTCCTTATTGTTTCATATTCAATTCGTGAGAGATTGTGAGATTGTGAGCTAAATATCAAGTTCGATTTGAAGCTTCGATCTTAACAAAATGGTATCAGAGTCAGGTTCGTCGGCTCGGAAGAATCGATGGCGGATCTAAAGACTAAGATCAAGATCTTTGACGTTCAAGGCGATTTCTCAATGTGGAAGAAAAGAATGTTTGCTCATCTCTCGATTCTCGGATTAAAGGAATTTCTCTCAGATTCAGCTCACTTCAAGATCGAGATTAAGAAAGAAGAAGATGAAGAAATCTTCAACGAAAGGAGGATTAAAGAAGAAGCTGAGTGGGTCGCTAAAGAAGAAAAGGCGATGAATATATTGATCTTGAATCTCGGAGATCATGTTCTGCGGAAGATGGAAGATTGTAAGAATGCATCATCGATCTGGATTACGCTGGAGAGGTTATACAACTCGAAAACTCTCCCAAATAGGATTCATATGCAACACAGATTCTACACTTTCAAGATGGCTGATTCTAAATCCATTGATTAGAATGTGGATGATTTCTTGAAAGTAGTTTCCGGTTTGAGTAGTGTGAATGTTACAGTGTCAGAGGAAGTGCAGGCCATACTACTCCTGAGTTCTTTACCATCTCAGTATAACTCTCTCAAAGAGACTCTCAAGTACGGAAGAGAGACTCAAACTATCGAGGATGTGACAAACGCTGCAAAGTCAAAAGAGATCGAGCTAAAGGAAGTAAAAGAAGGTCACAAAAGATTGGTAATGCTTACACTGCACGAGGAAGATCTGACAAACGTGAAGCAACACCAAGGAAGGGTAAAAGCAGATCAAGATCTGCATCAGGATCACGGATCACTTGCTGGTATTGCAAGAAGGAGGGGCATAAGAAGGCTGATTGCTATGCTCGGAAAAGGAAGTTGGAAGGTGAAGAAACTGCAGAAGCGGCTGTAGTGATTGATGCTTTCGAAGGACCAGATGCTCTTACCGTATCTGAAAAATGGCATCAAGACAAGTGGGTGATAGACTCTGGGTGCTCTTATCACATGACGTGCAGGCGTGAATGGTTCACCTTGTTTGAAGAAGTTGCTTCAGGACAAGTCCTTCTAGGTGACGATTACTCCGTAGAGGGGAAAGGTATCGGGTCCATCAACATCAAAGCTTATGGTGGTACTGTCAAGACTCTGACCAACGTAAGGTACATCCCTAAACTTAGAAAGAATCTTATATCTACTGGAACTCTGGATAGATTAGAATTTGATCACTCAGGAAGAAAAGGAAAGACTAGGTTTTATATGAATGGTAAACTAGCTCTTCAGGGGACATTAGTTGGTACCTTGTATTTGCTGGATGGAAAGACAATTGCAGGTGAAGTAAACACCAATGAAACAAAGAAAGTTTCAAAAGATGAAACTGCGCTTTGGCACCAGAGACTTGGTCATATGAGTCTCAAGAATATGCAAATTCTGGTTAAGAAGGGCATCATTGATAAGAGAAAGATTGGAGAGTTGGAATTCTGTGAAAGCTGTGTAATGGGAAAGCACAAGCGGCTGAGTTTCAACATTGGGAAACATAACTCGGATGAGGCTCTAAAGTATGTTCCTGCTGATTTGTGGGGATCTCAAAATGTAATACCTAGTCTGTCAAACAAGCAATACTTTCTGTCAGTAATAGACGACCATACAAGGAAAGTATGGGTGCATTTTTCTCGTCTAAAAGCGAGGCCTTTGAGAAGTTCTGCGAATGGAAGAAACTTGTGGAAAATCAAGTAAATAAGAAAGTAAGGTGTCTTAGAACTGATAACGGATTGGAGTTCTGCAACCTGGAGTTCGACAAGTTCTGCAAGAGCCTTGGTATAGAAAGACACAGAACTTGTGCTTACACTCCACAACAGAACGGAGTAGCTGAGCGAATGAACAGGACTATAATGGAAAAAGTAAGATGTCTCCTCAACGAATCAGGTCTTGAGGAAACGTTTTGGGCAGAAGCTGTATCAACGGCCGTTTACCAAATAAATAGAACTCCCTCGTCTGCTATAGACAGTAATATATCTGAAGAACTGTGGCTCGGAAAGAAGCTTGGGTATAAACATCTTAGAAGGTTTGGCTCCTTGGTTTACGTGTACAAGGATCAAGGAAAGCTTAAACCGAGGGCTCTAAAGGGTGTTTTTGTCAGCTATCCAACAGGTGTGAAAGGATACAAAATTTGGCTTCTGAATGAAGGCAAATGTGTCATAAGCCGGAACGTGTTGTTCGTGGAAGACAAAGTCTATAAGGACTTAAAAGAGAATGGGTCTGAACAAGAAGTTGGAGCTGATGTGTCAAGGGAACAAGGAGTAAAAGCTGTTGTTAGTTTGGAGCAATTATCTGAGGGTGAAAACTTGAAGTCCAGGTCTCAGCAAAGCAGGACTTCAGAATCTGTTCATGTTAGTGACAGTGAATCCGAAGAAGGTGGAGCTGATGCAAGTTCCGATCAGGTTGGTAATGCTGATTGATATCAGCTTGCAAGAGATAGGCCAAGGAGAGATATCAGACTTCTGGCAAGACTTCAGGATTTTGATATATCTGCATTTGCATTTCTGGCCGTAGAAGATGTTAGTACTGATGAACCCAGGGACTATGAAGAAGCTATAAAAAGCAAAGAGAAGGATCTTTGGGGTGAAGGTATGAACGAGGAGATGAAGTCATTGGAAAAGAACAAGACTTGGATAGTAGTAAAGAGGCCGAGGGATAGAAAAGTAATCGGTTGTAAGTGGGTATATAGGCTAAAGCCAGGTATCCCTGGTGTTGAAAAGCCGCGACATAAAGCCAGACTGGTGGCAAAGGGATACTCACAAAGAGAAGGGATAGACTACCAGGACGTGTTTTCACCTGTTGTGAAACATGTGTCAATACGGTACTTACTGTCAATCGTTGTGAATCTGGACCTAGAACTTGAGCAGTTAGACGTGAAAACGGCATTTCTACACGGTATCATTGAGGAAGATATTTACATGGAACAGCCAGAAGGCTTCAAAGTAAAAGGAAAGGATAATCATGTATGTCTTCTGAAGAAAGCCCTGTACGGTCTCAAGCAAGCTCCAAGGCAGTGGAACAGGTGTTTTGATCAGTTTGTGGTTAGTCAGGGTTTCACTAAAAGCGAATTTGATCATTGCGTGTACATTAAAACAGTTAGAGAAGGAGTAATGGTTTATTTACTCGTGTATGTTGACAGCATGCTGTTGGCTTCTAAAGACATGGATGAGATTAAAAGGGTGAAACAAATGTTAAGCAACAGGTTTGAGATGAAGGATCTCGGTCCAGCCAGTAGGATCTTAGGTATGGATATTGAAAGGGATCGAAAAGGTGGAGTTCTCAGGTTATCTCAAGCAGGTTATGTGAAGAAGATTCTTCAGGTGTTTAACATGGTTGATGCAAAAGCAGTGTCAACCCCGATTGGTGCTCAGTTTAAGTTGTCTGCGATCAAGGATGATGAAGCCGAGTCGATACTTGATGATGTTCCTTATGCGAATGCTGTAGGAAGCATTATGTACGCCATGATAGGAACCAGGTGTGATCTGGCTTATGCAGTAGGGCTTGTCAGCAGGTTTATGAGTATACCAGGTCTAGTTCATTGGTCAACAGTCAAATGGGTTTTGAGATACCTTAAGGGTACTCAAGAGTTGAAACTGGTGTTTAGAAAGAGGGATGAGTTCAAGGTTGAAGGCTTCTGTGACTCGGACTTTGCTTCTGATCTGGATAGGAGAAGGTCGATCTCTGGCTATGTATTTACAGTCGGAGGAAACACCATCAGCTGGAAGTGACAGCTTCAACACGTTGTCGCGTTGTCCACGATGGAAGCAGAGTATATGGCGCTAGTAGAAGCAGTAAAAGAAGGCATATGGTTTAAAGGACTCGCAGAAGAATTTGGTTTTAAGCAGGAGTCAGTCGACATCTGGTGTGATTCTCAAAGTGCATTATGCCTTGCGAAGAACAGTGTTCATCACGAGAAGACGAAACATATTGACAAGAAGTTGCACTTCATTAGAGATGTGGTGGCTCAAGGAGATGTGAAGGTCTTGAAGATAGCAACAGCTAAGAACCCAGCTGATATGCTTACAAAAGGACTTCCTGTGGATAAGTTCGAGAAGGCCTTGAGCTTTCTCAGATTGAAACAACATCAAATTGTTGTGTAAAGCCCTGGTGAAGCTACACGTTTGAGTTAACAGAGCAGCTAGTCAAGACAGATTATCATCAAGGTGGAGATTTGTTGAATTAAGTGATGAGAATCTATCTTGGTTAAGAGCTTGAATCAAAGACGGGTTGGTCTAATTGGGAATGTCGGTTTAGGCTTCTCATGATTCACGGTTTTGTAAAACCGGTCTGTTAATTGTAATTGACTTTGAACCATCGTCAAAGCGTGTAGATATATATAGCTCTTCTCTGTAGTTGTTAAGCTTGTAACAGAGAAAAGAGATTGTGGTTGTATCGGATTTGATAGCTTGATTCACCAGGCCGAGACGTAGGGTGTTATCTCTTCTAGAGAGCCCGAACTCGTAAATCGTGTGTGTCGTCTTCTTCCTTATTGTTTCATATTCAATTCGTGAGAGATTGTGAGGTTGTGAGCTAAATCTCAAGTTCGATTCGAAGCCTCGATCCTAACACTATAAAAAAAACTACTTTCTCTCCTAGTTTGGACGGGCAATGCGTGACACAAAGTTAGGCTGCCATTGCTTGTGCTCTGATCCGAAAGGGTTTAGCGCCGACAGAGCTTGATTCGACTACATGGGCCTATCACGATTGAACCATTAATTTTTTTCAAATAACTAAACTGAATTGAATGAACAAGACTGGGAAAAAAACCGTTATCATTCATTTCATTATCTACTTAACTAGTATGCCACAGTTTTTTGGCTATAGTTAAGTGTTTGAAAGTTTGTTCCACTCCTTTTTACACGAGCTTTTATAAGCATATGAAATAATATAAATGTTCATCATTGCGTTGGCCACAAACTTAGAGAGAGAAAGGTGTTTACAAAGTGTCAAAGTAATTTGCGGAAGTTATTTATTCATCAGCCTAAAGGCACATATATATACAAGTACATTAGTCAATCTTAAGTTAGAAACTAGCAATGTGGGACAAATTACTCTAATAATTCTAATAACTAACTATACAAGGCCCAATAAGCCTAATATCTCCTAATATCTCTTAATACCCCCCCCCCCTCAAGTTGGAGCATGGAGATCTCGAATGCCCAACTTGCACAAAATTCCTTTGAACGGACGTCCTCCAAGTGCTTTAGTGAAGATATCCGCCAACTGTTGAGTAGTAGAAACATGTTGGGTCTGAACAATTTCAGCCTGTATATCATCTCGAATGAAATGACAATCAATCTCCACATGCTTCGTTCTCTCATGAAACACAGGATTAGCTGCAATATGAAGCGCAGACTGGCTGTCACAATATAAATCCATTGGACCAGAATGTGCAATACCCATCGTTAACAACACACTTTTTAACCACTTCAACTCCTTCAATGCCAAAACCATAGCTCGATACTCTGCTTCAGTTGAAGAGCATGATACAACATCTTGCTTCTTCGACTTCCATGACACAGGAGAATTTCCCAATTGTATCAACCATCCACTCAAAGATCTCCTCGTGATTGGACATCCAGCCCAATCTGAATCACACCAAGCTGTAAGATAAAAATTACAATCAGATTTCAACAAAAATTCCATTCCCGGGCACCCTTTCAAGTAACGAACAACTCTCAATGCAGCCATCCAATGATCTTCTCTTGGCTCATTCATAAATTGAGATAAGATGTGATATGAGTAGGCAAGATATGGTCTAGTCGCAGCCAAGTAAATCAACCTTCCAACCAGTCTCTGATACTTCTCTTGATCAGTCAAAATCTTTGTCGTCGACCTTCCCAACTGATGATTTTGCTCCATCGGAAACTCTACAGGCCTACCACCAAGCAAACCGACATCAGCAAAAATATCCAGAGCATACTTTCTCTGTGATAATTATATACCCTCTGCATTTCTTGCAACTTCCAATCCAAGAAAATATTTCAATTTTCCCAAATCCTTCATATGAAAGCAATTGCTTAAATACGTTTTAAACTTTTGTATCACCTCAGGAGAGCTTCCTGTCACCACAAGATCATCCACATACACTAGAATGTGCAAGTGAACTTTATCACGAAGTAATGAGAAAAGAGAGTAATCACCCTTACTCTGTGTAAAACCGTACCCCAAAAGTGCCTTCGAAAGTTTCGCGAACCAACATCGTGGAGCTTGTTTCAAACCATACAGCGACTTGCAGAAACGACATACCATACCCTTCTTAGAAGCACCAAAACCTTGAGGTGCCCTCATAAAGACCTCTTCATCCAAATCTCCATGAAGAAACGCATTGTGCACATCCATCTGATGTAGGTCCCAATTTTTCTCAGCGGCAACTTGAAGAACCAATCGAACTGTGCTCATCTTTGCTACAGGAGCAAATGTATCAGAATAATCAATCCCTTCCTTTTGACGATTGCCACATGCCACGAGTCTTGCATTATACCTTTCAATGGAGCCATCCGCATTATATTTAATTGTATAAACCCATTTACACTCAATCACATGCTTACCTGGTGGTAATTGTTCAATCAACCATGTTTGATTTTGTTCTTGGGCCTCAATCTCAACTCTCATAGCTTCTCTCCATTGCGGATCCTTCATGGCTTCAGCAAAACTTTTCGGCACAACTCCTTCAGTTATACTACACAGAAATGCCTTGTGTGACACAGAGAACCTTTCACAATTCACATAATTCTCAATACCATAATCATTAATCAACTCCTGACTCACAGTGGAAGTATTCATTGTAAATGTCGTATTGCACACATAGTCGCGTAACTTGACAGAAAATTCTTTCTTTCTCATTCCTCGTCCCAAAGTTTCTGTTGATGTAGGCTGTTGCACAGTTTCAGCCTGTGTCACCGATGCAGGTTCTATTACTAAAGCAGGCTGCACAATCTCAGACTGTGTAACCGATGCAGGTTCAGTTTGTGGCGCTGTAATTCCTAAGATATCGCGTATTTCGTTTCCTATAGTCTGTCTTTCTTCTTTTGCAACCTTGTCTGACACAACCTGAGTCTGTGTCATTGTATCTCTTGTGAGAGGTTGTATAATTTCCCTTGTCAAAGTAGGTTCTATATCGTCAAATCCAGCATTATCATCCACATATAACCTCATTTGATTAGAATTAGAAGGCTCATCCAGCTGTGCATTTTTTTAGCTCTAAATATGGGAATCGTTCCTCAATAAAAGTGACATCCCGAGAAACAAAGATTTCATGTGTCTCCAAGTCAAATAAGT
>NW_006256756.1:6641650-6739150 GCF_000478725.1 Eutrema salsugineum | reverse complement strand
TGCTAGAATCATGAATTCGTTGTTTAGTATGTTGGACTTCTTCTGCGCACAGATTATGACCAACAAAACTACTGCTTGTTCATCCTCTAATGGCTCCTCTGCTTCTTCCTCCTCTGGAGTTCAAAACGTGCTGATGGAGGTTATTAGGAAGAAGGTTTCCGTGGAGAAGAAGGCACTGAGGTTTGCGCCACAGTTTGACGGACTTCATTGCTTCGAGACTATGAGTTCTTCTTAATTACATTCCACAACGATTTTGTCATTTATGTTTTGTCATTAACTCATTACGAATCTGTTACAAAAATCAGATTCAAACAAGAGTGATTGATTTGATTGTTTCGCAAGTTTCTTCGTATGCGTTTTCATTGCTTTTTCTATGCAAGAATTGTCTAATGGATAATCATCTAAACATGAAACTAGTAGCTACAAACAATTAACCAAGTTTCATAAATAATTTCGAAAAGATTTAGAAATTGTAATTTACAATTTAGACATTACTTTTTCTTCTCTTAAAAATATTTTTCAAATTTTCAGTCTCAGGTTTGTTACCTTCTTCTCGAATCGTCTCTTTCTCTCACCGTTAATATTGCAATGTCTAAAATTAGGATGAAGTTCCGGTTATGAAATATTATTGAAAAACGTCCTAAGAAGTCGCCTCGTGGATTCGACGTCCACAGTGGTGACTTTCTGTCTCTCGGGGCGCAAATTAATTGGCCACCGTGTAATAATTATCCCCACTGTATGGAGTACACCACCTCACCGGATTTGATCGCCTTGGAAACAAAAATACATTTGTGTGGGAAATCTGGATTTAGGCCTAAGACCCAGGTAAACATTTTAAACTCAGGATAGACAGTGTCATGGTAATCCGTTGAATCTCTTGGATCTCATGATCTTTTGACTCGAGCACTTTCAGAGCTCATGATATCCATTGAAGTGTTGAATCGGGTAAAACTTATATCAAAGAAAAAAAACATTATCGCTTTTAATGCTCTAGTTCTGATTTTTTAATTTTCTTTTCACAATTCCGCATTAGGTTATTTAAAATTGCAAGATTCAAGTAACTCTAAAGATTTGAATTGCATTTATCATTAGTTGTTGAGGTAGTCAGGTAGATCGTTGATCTTGATGTTTTTGCTGATGTGTTTTGTTATATACATTGAAATAAACTAGATTTTAGTTGACTAAGCACACAGATTTTGATATCTTCCTTAGACATTGTGTGTGGGATTAAATTATTAGCTCTGTAATTCTGACTGTGATGACACATAGGTGATTCAAAAAAGCATAAGTTAGAATAATTACAAGAAATAGAAACATTCTTGGTCAAACTTATCTCCAGAGGGAATATCTATATAAATGCTTAACACTTCCTCAATGTTAGTCCACAAGGACAACGCATCTTCTCTCTCTTACTGTCTTTGAGATTGAAATATGGAACTCTGTTTTCTGCTTGAAATAAAGAATCACAGAACTTCAATTTTTGTGGTACTAACTCTGGTAATAATTCTCAATGGGAATAGCAATTTCCTGGCGAGAGTCGGTGCTGAGAGGAGCAAGGTACTACAAATTTGTTAAGAAGTTCATTCTTTTTTTTTTATCAGATGATATAAACAGAAATCAATTCACTAACAAAGTTGATTAATGTTGTGGTAATCAATAGGTTCATATAGTGTATTTGGGTGAGAAACAGAATGATGATCCCGAGTTTATTACGGAATCTCATCATCATCAGATGTTATGGTCACTTCTTGGAAGGTATGTAAAAGTAGTTTCTCCATTGTTATAATGTCTCAATTTGTATACTCATCGTTGTTGCTTTTACTTAATCATTCATGTTTACAGTAAAGAGGACGCCCATGATTCATTGGTGCACAGTTTGCGACACGGCTTCTCTGGTTTTGCAGCTAAGCTTACCAAGTCCAGGCCAAGAAAATAGCCGGTATTTAGCCCTAATCTCACATTTTCTTGGCATTTCAGGAATCAGACATCTTGATTGTCTTAACAAGCTAATTTGATTTTGTTTTCTCTTTGGGCCAACAGATTTACCTGAAGTCGTTCATGTTATTGTAAGATCCATGGTTTGGAGTCTTGGCGCTGCTGACATGAAGCTGACGTGGAAAAGAAGAGTTTCGAGAAGCTGACTTGGCATGATGGGATTGGAAGATGAATGAGCATTACTTGATGTACAAGAAGGAGTCTTGTAGAAGATTCTGTGGAGATTGTGAAGATCTCAACTAAGGAAAGTAGATATTCACCACTTATCCAAGTGTGGTGGTATATATACGGGGTTAGCTCTAAGGGTTAGGGTTAGCCGTTTTAGAGATATTGAAATCAGCACAAGAAGCAAAACGGTGGAGAGTTTGGGGTTCTTGGTGAGTGATTAGGTTTTAGAGTTACACAACTGTTGTTGTGTTGGGTAGTTAGGAATTGGTCAGTATCAGTTTGTTTGGTGCAAAGTTGTATAATTCTGATTAAACAAGTCTTGAGAAGATTGTTTAAGTGATTCTTAATAAAAGGCAGATAGTTACCTTTGGAGATGGAGGTCAAGGAAAGATCCTAGGAGTAGGAAATCTTGACAAGGAAGATCAACCACAACTACTCAATGTATTCTACGTACAAGGGTTGAAGGCTAATCTGATCAGTGTGAGTCAGTTATGTGATGAAGGCCTCAAAGTAACCTTCACTCGAGTTGATTGTCAAGCAGTGGATGAGAATGGAAACATTGTTATGTTTGGAGTTCGCTCAGGTAACAATTGTTACATGTGGAGCCCGTCTGACCGGTGCCTTTCTGCAAAAGAGTCTCAACTAGATCTATGGCATAAGAGACTGGGACACATGAATGTACACGGTCTGAGTCGGCTGGTCAAAGCTAATGCTGTTAGAGGAATCCCAGAGCTTGAAGCATCGAGTGACACAGTGTGTGAAGCATGTAACAAAGGAAAACAGATCAAAGTGCAGCACAAAGCTCTGTCGGAGATAAGATCATCCAAGGTTCTGCAGTTGGTGCACATGGATCTTATGGGGCCAGTTCAAACTGAAAGTATTGGAGGAAGAAGGTACATCTTTGTACTCGTTGATGATTACTCAAGATATACCTGGGTAAGGTTTCTCAGAGAGAAATCCGAAGCTGCAGAAAGCTTTAGGATTCTGGCACTTCAGTTAAAGAATGACAAGGGCAATATCATTCAGATTCGGAGTGACCACGGAGGAGAGTTTCAAAACGAATTGTTTGAAAGTTTTTGCAACAATCAGGGGATAAGACATCAATACTCTGCTCCTCGAACTCCTCAGCAAAATGGAGTGGTTGAAAGGAAAAACAGAACATTGCAGGAAATGGCTAGGGCCATGATGCATGGCAACAATGTGGCCACAAGATTCTGGGCAGAGGCTCTAAGTACAGCGTGTTACATCATAAATCGTGTGTATGTGAAGCCTGGAACCAAGATGACACCATACGAAATCTGGAATGGGAGAACACCGAATCTCAGCTATTTCCATATCTTTGGATGTGTGTGCATAAAGATAACCTTGGGAAGTTTGATTCAAGGAGTGATGTGGGGATGTTTCTTGGATACTCCACTCATAGCAGGGCTTATCGTGTTTACAATCACAGAACCAAGATGATTGGGGATGCGATAAATGTTGTCTTCGATGATAAGAATTGTTACAGTCTTGAGGAAAAGTGTTCTGAAGAAACGTCGACTGTGAGCAACCCCCAAGAGGACTGTATCGATCTGGACGAGGAGTCTCATGAGAACAAAACTCCAACTGAGGCCGAAAGAGAGTCTGTCACAGTAGATCCACCTGCTCAAGTTCATTGGAACCACTCTCTATCCGATGTAATTGGCAACGTTCATGATGGAAGAGTAACTCGAGGGAAGAAAATAGACTTCAAGGAACTAGCAAAATTCGCTTGTTTCCTGTCGTTTAGTGAACCGAACACAGTTTTTGAGGCTCTGGAGGATGAATTCTGGGTGGCAGCTTGTCATGAAGAACTGGAGCAGTTTGAGCGTCTTGATGTTTGGGATCTTGTTCCACGACCACCAAAGGTCAATGTTGTTGGAACTAAATGGATCTTCAAAAATAAGACAGATGAAGATGGAAATGTGATTAGAAACAAGGCCAGATTGGTTGCTCAAGGATACTCACAGATTGAGGGTATCGACTTTGATGAGACATTTGCTCCAGTGGCTCGGTTAGAATCAATCAGACTCCTGTTTGGAATTGCTTGCCATCTCAGAATTAAGCTGTTTCAGATGGATGTGAAGAGCGCTTTTCTAAATGGCATTCTGCAAGAGGAAGTTTATGTGTCCCAACCAAAGGGGTTTGAAGATCCTCAGTTCCCAGATCATGTGTACAAGCTGAAGCGTGCACTGTATGGGTTGAAACAAGCGCCTAGAGCATGGTATGAACGTCTAACTGAGTTTCTGGTGAAGGCTGAGTACTCTCGGGGTAGTGTGGACAAGACCCTATTCATCAAGACAGAAGGATCTCACTTGTTAGTTGTGCAAATATATGTTGATGACATAATCTTTGGTGGAACCCATTCCAATCTGGTAGACAGATTTGTGACTACTATGACGAAGGAGTTCCAGATGAGTATGGTTGGAGAGTTGAACTACTTTCTCGGTCTGCAAGTGAAGCAGTCCAATGATGGCATCTTTGTGTCACAGAGCACATATGCTCGAAATCTTGTCAAACGGTTCGAGATGGAAACATGCAAAGTGTCCAAGACACCCATGAGCACAACCAACAAACTGCACCGAGATGAGGAAGGGCAGAAAGTGAGCGAGAAACTATATAGAGCCATGATCGGAAGTCTGCTCTATCTCACAGCAAGTCGCCCGGATTTGTGTTTGAGTGTTGGACTGTGTGCTCGGTATCAAGCCAATCCAATGCAGTCGCATCTCACAGCTGTCAAGCGTATAATCAAATACGTGATAGGTACTCTTGATTATGGGATTTTTTATTCCTCTGACACGAACACGAATCTTGCAGGATATTGCGACGCAGACTGGGCAGGGTGTTTGGATGATCGTAAGAGCACATCAGGAGGATGCTTCTTTCTGGGGAATAACATGATCTCCTGGCATAGCAAGAAACAGAACTGCGTGTCTCTTTCGACAGCAGAGGCTGAATATGTAGCACTTGGGAGCTGTTGCACACAGCTCCTATGGATGCGTCAGATGCTTGCTGATTACGGTATTCATAATGATCCCTTTCTTGTCCATTGTGATAATAAAAGTGTAATTGATCTCACCAAAAATCCAGTTCAGCACTCACACACTAAACATGTGGACATTAGGCATCACTTTGTTAGGGACTTAGTTGAGGAAAAACTTGTCATTATCAAACATGTTGCATCTGAACACCAACTTGCAGACATTTTCACCAAACCTCTTGACCTCAATGCCTTCTTGTATCTGAGAAAGGCGTTGGGTATTTGTGAACTGTAAACTCTTTTGTGTGCAATGCGATGAGTGGCTGTTACTTTAGGGTGTGTATCAATGTTTTGTTAAAACGCTTGAGAACCAGTCTTTGTTCAGGAGTATCATGGCGACCATCAGTTCGTGGGATAGAATCTCACTCTCCAACATGATTGTCACTCAGGCTGGATTGGGATGCTGCAACATTTCAAGTCTGGTTCTGATCACTGACATGATTGGATTAAGGAGCCTCTGAGGTTGAGTTTAGAGTCTGATGATCAGTGTCTACAGTAG
Organism: Eutrema salsugineum; assembly: GCF_000478725.1. Classification (NCBI taxonomy): domain Eukaryota; kingdom Viridiplantae; phylum Streptophyta; class Magnoliopsida; order Brassicales; family Brassicaceae; genus Eutrema; species Eutrema salsugineum. The sequence continues at coordinate 6,733,430 of NW_006256756.1, read as the reverse complement.
CCATTTTCGTGTTGGGTGTGTGTGAATGCTCCTCAGATGAGGGTACGCAGCACAAATAACTGGCAATGAGGTCTGCAGAACTCACAAAATACTTATGCGATCCACTTCCTTAAAAGAAACATAACACATTCAATAAGGATCATGAACGAATCGTCTGTGTGAATGCTCCTCAGCTGAGGGTATGCAACACAAAATCTTGGAAGTGGATAAGTGCACCGAGTTTCTGCATTGACCATGCTGTATGATCATCTTTGTCTGTAGAAGAAGTAGACACTCTGATCTCATCCTCAAAGGTACTTCTCAGACAATCCAGTGCGATTTACTGTCTCACACTGACGAACTCTGTGAGAATCTGTGACAAGGACCAACAGTGTGAAAGCACCTTGGCTAAGGGACTGGCTGCACTGTTGAGGTACTCAAGTTGATCTGATCGTCATTTTTGTGTGGAATTTTCCCTTAGTCACAGTCACTTTAGTCCTTTTACACACATTGTCCGCTCTGTAAAGTATGTGAAGTGTTCTGGTGTTCATTTGTCTACAATGTTTCCAATGTACATGGGGTCCGCATCTCAGTCCTTCCTTTGTGCCAAAAATCCTATGTGTGCTACACTTGTGCTGAACTGTGTTATGGTTGTGCTGTGTTTTGATTAAATTGCCTTTGTGTTATTGGGTCTATTAGGCTTTATCGTACATCAGCATCTCACTTTTGGCCCAGTTTAGGCCTGTTTTGGTGTTTCCCGCTTGGTTATATGTGCAGGCTGACGTTTTGTGTGCCACTAAACCCTAAAGTGTGCGACGCACCCATCTCTCCTGCCGCTGCTATCCTCCGCACCTCCTCATGCCGCGCATACCAGACTTCAGGCGACCAAGCTCATGGCTTCCGCAATGGCTGCCTCTCGCCGAGAACCTGATGACGATGAGACATTGGCCTCTGCCCTTCGTCGCCGCAAGCAGCAGAAGCACACCAACAAACGCCATGGCAAAGATCATGTTGTCATCTCTGACGAAGACAACCTCAGCGATTCCTCCGATCCGGCTGCCTACTTTGAAGATCCCGCGGAGCTCTTCTCCAACCCCTTTGCTCCATCAAGTGATGAGGAGATGCTCGATGAGTTTGTCGATGATCGCGAAGGTCCACCTCACTCGTATCTGGACCAGGAGACTCGCTACCGGGCAAATCGACAAGCTGTGCTTGAGCAAGATCGCATGCAACCACATCTCACTCGTCCTCTCCAACCCAAGCGAGACAATTTCACTTCTGCTGCTGCCAAAGACAGATATGACTCTCTCTGTCTTCGTGCTTTTCATGATCAAAAATTTCTCCCTTTGGACGACTTCAAGTTGCTTAAAGTGAGGAAGATTTTGGATCGTTGTGGGTTGATTTATACTTTGCTTGATGTGGATCCCTACTGTCCCAATGTTGTCTGGGAGTTCTATGCGAATCTTCCGGATCTTGAATATCGGGCTGGCACCAACCTCATTTACATTCGTGGCCTGATGTTCGAATTCACGCCGGATGTCATTAATCACATGTTTCGTTTGGATGAGTCTCTACCCTCAGGCGAATGGGACAAAATGAACATTGATCAGGCGGTGAACATTGTCTCTGGTGGGCGCAAGCACAGATGGGAGGGGTTTGCATCTCGACATCTTCAGCCAGACTATGGCATACTTTACAAGTTGTGTTGTGGAAACTGGATTCCAACCTCTAACAAAACGACTATGGTGAAAGATCGGGTCAAGTTGGTTGCTTCTCTCATCAAGGGTCATCAGTTCAACTTTGGTCAACTTGTCTATGATCAAATCCTGGCGATTGCACGCACTCCGGACATGATGAACAACAAGTTTCTGTTTCCAAACCTCATCCATCAGCTGCTGCAGTTCCAACGGGTTATTCCAGGTCATCGTGGTGATCGCCCTATTCAAGGATTTCCTGCCCGTATGACTCTTGATCCGAAGGCTGGTAAAGGATCTGGTGATGACGAACCTGCCGCTCTTCCGACATTAGAGGCCGATCTGGACCAACTTGCTCGCTGGCTCAAAAGGATTCAACTTCGCCTTAAAGGTAAGTGTCACTATTCTCTCGGTCCTCTTTCCTCATTGGATTTTTTTTGTGCTGACCATGCCCTCAAGCAGGAGGAGAATATGAACCCACGGAGACCACGGATGTTCCTGCGGGGTCACGAAGTCAGGGGGAGTACTCGTCTGATGGCGATGATGAGGATTGAGGATTAAGGATGATATGCTGTAGGGAGATTAGATGTCTTTTGTACTTTTCTTTCTAGGAGTTTGCATGGTCTTGTGAACAATGGTTGTGATGTGTCAGTTTCGTTTTCTGATCTTTTGATGTCAGAACTTAATATCTATGCAATGCACGGGAGTTTGTCTTATCTTAAGCAGATACTGTGTTGGCATTTAGTCGTGTGTGTGTTTGTGTTTTGGATTTGCTTTAAGGTTGCTTGAGGTGACATGTTCAGACAAAAAGGGGGAGATTGTAAGATCCATGGTTTGGAGTCTTGGCGCTGCTGACATGAAGCTGACGTGGAAAAGAAGAGTTTCGAGAAGCTGACTTGGCATGATGGGATTGGAAGATGAATGAGCATTACTTGATGTACAAGAAGGAGTCTTGTAGAAGATTCTGTGGAGATTGTGAAGATCTCAACTAAGGGAAGTAGATATTCACCACTTATCCAAGTGTGGTGGTATATATACGGGGTTAGCTCTAAGGGTTAGGGTTAGCCGTTTTAGAGATATTGAAATCAGCACAAGAAGCAAAACGGTGGAGAGTTTGGGGTTCTTGGTGAGTGATTAGGTTTTAGAGTTACACAACTGTTGTTGTGTTGGGTAGTTAGGAATTGGTCAGTATCAGTTTGCTTGGTGCAAAGTTGTATAATTCTGATTAAACAAGTCTTGAGAAGATTGTTTAAGTGATTCTTAATAAAAGGCAGATAGTTACTGTAATTCCTGAGTATTTGCTTGTGTATCCATTCTACTGGTTTTACAGTTATACCTGATAGTTTCTACAAGCTGGCTACAACTCGGACTTGGGACTACTTAGATGTTTCTGCCATGGATCCAAAGAATCTTCTAAATGATGCAAATATGGGTGAACAAATCAACATCGGTGTTATCGACACAGGTATGAGTGGTTTATTTGCACACTTCTTATCACTCTTATTATTACAGTTTCCTGTTTTACTATTGATTCCTCCATGGCTCTGTTTTAGGGTCTTTATGACTAAAATGTTCTCCGTGGTTGCAGGAATATGGCCAGAATCTGAAGTCTTTAACGACAATGGGTTTGGACCGGTGCCGAGTCAGTGGAGAGGAGGATGTGAACCAGGAGAGAATTTCAGCTCCTCTCACTGCAACAAAAAGCTCATAGGAGCCAAATATTTCATCAATGGGTTTCTTGCGGAGAACGAAAGCTTCAACTCCACAGAATCACTAGACTTCATTTCCCGTAGAGCCGTTTATGACCATGGCACGACATGTAGCCACCATCGCAGGCGGTTCGTACGTGCCAAATATAAGCTACAAGGGGCTAGCAGGAGGGATTTGAGAGGTGGTGCACCACATGTTCATATAGCAGAGTACAAGACTTGTTGGTATCTTGATGATCAAGGCAAAAATGTTTGTTCAGCAGCTGACATCTTGAAAGCGATGGACGAAGCAATTCATGATGGTGTTGATATTCTTTCTCTCTCTAGGCTATGAACCTCTGTTCCCGGAAACCGATGTTCGCGATGGGATAGCTACTGGTGCATTCCACGCAGTCTTAAAGGGTATTACAGTTGTTTGTGCCGGTGGTAACGCAGGCCCAGCGGCCCAGACCGTTACAATATGTTTGGTGTTCACCAAATCTTGCAATATGAAGATGATAAGCATCATCAGATATACTATGGGAGAAAGAAGGGCCAGGTTGGAGAATTGCTTAAGGATCAAGTCTCAGGAGAAGAAAATTAAAGAGGAAAAGAGCAAAGACTTGGACGGAAGCAGAGGTTTTCTTTTATTTACTTAGTATAAATACGGGAATAGAGAATAAAGTAAGCGATATGAGCTTAGATCACGATCGTGATGAGTTTCTAAGCGATATGAGCTTAGATCGACGATCGTGATGAGATCGTCGTCTCTGTAGATGCAATTCCGATATCTTGTATTGAACATTGATTCATTTCTCTCATTCAATACAAATACTATTCAGCTATTACATTCTTGATCTTATCAAAAGAAGATTCAATCCTTTGAATTCACTCTGGTTCTTGTAACATGAAGAAGATCAATTCTCTGACTTCACTATGGTTCTTGTACTGCAGCGCATGTGAGCGTCTTCTCATCAATTCTGATCTTACAATGGCGGGAAAATCGTGTTGTGTTTTGTAAGCAAGAAGAAGAAGACCGTTGGCTCAATATTACATATTATGATTCTTTCCTTAGTTACATATTCTCGTATATTTGTGTATATTGCTTTCTATTATTTAGCCTTCTCGGCTCCTACATATATGAGTTGTAGACATTGTATTACGTACACACATAAAGAATAAAACATCTTCTTTTCTACATGGTATCAGAGCAAGGAAGATCTTGTTCCTGATTGAATTTTTTTTCTTTTCTTTTCTATGGAACCCACCGAAAACCAATCCCTGACCCTAATGAACGATCTTACTACAAAAATGGATGAAGTCATCCAAAAAGCATCTCTAACTCATATCTCTTCTGAATCTACAGGTGGTTCGATTGGAATTAAACTCAATGGGAGCAACTATGCTCTATGGTCCCAAGTTGTCGAGATGTATATCTCAGGAAAAGACAAATTGGGATATATCAATGGTGAATTGGCGCCTCCTCCAACTACATATCCATCTTACCGGAAGTGGCGTACTGAGAATGCGATTGTGAAAGGATGGTTAATAAACTCCATGGAACCATCTCTCATCGGAAATTTCATCAGATTCCCGAAGGCAAAAGAGGTATGGGATTCCCTTGCTAATACTTACTCTGATGGCACTGATACTTCTCAGATCTATGAGCTCGGTCAACGGGTCTTACAACTTAAACAAGGAGGAGGAAGTGTGGAACAATTTTACACATCGCTACAAGGGCTGTGGCGTGAAATCTATTTTCGTCGTCCAAATCCCATGGAGTGTACGGCTGATATTCAACACTACAACAAAATCGTTCAGGAAGATCGGGTCTATACTTTTCTTGCAGGTTTAGATGATACCCTCGATTCGATCCGCAGCGATGTCTTGAGAAGTGTTCCTTTTCCAACAATAGAAGAAGCATTCGCCAAAGTACGGCGAGAGGCTACAAGACAAGCGGTTATGACGAGAGGAAAAAAAGAAGACTTTTCAAGTTTGGTGATGGCTGTAAAAGGTTCTCAACAAAAAACGGCTAGCTCTTCCCATGATTTGCAACCTTTCACACCTCGCCATAATTTCACTAAGCCTAGACCAGAAGGCCTCAAGTGTACCCATTGTGGAGGGAATAAACACACCAAAGAGACGTGTTTCAAAGTTCATGGACACCCAGAAGGGTGGGCTGAATTTCAAGCAAAGAAGAAAGGTGGAGAAGGTGGATTAAAAAGATCTAATGGAGGCTCAGCTTCTTCATCAAACGGTACGGTGGCTGTCATGATTAACGAGAAAGGTGGAGACAAAATGGAGAATCCACTAACTTTAACTGCTCCAAATGATCAAAACAACAACCCAGGTAATATCGTTTCTTTTATTTTGCCAAGTCATCACAACTCTTTTGGTGAGAACCTCCATATCTCTAGTAGTGAGAACAAAGAAAATAACAAATGGATTTTAGATTCTGGAGCCACTGATCACATGACTTTTAAACTTAATGATCTTTCTGATTTTACTAAGCCAATTCGTAAGTCTATCTCTAATGCAAATGGGATTTTATACCCTGTTACAGCAGCAGGAATAGTAGCAGTTTCTCCAAATTTAAAATTGTCCAACACGTTGCTTGTCCCTTCGTTACGTCATAAACTTCTTTCAATAAGTCAACTTACAAAAGAGCTTAACTGTGCTGCCATAATGTATCCTAACTTCTGTCTCTTACAGGATATTCCTACCAAGGAGATCATTGGGCGTGGTATTGAAAGGGACGGTCTTTACTATCTTGATGATGCCCAAAACGGTCAGGTCAATACCGCCCAAGGCTCATCAACGAACCAACTTTTGTTATGGCACATGCGGTTAGGTCATCCATCATTTAGTTATATGAAATATTTATTTCCAAATTTATGCAAGGATATTTCCCTAGAAGAGCTTAAATGCAAGACATGTATTTTAGCTAAACATCATCGTTCTAGTTTTTCTTTAAATTATAATAAAGCACGTTTGCCTTTTGATTTGGTTCATTCTGACATTTGGGGTTCATCCCCTGTTTCTAGTCTACATGGACACCGTTATTTTCTTATCTTTGTTGATGACTCCACTCGTTTCACATGGTTATATTTGCTTAAACACAAATCTGAAACTTTTACCGTGTTCAAAGCTTTCCATGAAATGATACAGACACAATTCTCAAAGAAGATTAAGGTTCTCCGATCTGATAATGGCACCGAATTTGTGAACAAGGAGGTTCAAAAATTCTGCACTACCTTTGGAATCAACCATGAGACTTCATGTCCTTACACCCCGCAACAAAACGGAGTAACCGAACGGAAAAATAGACATCTCCTTGAGACAGCTCGATCTCTTCTTATTGGTGCAAATGTCACATCATGTCACTGGACAGATGCCGTAACAACAGCAGCATATCTAATAAACCGGATGCCGTCGCGGGTACTATCTTTCAATTCTCCATTATCAAAACTATGTGAATTTCATTCCTTACCATCTGTTTTAATGCTTCCGCCTAAGGTCTTTGGTTGTGTGGTGTATGTACACCTTCACAAGCATCAAAGAACCAAATTAGATCCCTGTGTTATTCGGTGTTTGTTTCTAGGTTACGGTTTTACACAAAAAGGCTATCGGTGCTTTGATCCCTCAACGCGACGCACTTATGCTATGATGGATACTACTTTTCTTGAATCTGAGATGTTCTACGCATCGTCGACTCCACGACAGGGGGAGAAATCGAGTGAAGAGACAATGAGCTGGCTACATTTTGGATGTGATACCTATAGTGACGAAATGATCCAAAATACCGTGACGGAGAACCCAACTCCAGCTGCAGAAGACCAGAATCATAACGAAATGATTCCAACCGATACTCAAGAGAGCTTACCTATTCGTGAATCATTAGACCAAGTTATTATCTCTGGTGATGACCATTCTAATGAAATGTTATTGGCTGCAGACCAAAATCAAGAAACAAGGGACATCGTTGACAATGAAGACGTGCATTCAAATGAATGTGTTGGTGGCACACAAACTGAGGTAAGTGGACAACTAAGTAATATAAATATTTCTAATGAAAAATATGTTTTACCATACAGGAGCACTAGAGGAAAACCACCTTCCAAGTATTCACCAGATGTCACAAGCAAAAAAGCCAAGTATCCAATCGCAAATTACGCATCAATATCTCCAGAAGCCGAGAATATCAAAAGATTTGAAGAGGTCTTGTCATCTACTTACATACCAGAAAGTATAAATGAAGCACTAGAAAGTGAAGAATGGACACAAGCAGTTGAAGAAGAGATGAAGTCGTGCGTGAAAAGTGATACATGGGATGTATGTATCTTACCAGAAGGAAAGAAAACGGTTGGGTGCAGATGGATCTTCACAATTAAATACAAAGCCGATGGGACGATCGAGAGGTACAAAGCACGCTTAGTGGCGAAAGGATATACACAGTCTTATGGGATTGATTACGACGAAACATTTTCTCCGGTAGCAAAGCTCACTACGGTCAGAGTCTTAATCTCCATGGCAGCTAATCTAGACTGGCCTCTACACCAATAGGACGTTAAAAATGCCTTTCTTCACGGCGAACTCGACGAAGAAGTGTACATGGATATACCTCCAGGCTACTCAACAGGATCTGAGAAGAAAATGGTGTGCAGATTAAAGAAAGCATTGTACGGACTCAAGCAGTCTCCACGTACATGGTTTGGAAAATTCTCTTCATCCATGAAGAAATACGGATACACGCAAAGCAACGCAGACCACACCTTGTTTTTGAAGCTCCAAGAAAACAAGGTAACAATTTTGATCATCTATGTTGACGATATGATAATAACAGGAGATGACTTGGAAGAAATTAAAAGACTACAGCAAGCTCTTAATGAAGATTTTGAGATGAAGAGCTTGGGAGGCTTGAAGTACTTCTTAGGCATCGAAGTTGCACGATCAAAGCAGGGAATCTTTATGTCTCAACGGAAGTATACTCTTGATCTTCTCAAGGAAGTGGGTCTTCTAGATTGTAAGCCAGCTGAAACACCGATAGTTCAGAATCACAGACTTGGCATTTATAAGGACCAGAAGCCAACTAATAAAAGAAGATATCAGAGGCTCGTGGGGAAACTTATTTATTTGTCTAACACAAGACCCGATATCGCTTATGCTGTGAGTGTAGTGAGTCAATTCATGCACAATCCAAGTGAAGACCACATGAATGCAGCTTACCGAATATTACGATACTTGAAGGGATCTCCGGGTAAAGGAATCATGTTCACAAAGAATCAGCACTTGAAAATTCATGGTTATACAGATGCAAATTGGGCAGCGGACTACAATGATAGGAAATCAACAGCAGGATATCTAACATTTGTTGGTGGGAATCTTGTGAGCTGGAAGAGTAAGAAGCAAAAAGTAGTTTCATTATCTAGCACTGAAGCTGAGTTTAGAGGGATGAATAAAGGTCTGAGGGAACTTTTGTGGCTGAGAAGACTTCTCACTGAGATCGGTTTTAACCATGAAGAGAAAATGAAGCTGTTTTGTGATAATGAGGCTGCCATCAGCATTGCTCACAATCCGGTTCAACATGATAGAACCAAACACGTAGAAGTTGACAGGAATTTCATAAGAGAGAAGTTGGACTCTGGTATCATATGTTTTCCATTTGTCAGGTCCAATGAACAACTTGCTGATATATTAACAAAAGGAGTTGATAGCAGGTTGTTCCATGAAGTTGTTTGCAAGTTGGGTATGAAGGATCCCTACATACCAACTTGAGGGGGAGTGTAAGCAAGAAGAAGAAGACCGTTGGCTCAATATTACATATTACGATTCTTTCCTTAGTTACATATTCTCGTATATTTGTGTATATTGCTTTCCATTATTTAGCCTTTTCGGCTCCTACATATATGAGTTGTAGACATTGTATTACGTACACACATAAAGAATAAAACATCTTCTTTTCTACATGTTTCACAACATCACCTTACGATACTGCTGTATCGAGAGCTGCACGTTATGTGAAGCAAGCCGGTGGTCTGGGCGTAATCATCGCAGGACAACCAGGCAGCATTCTACGACCATGTCTAGATGATTTCCCTTGTGATTCTGTCGATTACGAGCTCGGAACTGATATACTCCTCTACATACGTTCTAGTGGGTATGAAAATTTAGATCTTCACCACTTAAAATAGTAAGAAATTAAGCAAGATTTGATTTCTTTAGCTAGATTTGTGGTTTGTAGATTGCCTATTGTGAAGATACAATCTTCTAGAACACTCATCGGACAACCAGTTGGTACAAAGGTGGCAACTTTCTCATCAAGAGGGCCATTCCGATTTCAGCTGCGATACTCAAAGTATATGAGAATACTTACTTACATGTTCTTTTTTAATTTCAGACCTAGCTATTATATATACTAGATTAATATCCCGTGCATTGCACAGTATTTCATCTTTAAACAGTTAGTATTTCAAATCGTTGAACAACTAATTCATCATATTTTTTTTTCTTATATTTCTTGATTTTATTAGACTCTTTCTTATCTTTATATTTTCATAATTTGTTATCTTCATCTTCCGATTTTCTTTCTCATCTTAAACGTTTTTGTCTTTGTATTTTCCAAAATTCTTATTCATCAGATTCATGTTCTTCTTCTTTTATTCTTTATCTTTTTAATTTTTTTTATCTTTCTCTTCATCATCTTCGTCTTCTACCTCTCATTCTTCATTATTTTTTGGGTTTTTTTTTTCAGTTTTTTCTGATTTTGTTGTCTCTTATTTTTATTTATATTATATGGTGTATGCACGTCTTCATTTGTGTCATCTTATTTATGTTTTGATTTTTCTCCTATTTTTTCTATAATTTTTTTCATCATTTTTGGATTTTTTTTATCGTTGTTGTTTTCTCTAATTTTTTTTTTTAGTTTTTACTATTACTCTTTTTGAAAGATAATTTATAAATAGTATGTGAATTAATTAAATTATTAATTTTAGTTTTAGTATTAATGTTTTCTTTTTTTTCAATAAAAAATAGTTATTCAAAGTATTATAATTAATTGAGTCATTAAATTTACTTTTAATTCTTTTTGCTGATGTGGATATCATAGATGGAGAGTAAATTCTCTCTCTAATTATATAATAGATTCTTGCTTCAGAAGTTATCAATTATATAATGCAGCCGGATATAGCAGCACCAGGACTTAGCATATTGGTTGCTACAACCACCAATACCACATTAAACGACCGTGGATTCATTTTCTTGTCGGGAACATGAATGGCGACTCCACCATTTCAGGAGTTATTGCACTTTTCAAAACTTTGCACCCTGATTGGTCTCCTGCTACCTTTAGATCAGCTATTGTCACTACAGGTTCTTATCTTCTTCACACACACACAAAAAAAAAAGAAGAAGCTCCACGAGAACATAATGATCTTGATAAGTTTATTTGATTACTCTGCAGCTTGGAGAACATATCCATTTGGAGAGCAGATTTTTGCAGAAGGGTCACTTCGGAAGCTAGCTGATCCGTTTGACTATGAACACACACAAAATCAATACAGGCTACTTTTTTGGAAGCTTGACTTGGAGTGACTCTGTGCATAATGTCACTATTCCTTTATCCGTGAGAACGCTAATTCTGCCCTTCTACTACGATGAGAATTGAAAACAAAAAAAAAACTAACCATTCGTGCACCTTTTTTGTTTAACTCGTCGTGAGATTGTACTTATACTCTAATATTTGTATGTATTGAACTATTTCACCAAGTATCATAAGAGATTGGGACATAGAAACCTCTCGAGTCTCGACCTTGTCCTTTGAATGGTTCATGCACAAAGAAATTCATTCCCAAACATTTTATGGAATTTTAACAAAGCACTCAAATTCAAATGTTATAATTGAAAAGTAACAAATTTCAGTTCAACCACGAAAATGAGTTCTAGCTAGGATAGCAAAAAAAAACACCACTAATCTAAGAAAGGAGTTGGGTGAAAACTTGTTTGCATCAAACCATAACAGCTAAGCATTTCACAATGCGAGAACAACAACGCTTCTCCTCCATCACAATACCACACCACTTTACTTTGCCCCAAATCTTTCCTTCTTGGCATCTTTCCAAAGCAATCTCCGCACACCAAATATCCACCGTTACCTTCTGGGCATCATGATATTTCTCAAAGATCATAGCCAATTTCCCACCGTAACTCACCATCTTCGGCCACCAGCCCCACCAATGATCAGTCATCTTATTCTTCAATTCTTCCACACCTTTCACAACTCTCCAACATCTCTGCTTTGGATCATACGCTCTTAACTTTTTCTTGCTATCATCGTAATAGTACAATACATCATCAACGACACACGCATTCTTCCATTTCTTAGAATTCAGCACCTCCTCCAATTCCAGTGTACTTTCTTTTGGCTCATAAACAAAGCTATTCTCTCCATTTCTCTTATAAATCTTACCCTTCATCACCACAGAATCAGTCCACAAATAGTCTAGCTCCAAGTCAGGCTTTTTTATCTCAGGCGTCCACATTTGAGTTTCTGTATCCAAGACCATGACTCCCTCCGAACAGATAATGTATACACAAACGATATTCACATGTTTTTGAGCTAAAGAAGACAGCATATAGACATTGTTCGTTACAGCCTAAGGAGGATCGTCTCTCGTATAGCTCAGGCGACGCAACTAGTGATTGGAAACTCTTGGAAACGAGAGAGATAATCGGATGATAGCATCTCGGCACACGTGCCACAATGTCCACTATGAGGTCATATGGAAGTGACATAATCGAAACAGTGGTTGCGAAATCTAATAGGGTTTTCGGCCTCAAATGAGGAATCACGGAGCTTAGAGAGGAAACCAAAAATCTTTCCGTAATTCCTGATTTATAGCTCCGGTTGAATCCAATCTTGATCTTCTCCAACTTTGGTTTTTAAGTTGTGTGACCTAGCTCTCTCTCTATCGACTAGGTTTTTCAATAACAGCTAATCTCTCCCGTTTTTTTTTGAGAAAAGGAAATATGAATACAGTAATTGGGAAGTTTAACTAACTTTATTATAAGAAAGGCTAAACCAACATTCTAAGCCCAAGGAAAAATAAAACAACGATTGATATATATATATATATATATATTTTGCTCTGTTATAAACCATTTATAAACAAGTTCTATTATTAATAAATTTTAATGATTAATTAACCAAAGAAAGAGGTCTCTGAATCTGACACCATGTCCACCTAAAATCTACAAATATAGCATACATCTTTAGAAGAAAACAATAGATCTATCGCCGAGCTTCCTAACGTAAGCTTGGTGCCGAGCCATTGGAAATCAGGAGAGAAAAAAAAGCTCATAGGAGCCAAGTATTTCATCAATGGGTTTCTTGCAGAGCACGAAAGCTTCAGCTCCACAGAATCACTAGGCTTCATTTCCCCGTGAGCCGTTAATGGTCATGGAACACCTGTAGCAACCATAGCGGGCGGTTAGTACGTGCCCAATACATGCTACAAGGGGCTAGCAGAAGGGACTGAGAGAGACTATTTAAGCATTCGTTCAACTCTTTATAAAACCCCTTTTATTCTCTCTCTATGTTTAATTATGAGCTTGTACATTATTTCACTTATGCTCATAAACAAAAGTTCTTGTTTAAAGCAGTGAAACAGACTTTGAAACACTTTAATAATTGCTAAAAGTCTGTGGCATGCTAGTTAAGCGGATAATGGAATGAATAAGGAATGGTTTCTTTCCCAAGTGAACTGATATATGAGTAGGCATGGTCATGGGATGGTCATACGATTCGGTTCATATTTTTATTTTTTTATAAAAAATTAATGGTTCAATCGTAATCCGGCCATGTAGTGGTATGAAAGCTCTGCTGGATCACCCTTTAAGAGTCAACAATGTGGCGTCGATCTAACCCTGCGTCACGCATTGCCCTCCAAACTAAGAGCCAAAGTGGGGTTTTCTTAATTAGCTTTTGCCAACCACAAACTCCGAGGAGCAAATTAGTTGTTAGCCTTTTATCACCACTTGTCTCAAGTATCTATAGCTTGGAACAGACAGGTTAGACCATATTAACCAATTCATGCAAACATCATGAACAAGGACCCAATTTAAAAATCTGAAATTTAAAAATCTGAAATTTTTAGAAGTGCAATGGAGAGAACTTTTGGTCGAAGAAGGAGAAAGGAGAAGCAGAAGAAAGCAGAGAGAAATAAAAAAAAATTCTTTTCAGTTAATCTCTCCAATCAAACACTGACACTTGGCACATAAAAAACATAAAAGACGTATCTTACATTTTCTATTTAAGAAACGTCTTTAGCATTTAGTAATTTTTTTATTTTTTTATTTTTAAAAAAGTACCTAAAAAACCTGCTTAAAGACGCTGTTGATGCTCTTAAAAGCCAAAAACAAAAAGCCTAAAATCTATGGTACGAGTTGACAAAAAAAAAAAACGTTTAGTTTCAGAAAGTTTGTTTTATTTTTACAAGCATATTTGCTTGACATTCATAAGAAACAAACTGATTTTGTAGAGTGTGAAAGGGGGTGTAGTCGTGTGTATTCATCCTCTTCGTGAGTAAAGGGAGTCCAAGGTATCTAAATGATAATGTGCCTGAATCAAAAGGAAATTGATTGAGGATATCCTCTTGATGTGACACCGTAACCCCAGCCATATAAAATTGGACTTTTCCAAGCTTATGTTTAACCCCAAGTCTTCTGCGAACTTTTTGAATACCTTAAGAATGCCCTCATCAATTGATCTTCTTTTTCCATCCGCAAAACCTAACAAATCGTCCGCAAAACAGAGGTGAGTAAGCTTGATGTTTTGACAGTATGGGTGATATCTTATCCTCCATTCCAAGGCTGCCTTGTCAAGCATTTTTGAGAGGACATGCATACAGATCACAAAGAGATATGAAGATAAAGAACAGCCTTAACGGAGCCCACATTCACTTTGGAAAAAACTGGCTTGCTCTCATTCACCTGAACCGAAAAAGATGCTGTGGCTGTGGTGAGACAAAGTTTAACCCAGTGTATGAATCTCTCAGGCAGATTCAGAGCTGATACCATGGAAAGCAAGCATGTCCATTGGAGAGAGTTAAAAGCATTGTAGATGTCAATTTTTACTGCAAAGCGAGATGATATGGATTATGGAGGCTTTAATTTGTGGTAGTTCTTGACCAGTTCTCACGCGAGTAGAACATTCTCCATCAGCAGTCAGCCCTAGACAAGTGATGATTGATTTGGAGCTACAAACTTGGGGAATTGGTAGCCAAGATCTTAGAGATCAGCTTATACAACACATTGCAACAGGATATTGGACGATATTCCTTCATCTCTTTTACCTCTGTTTTCCTTGGAGTAATGAAAGATTAATGGTGGAATTAATCCTTTTTGGAAGGAACCGTTTCTTGAAGAACGACTTGATTGCTACAAACACATTATTTCCAACCACCGGCCATGATTCTTTGAAGAACTCGGTAAATTAACCATCAAGCTCTGGGTCTTTATTCCCTGGCATTGCAAATAAGACCTTTCTTATCTCCTCTGTATCTTCATTACACAAAATGTGACCATCATCCTAACTATGCTCGAATCCCAGAAATTCCTGAAGAGTATAATCCAAAATGAGGTATAATCAGACAGCTTATGGGGATAGAAAGTTGTTGAAAAACATTTCTGCTTCTCTCTTCATATCCTTTCGAGATGTCCCAAAAGTACTATCAGCTTATTTTACTACTCAGATCAAATTTTGAACCGTTCTTGCTTTCACTCCCTGGTGGAAAAACTATTAGTTGTTGGAAACTTGATAGGAATTTAAACCTTATAATTCCTTTAGCCCAAGATCTACTATGTGGATATACTTGCATAACACTTTAAGAAGTTAGAAAACTTACTTGAACTCTTCTTACAAGAAGATTATTGGTAGATTGTCTTCTAGCTCTATATATCCAAATTATTCTTACCAAGAGATGGGTGCTTGTGTAGAGAATAGAGAGAAGTATACTTTAAAAGAGGGAATAAATTTGTATCTTCTGTCAAAATCAAAATGACCAAAGCTTTTTTTTTTTAGATGGAGCTAAATGCATCTATTTATAAGAGAGCAAGAGCACAAACTTTCTCTAAGTTTTTCTTTATCTTGGAGCCAAAGTTTCTTTAGCTTAGAGCCAAATTTTTTTTAGCTTTGAGCCAAAGTTTCCTTAGCTTGCTCATCAAGTTTTACTTACACATCATGGTTATGGTCTCTAGCTCATGAATTATTAATGGTATATATATATATATTTAGTTTAATATATCTATCTTATATATTTCCTCACTTCATGATATATATTAAACTAAATATATATATATACCTTTAATAATTCATGAGCTAGGGACCATAACCATTCCGGAAACCGTCACTTAACTGATCCCATAAATATTGTCATTTAATTCATCAATCATAGAATATAAATGACATCTGAATTAGTCTCTATGCATATAACCTCTATGTTCATAATTTATAATCTAATACCCAAATCCAATCGTGAAACCAAAAACGATCATACCTTATTGGACTAAACCAAAATTATAGTTCTTAATCCATAAATTTCATATTTGGTTCACACATCTCCAACAATCTCCTACTTGTGGACCTACTTTACCGAGATTAACCTTATAAATAAACAATACAAAGTGATGAAACAAACTCTAAACCAAATAGTATTCTAAATTTATTGCATTAACCTTATATGCACATAACCAAAATAGAGCGTTACCAAAATAGATACAAAAATCCCACTAAATCGATATATCGTCTGAACCATATGAGCAACAGGCTCCCAAAAGATCTAGGTGGAACACCTTTAGTTAATGAATCCGTTATCATGGAGTTTGTACCTATAAAATTACATCACTTTGGATCCTTTCGTGCACAACATGATATTTGATGTCTATATACTTCAACTTTATTGTGCCTCTATTGTTGTTCGCATATAATCTGCCAAACTATTGTCACAAAATCTTAAGGGGTCTTTTGACACCCAAAACTATATGCAGCCCTGTGAAAAATTTTCACAGCCATATAGCCTGATTGGATGCTACATATTCTATTTCCTTAGTAGAAAAAGCCACACGTTTTTGCTTGGCACTTCGTCACAATATGGCTCCTTCAGAAAACAAGAATACGTAGCCCAAAGTGGATCGACGACTGTCAAGGCATCCAACATAATCAGAATCAGAATAACCAGTGATCTCGAGCTGTTTACCTCGTCTATAGACGAGCATAAGATTCCGAGTTTTCTGCAGATATTGCACCACCCGTTTGGCTGCTTTCCAATGTTCGATCCCTGGGTTACTTAAGTATCCCCCCAATATCCCTATAACAAATGCCAAGTCTGGACGTGTACACACTTATCCATACATCAAACTTCTAACTACTGAAGCATAAGGAATTTTCTGCATTTCCTCAATCTCTAACTTAGTCTTGGGGCACTTTTCTAAATTGAATTTATCATCTTTAGAAATTGGGGTGTTCATCGATTTACAATCCTTCATGCCAAACCGTTCTAAAACCTTATCGATGTAGCTCTTTCTTGATAAACCTAATATACCTCGAGAACGATCTTGATGTATTCTTATACCTAATACAAAAGATGGTTCACCAAGATCTTTCATTTCAAACTGTTCAGAGAGAAATTTCTTAGTGACACTTAATAAGCCTACATCGTTGGTGGCAATTAGGATATCATCGACATAAAGGATCATGAAGATAAACTTCCTCCCACTGATCGTTTTTATAAGCAATCCTCAACTTGATTCACTTCAAAATCAGATGAAGTGAACACCTGATGGAACTTCTGATACCATTGACGAGATGCTTGCTTTAATCCATAGATAGATTTCTTTAATTTACATACAACCTTCTTCAGGTTACCAACCACAAAGTTTTCCAGCTGTTGAATGTAAATGGGTTCTTCAATGTCACCATTGAAAAATGCAGTCTTTACATCCATTTGTTTTTTTTTAGTCTTTTCATTTGAAGAAACAAGGCATCTTCCGAATGACGCTATTTCTAGGCCGTGTGGAACCACGCCGCCGACAGCAACTGGAACTCTAAATCCAAATGAGCTGTTAGTGACATAATTATCCTTAAAGAGTTTTTCTATGATACCCGAGAGAAAGTCTCTTGATAATCACTGCCTTCCTTCTGAGTAAATAATTTGGAAACAAGGTGAACCTTATATCTTTCCACGTTACCATTTGTATCCCGTTTGGTTTTAAAGATCCATTTATAACAAATGGGCTTAGCCCCTTCTGGTAATAGGATAAGATCCCAAACACCATTGTCCATCATGGATTTATACTCTTCATGGCACCAGTCAATTTATCATATTCAACACTTTCAATAGCTTGACAGACACTTAATGGATTGTCTGTAAACCCAATGCCATCCTCATCTCTTAGAAGAAAAACTATGCAATCATCCGAAATGGAATCTTTATTCTTTCTAGTAGATCTTCTTAATGGCACTAATTCTTGAGGTTTTTCAGGAATTTTTTTTTCTTGAGACCGAATAACTTGTTCCTCATGAGAATCAAGAATACATTCCTGATTCGCAGTTGAGTCAAAATTTACCATATGTTCTCCAACTTCAACTGCAGTGGGACGAATCAAAACTATTTCACAATGGGATCCTGATTTTTGATTCGTTACATCCTCAAAGAAAAGATCCGTATATTTTTTTGTTCCCATCTCCAAGTTCCATATCCTCAAAGAACACTGCAGTTCCCGCCTCAAATAGCATGCGTCTATCATAAAACTTAAACCAAACTGTCCTGGACGTTGTTCACCTGATCCATCATATCTACCATAGTATTCACCACCACGATCAGATCTAACGGCCTTAACGTGTTTTCCAAGTTGAAGCTCAACTTCAGCTTTAAACACTCTGAAAACGTCAAAAACCTCTGACTTCTCGTGTAATAGGTAAAGATAACTAAATCGACTCTATTCATCTATAAATGATACAAATAGCATTGTCCATTCCATGATGTCGTATGAAATGGTCCACACACATCCATATGTATCAACTCTAAGACTTCTGAAGATCGATGTGTATCTTTTCCTATTTAGTTCATCTATTTATCTTGATACAATTGACACATTGGCAAATATCCAAAAAATCAAGAGTTTCTAGAACTTTATCTGAAATGAGACGCTTCATTCTCTTTTTAGAGATATGGCCCAAACATTTATGCCATAAGGCATCGGATGTCTCATTCATTAATTTTTGTTTTGTACCTCGTGTGTCAATATGCAAATTTTCAGGGTAGGAAACAACCAAGTCTAATTACAAAACGATTATCTATATTAGTCAAATAACTCATGCCTATTACATCCAAATGATTTGAAAGGATAACCTTCTGGTTTCCAAAATGACAAGAATCCCCAAGCTTTTCTAACATCGATACCAAAATTAAGTTAAGTCTAAAAGACGATACAGCATAAACCCCTTTCAAATCTAAGAAACGGCCGTTCTTTAACCAAATCCTCAAACTTCATATTGCTTCCACTTTAACCCCTTTAGCATCTCTTACATAAATCCGCTTTTCAGCTTCATTAGGTTTATGGTAATGGAGGCAACCCTGCATTACCATATTTATGTGAGTTGTAGCACCTGAATCAACCCACCAAGTATTTTTAGGTATAAAAACTAAACTGATCTCAGAACAAACCAAAACAAGAGCCATACCCTTTTTGGCACGCCAAGTGTGATACTTGGGACATGCCATCTTCATATGACCTTTCTAATGGCAGAAGAAACACTTTTGTTCTTCGGTGGTACCTGATGCCTGTTTCTTTTCTCCTACTCCAGGTCCTAAAGCAGCAGCCTTTTTCCTCAATCTAGACCTCGGTGATTTCCCTTTTGAAGTGGTGGCAACAGAAGTACTTTCTGTCTTTTCCTTAGTTAACTTGTCCTCCTCCTGGACACAATGAGCTATGAGCTCATTTAAATTCAATTTCTCTTTCTGATAATTATAACTCACTTTGAAATGAGTATACTGTCTAGAAAGCGATATAAGGACCAGACACACTAGGACATCTTCAGCCAAATAATTTCCTAGTGCCTTCAACTTTGATTGAAGATTATATATATTTTCAAGATGTGCTCCCGTATGATTCTCGTGTCTTTGTACCTCATGGAGTCAAGTTCTGCCAAAAGCGTGATTGTTTCAGTTTTATCATTCTTGGCAAAATTTTTCTCCAAGACATTGAGATATTCCTTAGCCAAAATCACCTCACCGGACATAGAGCCTCTAAAGACGTAAGGAATCGAGTGCTTAATCAACATAAGGCATGTACGATTCAAGGCTATCCAGCGTTCAAATTTACTGTAGTCTTGATGTGTGCTGTCGTGAGGGTTGTCAAGTTTTACCCTAAAATGCACAAGTGATCGATTGTAGTACTTAGAGATCGAATCCACATGGAAGGAGGATCTTTCCTTCAAAAGCCTTCGAAAGAAATGTGAAGTAAGGAAGTCTAGAGCCAGACGATTTTTGTAGGGGTTTTGGTGGTGTTTTTAAAATGTAAAAACTAATCTTAACAAAAAAATACGGGAATTAAAATGATATAATAACTAAACTTAAAGAAATCGACTAAAAACTAGAAAACGGCTAGACCTAATTGCTTTGAATCAAAATCGGCTGGGATAAAGAAAAATAACCTGTGGACTAAAACTTGTATTGAAATCGGCGAAAACTTATAAAGACGAGACGCTGGGTTTTCAGGGAAATTCTCTCCGGGGGATGAACAATTCAAAACATTGCTAAAGAGTAAATTAAAAAGATCTTCGCTAAAACTTTAGAACTCGAGTCACAAACGTATGAATACGCCACTGTCGTGATCATAACCAACTATCTCTCTCAATCTTAACCAGTAGGTTTCCACTCTGGCCCTAGAAGAGAAAAGATGCGATATGCTTAAGACTGATAAATATTCACAGCTCTCCCATAGGTAGGTTTCCACTCCTATGGTCGATCTGCTCTTCTCGAACTAAATTTGGTCTCGAATGAAAACATTCGCAACACCCAAAACCGGGATCAAATTGTAGTTCATGACGCTACTCCCATGCATTATAAATAAATTTAGAAGATAATGTTCTAGGATTCGGCTTCAATACCTAATGGAATCCTCATCGAATATATATAATCCTCAAAGAATATATATAGCAAAAACATTGTACTGAAAAGCTGAGCAGTAATCGAAATTGAAGAAGAAACAAAAAGGGTTCAAGAGATAGATCTCTATCTCCCTAAAAGCAAAGTATTGAAAAACCTAAAAAGTATTCTAAAACAATACGAGCATAAAAGATCATGATCATTTAGAGTTCCTAAATATGTATTTATAGTGCTCAAGATATTTTTGGGCGTCACTTAGGGGTTTTCCAAATGAGGAAATCATTTTGGGCTTAAAAATGGGCTTTAGGTCGGACAGACCATTCTCCGCAGTCGGGAAGGTCGGGATCGTGGTGAAATGCCTGTTGGCCGCGGGTAGGAATGCTTGCCGGCTGGTTTACGAGACATCTTGCTCTTTGCGTAACTTTTGATTGAACCGTTGGATTGCCATTTTTTAAAGTGTGTTGGAAAGCTAGTAGTTCCATCTTTAAGGTCTGCAAAATTGAGCTGGATCAGACGGTGAGAAGGTCTTCATTTGGGGGTGAACTTCTGACAGTTTGACTCTGAGCTGGAATCTGGTCTTCTATCCATTTTGTTAAGCTTTTACCTAAGTTTCCTGAAAAGAGTCTTGAAACTACAAATACTAGAAAAACATAATAAAAACACTTGAAATCAATAAAAAACATAGAAAAAGTATTTCAAAATGATCCATAAAAGTGATAAAAATACGGTGTTATCAAGTCCTGATCAGTAGTTGAAGCCATTATTGATTGCTGCTAAAGCGGGGTTGGTCGGTTTTACTAAGCTTCAGCTTTTAAATTTATAACCCTTAAAAGTCTGCAAGTGCACAGATGTGCGTTGTAGTACTTAGGGTATCGATCCACAGAGACTTAGTTGTTTCGGTACGAATTCACGCTTATGCTTAAATCAGACTAGAACTATACAGGTTTGGATTTTCGTTTTGGTTGTCACGAAATCTAAACAAAAAGGCAACACAAATAAAAGCAATTGAATAAAGAAAACAGGTAATAGCTAGTAAAAATCGAAGGCGAATGGAAGCAGAGAAAAATCGAAGGTTGTAAACAATGAAAAATAGACGATGGGTTCAAGGGTTTCGCAGGGATTCATGGACTAAACCTATGTCGAAATTAAGTAAATGATAAAGGTAATCAACTACGTATTTTCTAGAACCTGAGGCACAAAAGTATGAATAACCTACTTTCGCAGCACTAAACAACTATCTCTCGCTACCCTAACCAGCAGGTTTTCACTCTGATCCTGGAAGGGAGTAGATGCAATAATTGAACAAGACTTATCAACATTCACAACTCATCTATAGGTAGGTTTCCACTCCTATAAAATAATTTCTCGTTTCACCCTAGTTCAGATAATCAATGAAAGCTTTCGCAACAAATCATATCTAGATCGGCTTCTAAGTGGCCAGCAGAGAATCATGCAGTAAGATTAAAGGCAAACGAAGAACATCTACAAAATTATAAATCCTAAATCTATCGATTCATAGATAATACACACGAAATTCCCTTTGAAAAATCCCTCTAAACCCAACTGGAAAACTACTCAAACATATTGTAAACAATCATCACGAAGTATTGAAAGTTGCAGGAAATTAAAAAGAACAAGGAAGAAAAACGAAGAACAGGGTTGCAGGTGGAGGCGCAATGATGCTCTCCAACGGCGGCTCCTTCTTTGGAATTCTACGGCTACTCTCTAGGGTTTTGTAAAACTCGTACACAGACTCTCCACTCCTTTAGGAATGACCTAAAGGGGTATTTATAGCTTCCGGAGTTGTCTTGGACACTTAGGGCATCAAAAATAATAAAAGAAATCGATTTGGGCTTCAGTTAGGTCATCTGGGAAGTGAACATTTTCTGGACGCGGTCGCGGTGCTCCTACCCGTGGGAAAACATGCTTTGGCCGCAGTCCCGGCTCGTGCTCTCCTCCGAGACTGTATTTTCTGTCTTTATTGCATCGGAGTATCTGAAGATCTAACCGTTGGATTGTCTCCAATCTAAGTGCATTAGAAAGCTGGTTGTATCCTCTATGTTGTCTCAAATTTTGGGGGTGATCGGATGGTGAGAAGATCTTCATCGCTTGCCATACTTCTGATGGTTTGCATTTATCCAAAATTGCTCATTTGTTCCACATTGCATATCTTTGCCCAAGTTTCCTGAAAAGATTTTTGAAACTCTAAAACACTGAAAACACTTTAAGAACCATTAAAAACTGAGTTAAAACACCTGCATAACACATCATTATGATCCATAAAAGTAGTCAAAATACAGTGTTAACAACTCCCCCAGACTTAAACCTTTGTTTGTCCTCAAACAAACTTAGATCAAGTCAGGAAAGAATTTTAAAAATCGCAGGAACTAAACAATATCTCAGTGACCGTCCTTCTAAACCGTAACTTATCGTGGAACATCTATTTGGATCTAGTCTGGAAAATTCTCCCCAAAATACAAGCAAAACTAGTCCGTTAATCCGTCATGCAAAAATCTACACACTTAGATCTAACTTCCAGTCAACTAGCTCTCTACATTCATTAAGTATATTGTGAGTTCTCAGCAAAGACATTATTCAGGATAGACGGCGTTTGGCATTAAGGACTGTTTAAGTGGTGGAGTTTAAGTGTTTCGGGTTGCCTGAAGATCTGGAGGATGCAAGATATTATGCAAAATCGCAAGAGAGAGTGGACTTGTTGATGTCCGCAAATTTTCAGTCATTTCTCCTTTGCCAAATGTTGTTGCATAGTCATTCGTCCTTGGTTGTAAACAGCTACTTCCCCCAGATTTAGATATTTTACGGGAATTATAAAGATAATCTCCAAAACTCCATATAATTGGACTCTTGCTTGTCTCAAGGATAAAATCGATCCTCTCAGACTCTCTAAGGTTTTAAATTTCATTTCTCTTCTTATTTTTTTTTTCTTTTCTTCACTTTTTAAGATTTGTTTTTTTAGAAGGGGGAAACAACATTTTTTAGAGGACGAGTCTAAGGGACGAATTTGTAACAAGATTTTGAAGTTTTTCCAAGGCAAACTGAGTTTTCTCCTTTTGTTGAATTATTCCAGTGAAATCGCAAGTCTCCGTCTTCAGTGACTGAAAACCGCATTGATCCTCTTTCTCTCCGACGATTTTACACATATCTGTATATAGGACAATGAAAAACAAGAGTGCATGTGGTTTGAAAGAGTTTAGGTTCGGTGGGGAACTAGCTAAAGATGAGCTAGCCATTCAGGATCAACAGAGAGTGGTAAAAGGGTAAAGGAGTCTTGAATGTATGATTCGTTTCCCTGATCTAATGCTTCAATGAGAAAATTAAGTCAAAATTAAGTCCAGATAAAATGAGCTATTATATCATGTCAGAAAGAATCTCCATGAATAGAAGTCATCTAGTGGGAGTTCGTAGTGTAAGTATTCTAGCTACCGCCTAATATATGCCTAAATCACAAAAGAGCAAAAAAACAAGGAAATAGCTTAGAAGCACACTAGTCTAAAACATTACAGTAATCTTTATGTGTTCCTGGTTTGAAAAACTTTTTGAAAAAATTTTTGAGAAACTTTTTGAAAAATTTATGTGTACAAAACAAACTCAAAACAAATCAATTTCGTTAGTAACAGATGAATATCTTCCCCCAGACTTATTTCACACTTCAGTGTGATAAATCTTGGAAAGAATGGTAAAAAAATGGAAAATTTGAAATGTTTAAGTGTACTTATCATGCCAGAGAATGCTGCTCGTCTTTTGTATTTGTTCTTCCTTATTAAAAACCTGAAATTAAATTAAACAAAAACAAAGCAGTAAAATAGAAAAATAAAGGTCAAAAGGAAATAAATAAAATACCAAGTGGGTTGCCTCCTACTAAGCCCTTGTTTTAAGTCGTTAGCTTGACATTGTTGCTCGATTAGACTTATCCGGGGTCATGACACTCCTTGATCTCTTTCTTGGCTGATGATGGATCAATCAAAAGCATCACTTCTCTCTCGTCTTCTCTTTCTTCAGCCAGATATGGCTTGATGTGTTGTCCATTCACTGTGAATGAGTTTCTGGTTTTGTCCCATAGGATAATGGCTCCATATGGTTTGACTTCCTTTATCGTGAAGGGTCCGGACCATCTTGAACGTAATTTTCTTGGCAAAAGCTTAAGACAAGAATTGAAGAGAATAACTTTATCGTTAGGAGCAAAAGTTCAATGAATATTCTTCTTATCATAATATGCTTTAGTCTTCTCTTTGTAGATCTTTGAGTTTTCGTAAGCATTGTGTCAGATTTCTTCTAACTCATGAAGTTGAAGTAGTCTTCTTTCTCCAGCTGTTTTCAGGTTCATGTTCATCTCCTTAATAGTCCATTGCGCCTTATACTCAAGTTCTACTGGAAGGTGACATGTTTGAATGGTGTTGTTCCTAATGGCGTCTTGACAGCTTTTCGGTACGCCCATAATGCGTCATCAAGTTTTGTAGACCAATCCTTGCGATGTACTGCAGTTGTTTTATGAAAAATCGACTTGATTTCTCTATTTGAGATTTCTACTTGACCGCTAGTTTGGGGATGGTATGGAGAAGCAAATTTATGGGATAACTCCATTCTTTCTAAGAAGATTTTTGAAAATCTTGTTGATGAAATATGATCCTACGTCGCTTATCACAATTCAAGGAACTCCAAGACGCAGGAATATGACAAATTTAAATAGCTTTATGATGACTTTTGCATCGTTGGTGGGACTAGCGACTGCTTCAACCCACTTAGAGACGTAGTCTACTGCTACTAAAATGTATTGTTTTGAGGACTAGCGACTACTTCAACCCAGACATCGAAAAATTTCGACTTCGAGAATATAGTTTTGAGGCATCTCATTCCTTTTGCTTATGTTACCCATCCGTTGGCATTTATTGCATCGTGATATATAAGCTTGGGTATCTTTGAACAAAGTAGGCCCCCAAAAACCTACTTGCAAGATCTTTGAAACAGTTTTGAAGGTTGCGAAGTGTCCTGCGTAAGACGAGCCATGACATTGAAATAAAATCTCTTCCATCTCTTCCTCCGCCATGCATCTTTGGAATAACCCATCAACACATCTCTTATAGAGATAGGGTTCATCCCAAAAATAATGTCTTACATCTCGCAGAAAATTCTTCTTCCCATTATCCAAAAAAATGTGGTGGTTCTACATCAGCTGCTAGGTAATTCACTATGTGCCTAAACCATAGGGTGTTGAAGGCGTCTGATCGTCGCATGAGTTGTGTGGTGGTACTGCATTGGTGGGAACTGCATCTATTGCATAGATGTTTTATTCTGGAAAACTATCACTTAAAGGCAGTCTTTCCTCAACTCGAATTCGTGAAAGATGGTCTGGGACTCCATTATCTGCTCCTTTCCGATCTCGAATTTCGATGTCAAATTCTTGGAGTAGGAGGATCCATCTTATCAATCTCGGTTTAGCATCTTTCTTAGACATTAAATACTTAATTGCTGCATGATCAATATGAACTATAACCTTAGATCCTACGAGATAAGAATGAAATTTCTCAAATGCAAATACGACAGCTAGAAGTTCTTTCTCTGTTGTTGCATAATTGCACTGAGCTTCGTCCAAAGTCCTGCTTGCATAGTAGATTACGCGCAGTTTCTTATCTTTTCGTTAGCCAAGAACTGCTCTGATTGCATAGTCACTTGCATTGCACATGATTTCGAATGGGAGTTCCCAATCAGGTGCTTGCACGACTGGAGCGGAGACAAGGGCTTCTTTGATTTTTTGAAACGCGGCTAAGCACTCATCATCAAACTCGAAGTTTGTTTCCTTGCAAAGCAAACGCATAAGAGGTCTAGCTGTTTGAGAAAAATCTTTTATGAAAAGTCTATAGAATCCTGCGTGTCCTAAGAAACTAAGAATTCCTTTCACATTTGTGGGGTGGGGGGGGGTTGTAGGCATGTCATGACTTCAAATTTGGCTTTGTCAACTTTGATTCCTTTTCCCAAAATCCTGTGCTCAAGCACGATTCCGTCTCGTACCATGAAGTGACATTTTTCCCAATTTAATACTAAGTGCTTATCTTCACATCTTTGCAGAAGTTTACCAAGGTTGGCTAGGCATTTTTCTAAAGAAAATCCATAGACCGAGAAATCGTCCATGAAAACTTCCATAAAATCTTCGATAAAGTCTGTGAAGATTGACATCATTCCTCGTTGGAAGGTAGCAGGTACATTACACAATCCAAAAGGCATTCGTCAATAAGCGAACGTGCCATATGGACAAGTAAATGTCGTTTTTTTTTCTTGATCCTCTGGTCGAATAGGAATTTGGAAAAATCCAGAGTATCCATCAAGGAAGAAATAGTAGGGGTGATTAGCTAACTTTTCTAGCATTTGATCTATGAAGGAAAGTGGAAAATGATCTTTCCTAGTTGCTGCATTCAGTTTCCGGTAATCGATGCACATACGATGTCCAGTGACTGTTCTTGTAGCGATCATTTCATCTTTATCGTTTTTAATGACAGTTATACCTCCTTTCTTCGGGACAACATGAACTGGGCTAACCCAAGTGCTATCTGAGATAGGAAATATTATTCCGGCTTCCAAAAGCTTCATAATCTCCTTCTTGACAACATCCATGAGATTAGGGTTTAGTCTCCTTTGACTTTCGATTGAGTTTTTAGCATTATCCTCGAGATTGATCTTGTGCATACAAAGATCTGGAGAGATTCCAGGTATATCATCAAGTGAATATCGTAAGGCTTTTCTATGCTTTCTCAATTTAGACAACAGCATTGTGGTGTCGTCTTCTGTCAAACCAGAGTTTATAATGATAGGATAGGTCGAATTTGGTCCAAGGAAAGCGTACTTAAGTCTGACGGAAAGAGGTTTAAGCTCTACTTTATTGGCTTTAAGCTCGCTCCATGGATCATTTATTGCTGCGGCTGTGTCTTTAGGAGGCGTAGGGATGTTTGTTTGGTCCTCAAGATTTAGATAGTTTAGAGGCTTCCTATAAGTTTCAGACTGATCAAGCAATGCGCGCATTCACTCAAAATTTCTTCAAGGAAATTGTGTTTGTCTTTTGTGGGTGAAAGCGTGACACTTAGAGGGTTGTCGAGAAGTAGATCTTCATACACTTCCTCAATAATTCCGCCTAGCTCATAGATCTAACAAATTTTGCCATCCAAAGTCGGTTTATCAAAACTTTTGTTCATGTCAAATTGCATAACAAAACCAGCTAGATGAAGGTCAAGTTTTCCTTACGGGACATTGATTATGGCTCCGGCTGTAGATAGGAATGATTGTCTAAGAATAAGGGGATCCTTAGGTTCTCTTTCTAGTTCTAGAACTACGATGGGGGCTGAAAGTGTTTTGAGTTGTTGAAAGTGTTTGGATGGGGGCTGACATAGTTGTAGTATCCGCTGGAGGCGGTTTTAGGCTCTCTGCTTCAGAGGGTTGTATATTTTCTGTGGACTTTGTTCCTATTTCCACAACCATTAGACAAGCATTAGTTGGATGACCCCATTTTTCACATTTGGTGCATCTGGGAGCCACAGGTATGAGAATTCCACCAAAACAGTTTTCCCATCCTCAGTGGTAAACCTCATTAACTTAGGCAGTTTTTTAGTCAAATCCGCATTGACAAAAACTTTTGCAAATTTAATCGAAACATTTAGAAGTGTCAGGGTGTAACCTCACCAGTTCACCCATCGCAGTTGTTACAAAACTTAGGCCTTTCCATGAAAACATATCTAGGGGAACATTTTTGAGATGAACCCATAGAGGAACTTGTTTCACCTCTTGCGGCTTCTCCTCTGTGTGTGGAGACCACTTTGACATCACCACTGGTATATCAGCAAGGATCCACATACATCTTCTAAGGACACGATTCCTTGTGATAGGGTTACTATTCTGAATTTCATTGTTGTTGAATTGATGAACACAACCTCGATCATCTCTGACTTCTCCCATAGCCCATATTCTGTTGATGATAACATTGAATCTTAGCGACGTGCGGAGCTGTAGCTAGGAATTTTCCAATAAGAAAATCCTCCCATAGGGGATAGGGATCCTTGAAAACTTCTGCTGGAATCATCACGGACTCCACACCATCCTGAATCGACACTGTTGGATCATACTTAGTAAGATCTTTCTTTACTTGAACCACATTTACCCATGAACCCATTGGATTTTCCGCCGCTTTAGAGGAAGGAAGAGTCTCTGTCCCTGATGTGACCTCCGTGACTGCCATCACTGCCCTCTCCTCCATTGAAAAACGGTGGTCGCAGACTGACTTGAAAAAGAACCAAAACCCTTATCGCTTTTGATTCTCCCTCAGAGCAAAACGCAAAGTTTCCGTTAATCTAGAAATTAAATTTGAATGGAGCAAGGATGTTCATTTGTCTATTTTCAGGAAAAGCGGACAAATGATCACGTGTTTAGTTTCTGCGGAAGGGCAGAATGGAGAGTTCCTATGTTCTTTTGTCTATGCGGCCAACTTGGTGTCAGAGAGGAAGGCTTTATGGGAGGAGATAAAGTTTCTTCATGATTCATGTGTATGCAAAGATAAAAAATGGATGTTGTGCGGAGATTTTAATGAAATTCTTTCAAGTGATGATCATTCAGACTCAATATCTGTGGTAGATGCTCAGGGTTCCCTGGATTTCCAAGAAATTGCTCGGCATTGCTCTCTTGTGGACATGGGTCACCATGGACCATGGCTCACATGGAGTAATAAGAGAGGTGAGGGGCGGATACACAAGAAGCTGAACAGAGTTTTAATAAATGAAGATTGGCTGTTAAACCAGGGCAGATCTTATTGTGTGTTTGAGGCAGGAGGGTGCTCAGATCACCTTAGAGGTTGGATCATTTTGGATGACACCAAACGGGAGATAAAGAAACCGTTTAAATTCATCAACTCTCTGGCGCAATATCCAGAGTTTTTACCAGCGGTTAAAGAAGAGTGGGATCGATCTGCTGCGCTTTTCCACTCTACTTCAGCCCTCCATCGGTTGACTAAAAAACTCAAGGACCTAAAGCCGTGGCTGCGGTTAATGTCGAAGCAGAGATTCAGTAATCTTGAACGGCGCACAAAGGAGGCATATCGTGAATTATGTAATAAGCAAGAGGCAAATGCCCATACTCCATCGAGTGCAGGTATTAAGGCCGAGAATAAAGCTTTGGCTAGATGGGAACACTTATACGAGTTGGAGGAAAGCTATCTTAGACAAAAGTCGAAATTACATTGGATGAACTTGAGAGATAAGAGCAACAAAGTATTTTTTCGAGCTGCACGGATCAGGAAAGCTCAGAATACAATCCGGGAGATAGTAACACCAGATGGGACTGTCCTAAAGGACCAGAACGCTATTAAGACAGAAGCAGAGAGGCATTTTCGAGCTTTCTTATCTCACAGTCCGCCAGAGTTCGAGGGTACTAATGTAGATTCTTTAGAGGAATTGCTTGATGTGAGATGCAATCCGGATGACTGTGTTTATTGGTTAAAGAGGTAACAGTAGAGGAAGTGAGGGAGGTTCTCTTTACCATGCCAAATAATAAAGCGCCAGGACCTGATGGATTCACATCTGAATTTTTCAAGGGTGCATGGTCGATTATTGGTAATGATGTCACGGTAGCCATACAGTCTTTTTTCAAGTTGGGTTATCTTCCCAAAGGGGTCAATTCTACTATTTTAGCTTTGATTCCAAAGAAGAATGATGCCAAGGAGATGAGAGATTACAGGCCTATTTCATGCTGCAATGTCCTTTATAAGCTGATCTCCAAGATTCTAGCAAATCGCTTGAAAGGTATCCTTCCCAGCATAATTGCTCCTAACCAGACAGCTTTTGTGCATGATCGACTTCTTATTGAGAATGTACTACTTGCCTCAGAACTTGTCCAGGACTATAATAAAAACCTATCTTCTTGTTGCTCGATGATGATTGATATTGCTAAAGCTTTTGACACAGTTCAATGGAGCTTTTTACTGAATATTCTTGCCGCTTTGGGTCTGCCAGAAAAGTTTATTCATTGGGTAAACCTTTGCATATGCTCTGCTTCTTTCTCAGTTCAGGTTAATGGGGAGTTAGTGGGTTATTTTCAGAGTAATCGGAGACTGCGTCAGGGCTGTGCTCTTTCGCCTTATCTCTTTGTGCTTTGTATGAACGTTCTATCACAAATGTTGAACGAAGCAGCAGCAGAGGGGAAGTTTGGTTATCACCGCAATTGCTCCAAGCTGAAGTTAAATCACCTATGTTTCGCTGACGACCTCATGGTCTTCAAAGATGGAAGGGTCAGTTCGATTGAACGCATTGTCAAGGTATTTGATGATTTTGCTGCGATTTCGGGGCTTCAGATCAGTATGCAGAAGTCCACTCTATTCTTGTCCAGTGTTTCGGAGGAAAATCGTTTGTCCATAGTGAATCGGTTCCCCTTTGCTCTTGGTGCTCTGCTGGTAAGATATTTGGGGCTCCCATTGATGACCAAAAGTATGACAAAAGATGATTATGCACCTTTTGTGGAGGGTATTCGTAAACGGATAGGATCATGGACAGTTAGGCATCTTTCATTTGCCGGGCGTCTGCAACTTCTGATATCAGTGATCTCGGGTTTAATCAACTTCTGGATGTCAACGTTCTGTCTTCCCAGTAGATGTATAAAAGAGGTGGAATCTATATGTAGCGTTTTTCTATGGTCTGGACCATCTCTGAGTCACAGAAAAGCAAAAGTTGCGTGGGAGGATGTCTGCAAGCCCAATTACGAAGGTGGGTGGGCATTCGATCGTTAAAAGAAGTAAACAAAGTCTGTTGTTTAAGACTCATCTGGAGATTCCTGTCGAATAGCACCTCCTTATGGGTAAGATGGTCCAAAGAGTACCTGCTACGCGGCCAGTCTTTTTGGTCAGTTCCTCTGCAGGCGCATCATGGATCCTGGACATGGAAGAAAATGCTGAAACTTTGAGAGGTGGCATCAGAGTTTCATCGTATGAGAGCAAACAATGGGGAGGACGTATCTCTTTGGTTTGATGCATGGAGTCCATTAGGAAGGCTAATCGAAATTACAGGAACACATGGATTTATATCCCTTGGTGTTACCACCGTCGAAGAAGACATCGGCGAGCAGATCTGAATAGTATTGAGAATGCAATTATTGATGCTGCAACTCATCGAAATCAAAGAGAGGACCAACATCTGTGGCAGGCGAGACCAACATCTGTGGCAGACGAAATCGGGTATGTACCATCCCAATTTTTTGTCCAAGCACACATGGCATAACATCAGAACGCCTGCAACTCGGAAATGGAGGAGTTCTGCGGTCTGGTTCACTATGCAACTCCAAAATATGCATTCATGACGTGGCTTGTAATGCTAGGTTGATTATCAACTGGTGAGAGAATGTTACAGTGGGGACAAGGTATCTCATCGATGTGCACCTTCTGTTCTGAACCATTAGAAACACAGAAGCATCTCTTTTTTGCCTGCAATTACTCTCAAACGATATGGAGCGCGCTTACTCAGACTCTTCTTGGTAACCACTACTCTAATGAATTGATGGACATAGCGGCTCTTTTGAGCTCCAACAGTTTGGATAATGTAATCAAGTTCATAGCACGATATATCTTTCAGGCTACGATTTATACGATCTGGAGAGAGCGCAATGCAAGACGGCATGGCGATATTCCCAGCTCAGCACAGCGTTTGGTTACTATCCTGGATAAGACAATGAGGAACAGATTGAGCTCCATTCGTATGGCCGGTACCCACGAGCTCAATGGAGGGATGGAAGTGGCTCGCAGCTAGGAGTTGACATTTTAAAAGAATTGTGTACTAGCTTAATGTCTTTATTTCTTTCATTCTTTTGATTCCAAAAAAAGCAATGTAAAGATAACAGTTTTTTTTGAAATATAATTTAACATATTTTCAAAAAAAAAATTTGAATGTTATAATTAAAAGTAACCAATCAGCAAACTTTCAACCACAAAAATGAGTTTTCGGATAGGAAAAAGTACACCAATCTGACAAAGGAATTGGGTGAAAACTTATCTGCATTAAACCATATTCGTAAAATAGAGTTTATTTATAGTTAATACAAAAGGAAGTATAAAAATTATAAATTTATAATGTTGAGATTTTAATATTTTATTAATTTGTAGAGTTGTTAATTTATTTTTTCAATAAAAAATTATTATTATTGTTATTAATTTAATTTTTTGAGTTTTATAATCTTTTAAAATTTTATTAAATATATTTACAAAGGTTTTCTAAAAAATTTAAATTTTATTATTAATAACTAGCACTTACTATTTTCCTCGATAAGACGTCAGAAGTATATATAATCAAATTATACTATTTTTATTTTATCTTTAATCATTTCATGTTACTAGATTTTGCGTCCACGCTACGCATAGATATTTTGTTAATAAAAATTATATGCAATCACTTATATTTATGGGGGAATTGCTAAAAATAGGCCACAATTTGATTCCAAATGCAAAAGTATACCCCAAATTCAACATATTGCAAAAATAGGTCAGAGAGGTAGAGAAATTACTATTATCTCCTACATGAGTAAACAAAAAACAGATGTCTCAATTACGATTATAACCTTGCGAAGTCTGCAAATATTAATGAAGTCTTCTCAGCAGACTGATAAAGAAGTCTACTATACTATTAAATCATATTTTTAAATTTAAAAATTATATAAAAATAATGTAAATTGAAATTTGTTTTTATAAATCAAATGTCAACAAGTATGATCTATGAAAATTATAATTTAATAAAAATGAATCATTTTTAACCATCTAAGATAAACATAAAAAGTGAAAAGTTTTAAACTAGGGCTGCAGACTTCTTTATCAGTCTGCTCAGCAGACCGTAAAAGAAGTCTGCTATATTATTAAATTTTATATTTAAATTTTAAAATTATGTAAAAATAATATAAACTGAAATGTGTTTCTATAAATCAAATATCAATAAGTATGATCTATATAAATTACAATTTAATAAAAATTAATCATTTTAAACTATCTAAAATAAACATCAAAAGTGAATAATTCAAATTTAGGATTACAGACTTCAAAAGAAGTCTACTCTATTTTTAAACTTTATATTTTAATTTAAAAATTATATAAAAATAATTTAAGCTGAAATTTGTTTTCATAAAACAAATATAAACAATGTTGATGTATATAAATTAAAAAGTAATATAACCAATTCAAATTAAACCAACAAAGATAAATATCTTTATTATAGGTTTTAATTTAGGGTTACAGACTAATTTAAGAAGTCTGCATAAACCGAACCCGAATTAAAATTAAAATGTGTACATAAACCGAAAATAATTAACCTAACCGGATATTTTTAACCTATTATATAAATGAAACATACTAATTGTTACCCTAAACTATAAACCCTCGACTCCTTCTCTGTAAAACGGCGCTGTGCTCTCTCTTTCATGGCTTCTCTGCTAGCTTTTCCTGGTTCGTTTTCTTTCTTCTTCAGATTTGCTGTCTCCTCGTTTTTTGTTCAAATTCGTGACTGATTTTGGTTTTCAACGGGATTTCAGATCTGTTGAATATGTTGGAATCGAAGGTGTTATTGAACTCAAACGGGAGCTTGAACGGTCGTCAGAATCACACCGAAAATTCGGCCGACGAGGATTTGGTTACCCGAGAGTTTGAATGTATCTTATTTCTGTGATTGACTGTTTCTGTTTTTGCAGAACGTCTTCCTTTCATCGAGAAGAGGATTTGTGCGCATAGCCATGGAACACGGGACACCTCTGGTTCCAGTTTTCTGCTTTGGTCAGGTAGAGAAAAGAGTTGCTCACAGAAATGTTGTGCTCTATGTAGTTGTCTTCACGTAACTGATACTCTCAAAACTTGATTTGGTTTGTCAGATGCATGATTTAGATCTTGTACCGTTTCTGCTTTTCAAGTTTTTTTTTATCGATTCATCATGTCTTTTGTTTCTTCCGCAGTCACACGTGTACAAATGGTGGAAGCCAGACTGGAAACTCTACCTGAAATTATCGAGAGCCATCAGGTTTACCCCGATCTGCTTTTGGGGAGTTTTTGGGTAAGTGGGTTGGTTTCTCTTAGGTACATTTGATTTTGCCTGTAAAAATGTTGAAAGAGGTAAAACTATTCCCATTTCGTTTTGTAGATCTCCCTTGCCGTATCGACAACCTATGGACGTGGTGGTTGGTAAACCCATAGAAGTTTCAAAAACTCTGCAGCCAAGTAATGCAGAGGTTAGTCATGTTCTTCTGTATTGTTTTTTAGCTACTTCTTAGAGTGGAGTCAGGACGGAATTGCGGCTTTGCTATTAGACGTTACTGTGTAGAATGCTTCGTAAAAGTTGTAGGATTTATCAGCTTTGTGGTGTTTTTTTGTGCATCTCAGATTGCTAAGTTACATGGCCAGTTTGTGGAAGGGCTTAAGGATCTGTTTGAGAGGCACAAGGCTCGAGTAGGCTATTCTGATCTTCAGTTGAACATTCTTTGAATGAAAGCTCTCCCAATGGAAATTATTGTCTATATATGATCCTTGTTAATCATTTGTTTTATCTTGTAGCTGGATTTGGATTTACCTGTGTATGTCTTTTAACATCAGACTGTTGTAGTAGTGAAATACGTCAATAATAATATCCTGCAAATTACATGTTATTCTCTAGTGTAAGAGTGAGGTTTTTGGTGGATGCCCAAGAAATGAATTTGGGATTGATCAGACAAAAAAGGGACTAATCTTCTTGGCTTATGATGCACAACATTCATTATACAAACAAAACATGCTCAAAATTGATCCATGAACTACGACACATCCGTTAGTCCATAATTTTCTGAGTAAAAATTCTATTACAAAAAAACATTGTTATAAAGATATGTTTATAAGTTCAAGACAACACTTTATGTTAATAACCTAATTTTTGAAACAACCTGCATAAATCTGATACAAGCATAAGTAAGCAACCTGAATAAATCTGATACAAGCATAAGTAAGCAACCTGCATAAATTCCTAACTTTACAATCTTTGAAACAACCTGCATAAATATGATACAAGCATAAGCAAGCAATCACTTGACGTTTACCACATATTACGAAGTAGACTTCTTTAGAAGTCTACAGAAATCCGCTAAAAGCTAAATTAAACAAGAAAATTCATTATTTTGTAATTATAACACATAACCACGTCAAACTCATAAATATGCAACATACAAAACAAATAAACATGTCAAAACAAGAAAAATATTTTTACAAGTAACAAATATTTAAAAATGATTTAAAAAAAAAATAATTAGGCAGACTTCTTATGCAGTCTGCTATGAGGTGCTAATAGGTAACAGCAGACTTCATCTACAAACTTCTTTATAAGTCTGCTTAGATGTGCTAATTACCTTTCAAATCAAGAAAATTCATAACTTTATAAAAATAACACATAACCACGTCAAACTCATACAGATGCAACACAAAAAACAAATAACATGTCAAAACAAGAATATCATTTTTACAAGTAACAAATATTTCAAAATGGAATTTTTAAGAAAAATAATTAGGCAGACTTCATATACAGTCTGCTATGATGTACTAATACATAACAACAGAAGTCTGCTTAGATGTGCTAATTACCTTTTAAATCAAGAAAATTCAGAACTTTATATTTATAACACATAAACACATCAAACTCATACAGGTGCAAGAATCATACCTAAAATGCATTTACAATTTTTAAAAAATTAAAAAAAACATTACAAATATTTTATAAAATTGCATTTTAAAAATTTTTAAAAATGCAGACATCCGTTCAAAGTCCGCTGGGAAAATTTCAGTTGAAGTCTTCTAGAAAAAAAGGTTATTTTTGCATTTGACCAAATATTTGACTTTTCGTAGTAGACTTCTTCTTGCAGTCTGCGAGAAGAAAAAGTTATTTTTGCAATTGACCAAAAGTTTGACTTTTAGAGCAGACTTCTAAAGAAGTCTGCTAACGAGTAAAAGAAGTCTGCTATAGTAGAGAAGTCTACTATAGTAGAGAAGTCTGCTTATGAAGTCTACTTTACAAAAGAAGTCTACTCGAGGTTCTTTTTGCAATTGACCAAAATATTGACTTTCGAAGCAGAAGTCTGCTATGCGCAGACTTCTAAAGAAGTCTGCTTGTAGGTCAGATTTGCATTTGACCGAATCTTAATTAAAGAAGTCTGCTATTTATTTTTTTTGTAGCAGACTTCAAAAGAAGTCTGCTATAAAAGTCAAAAGTGGTCAAAATCTTGGTCAATTGCAAAATAACCTTTCGACTAAAACTACGAATTAGCAGACTTCTAAAAGTCAAAGATCGACAATTTTTTTGGTCAAATGCAAAACTTACCTTTTTTCTCGCAGACTGCAAAAGAAGTCTACATGATTTTTTTTGTTTACAAAGGACAATTCGCAGACTTCTTTTGAAGTCTGCTTACAAAAATATGAAAAAAAAGTCAATTGCAAATCTAACCTTTACGTTGACTAGCAGACTGAAAAAGAAGTCTGCTTTCGCGAAACAGAGCTAAATGTTAAAGAAAATGAAGTAGATGTTTACATACTTCAAATTTAAACTCGATTAACTTTGACATACACCCAGACTTTTGTATAGCACCGATAGCAAACTAGCTAAGTCGTTGTTATCTAAGAATCTCCAAAAATAGATGATTTATGAAATTGAAAATTATGAAAATGAGCATGAAAGAGTTTTTTAGATGAAATTGGAGAGAAATTTGTAGGTAAAATGAAGTTATAAGCGACACAATGAGCAGTTAGAGCTTCAAAATTGGTTGGGCAAATATTTAGAGCTTCAAAATTAGTTGGTAATGGTGGTTGGCAAAATTGAAGAAGATGGCATTTTCGTAAATAAGTGATATATTTTATGATGGTTGTGTATTTTTGGTGTCTTTCAGAAAAAATAAAAATTGAAAACATAATGGGATTTTCGTGAATATATGTGGTTGTGAGGAGATAGTAGAGAGAAAATGGCATTTGTTGAAGAGGGAGAAAATAGAGGTTAGATTTGCATTTGACTTCAATTTTGAGGTCATATGTGCAAGAAGCCCTATATTTATTAAGTTATAACTTTTATATGTGTTTTAATAATATATTAAAAATAGTATGGTGTTAATCGAATAATTTTTATGTAAATTATGATGTTTTAACAGTTTGTTTTGAATCTATATATTTTGTTTCAAATCTATATATTTTGTTTCAAAAATGTATTATTAGATCAAAACACTTATAAGTTAATATACCAAAACTAACTAACAATGTTACAAATTAATCAAATGCTACTTTTTAAACATAGTATTGACATGATGATAAAATATTATACATCACTTCTTCAAATCAAGAAGATAATTTTTTTTTTTCATTATTTTCATTTTCATTCCAATTATATTTGTGTTCTTTAAAGGCAATAAAAAGTAATAAAATTTAAAACTTTATCTTTTTTCTTCTCTTCTTTAACCAATACAAAATTTTATTTTGATTTATTAATTTAAAACCAACTAATAAACACAAATATTGCTTTGAGATTAATAATAACTTTAAATTTGAAACCAAAACAGTAATTGAATATGAAATAAATAAAATCACACAAACAATATGAATTAAATATAACTTTGTCAATTAGTTGTATTAACTTTTTAATAATTTCTCAATGATTATACCTCATCTCTTCTAATAAGAATGAAAAATATTTTTCATCATGTTTATTTTTATTCTTGTTATTATATCTGTTTTTTCAAAGATTATATTATATTTTTTTAATGAATTTTTGATGGTTATATTCAGTTTCATCATACTTCATTTTCACTTCTTGAAAAACCAGTACAGTTTAATTACATACAAATTTTAAAAATGAATAACAAATTGAACAATTCATAACTAAGAACTTCTACATTAATCTATTGAAATTCCAAGTCCAATATACAACATGTAATTTTATTAATCATTTTCGCATAATATATTACATAAGATTATGTAGAAATATGTTTTTCACATGTGACAAAAAAAATTAGATATATGTAAATCATAATTATTAGTTATTTAAAATTCTACGTGAAAATTCTTAAAATCAAGTAACTTCAACTTGTAAAAGTAACATATATTTTTTTATAGATAAGAAATTAAATTTATAACTAAAACGGTGATAATGAAGATTTTAATATCATATTAGTTTTTTTTTGTTAATAGAGATTTTTTTAATTTATTTTTTAACAATAATATTAGAATTCAGAAACTTTTTTAATTTTCAATTTTGATATATACAAATAAAACTGAATGTTAAAATGTTGATGTGTACGCCTTGAAAAGAATATGGCTTTTACTATTATTAATAATAGAATATTTTAAATTAACATTTGTTTCTATATTTTGTTGTATTAACAATACAATTTTATAATTTGAAAACTATCTTAAGTTTAGTTATTGATGTGGACTAATAAAATTGACTTTTTGAATCTTATGTGGATATTTTTAAAGACATATTGCTTCAACTTTTATGTTTCTATATAAATATTTTTTTGTTAACAATACAATTTTAAAATTTAAAATTTTTCTTAATTTTAAATATTGATATGGACCAATAGAATTGAAATTTTAAACCTATGTGAATACTCTGTGAAGCATTTAGCCAACTTTTATTAGTATAAGATGTCACAAAGCAAATAAGTCATGCAGTTTTTATGAAGAAATTACAAGAAGAAAAAAGCTTTGATACATTGGATGTATCCGATGGAATTGAGTCTTTTGCTTCCATTGATTTTAGTGATTAGGTTGCTTGAAACTACCCACATCTAGGTGGAATATTGTGTCTTCGGCAACACGAAAAATCCCTTTCTCACCTGCACAAATTTAATTATAATTAAGCAAAAAAGGTTAATCGTATAGTTTGATTTGGGAATTTGTCAATTCCACATTATTTTTTGGTGATTAGCTCTCAACCATTATTTCTTTCTTTTTTTTTTAAATAAATTTAAATCTTCTTTTTCACCAGAATCTTTATCTCTCATTTCGAAAAAATTGGATGTGATTCTTTTTCTATAATATGAGATTCATAGTAGTCTTGACCAACAAAATCAGTACTCCAACAATTAATTGTCTACTAATACTGGAACGTGATTTTGCATTAAGTAGATAGTTGTTTTAGTCAACAAATCTTAGCCATTTTTTGGAAAACTTTGCAAAATTCCGGGGTTTTTTTGGTTTGTAAAATTATGATTAACCATGATTGAAATAGTAATAAAAATTCAAACCAGGATCCCTGAATTGACATAATAAATCTTTTAACCACTAAACAACCATAATTGTTTTTGTTTTGTTTAACAATTATACCTTTCAAAATTTCAGCCTCTTCTTCGGTGAGTACTGCTGCAAATCCGCTCATGACGTATTCGTAGCAATATATTAAAGCACCTTTTGGTGACCTGATGACAAATATATAGAGTGACAAAACCACAAATATTGAATTTTTCTTCCAACCGTTATTTAAATTCTTTACACTAGCTCAACCTTCATTATTATACTCTTCGATTCCTCATGCCTTATATTCCCTCATAATATTTGTTATTTATTTTGGTTTATTGATTTGCTAAATATATATAGAGTATTTTTAAATGAATTTTTTTGCTTATTGTTATATTCTATAGAAACCCAATATTTACCTCTCGTGAAGCACCTTTTCGAGAAGTTGTTGGTATTCCTTACAGTCATGATACACCGCAGGATCAACTTGGACCAAATACAGCTGTGTAGCATATTCAATTGAGAGAATATGGGTGCATATATGCTTTAAGGATAATTAGTTTTCGAAAAAGCCAATAATGTGAACGATAAAAAGAAAGTACCCTCGTTAGCGAATTGTCTGGAGATGGTGCCAACGTTCTACTCGAGCAGACGATGGAAATGGAAAACGCGAAGAAAACCAACAATGTTCGGGAAAACATTTTAATAAAAAAGGCTACGAGTAAGAGATTACAGGATTTGTGTATTAGATAAAATAAACTTTATTGTGAATATGTGCATAAATAGTGGCGAACACTGAAAAACGTTAGGCCAAAAGAGTAAAACTATATTTAAATTCTGTAAATTCTTTGAGCGTTTATAACCGCATTT
Organism: Eutrema salsugineum; assembly: GCF_000478725.1. NCBI lineage: Eukaryota > Viridiplantae > Streptophyta > Magnoliopsida > Brassicales > Brassicaceae > Eutrema > Eutrema salsugineum. The sequence goes on along the minus strand of NW_006256756.1, from coordinate 6,692,791 downwards.
ATTGAACATTTGTTAGACTGTTTTAGTCTCGGCCGTTGTTTTTCCGCTGTTAACACTTAACATCCCCTCCATTTACTGTTAACATCCCCTCCATTTATGAATGAAAAAAGGAAAAAAAAAAGATATATAATCACTATTATAAGGTTCGAAAGTCTAATCTAATTATAAAACTATAGATAAATTAAAGTTACAAACAAAGAGTGGCAGCTTGAATTAGTTCTTGTCTCCTTCCATGTGAGCCACGTGTTATATGTCAAAAACGACTTCTTCACGTCCAATACCTCTCCGATTTTCCCGTGACGTTCACCGTGAAAGTCTTGGTCTCTCCCAACTTGTTGAAATGTAGCCATTTAGGCTTCACGGTGATATCAACCTCACAATTCTTCTCATCTTGGAATATGATATCTCCGAGGTAAGTGGAGTTTCGGTCGCCAAAGGTGGTGACCGTTCTATAGAAGACTTTTCTGAATTTGGTGTTAAGATCTACTCGAGCCGTCATGGTTGGATAGTTGAGGTCTGCGTTGTGGTCTACCTTGGTCCCGGAGCAAGTTATCTTGTGGCTTCCAACGTATGATCTTAGCTTCTAGGCGTTGAAGCCTTGTAGTCTATGTAGTCTTGGTGTCGTGTCCTGTAGATCATGTAATCTATGTAGTGTTGGTGTCGTGTCTCGTAGATCAAACTGGACCGGGTCTAACACTTTGTAGCGTTTAACTGTCCTATGTTGGAACGAATTTTAAAAAACCAAATGGGGGTAAGTCAAAATCCAGAAGGTGAAGAAGAAATGGAAGCATTTGTCCCGCATCGATACTTTAGGATGAAAAGCTCTTCTATATATTAGGAGATGTTTCATATATGTTCAAATAACGTGTGAGAGATAACGTGTGAGAGAGAAAGGATAAGCCTTGCACGTGCCGCCGCTGCCGCCAAGCCGGGCTAAGCACGGTCGCGGGTTGTGTTTGTCTAAGGCGGGTATTTTTTTGGGCCAGATTTTTATGAACGTTTGATCAACGTTTTTTCGTTAACTAAAATTTTTTTCATACATTTTTGATTCAGTCAAAAGAATATTAGATATTCATTATCCCCACAAAAAACGTAACGACACAGATTGTGACTTTATCACATTTGCTGATTTTAAGCGTTTGATTTTGCTAAAATTATGGTCGAGATTCGTGTTTGACTCGCAGATTTTGTGGGATTTTGCAGACTACTCAAATCTCTTCCTCCGCTATATATATACAACCTCTCCTCTCATTATATTTAAAATTTATACACTTCTTAAAATCATTTCTAATCTGCGAATTATGTTTCTTTTCAGAAATTGAAAACGAAACTGTCAATGTCACCTCAGTTGATCAGACTACCACTGTTGGGACTGAGCAGATCCAGTTTGGGACTTTCCCACCAGTGACTGTGGTTATCTCGCCTCCGATCTCTGCTACTGTCCAATTTGCGATCATTGGACAGAATCAATCGGTTCAGATGCCAGCTGTGAATTCAGTAGGAGTCTTTCCCGACAAGTTCGATGGGACCAATTTTAAGATGTAGTAGAAGAAGATGTTCTTCTATCTAGCCACACTTAAGCTGGAGAAGTACACCTGTAAGAGAAACCTATTCTCCCATCAGATAATGATGATGCTTATGCACTTGCAAGAAAGTTAGCATGGGAACACAGAGACTTCCTGTGCAAAGGATACAGTCATAGTCGTCTTGCTGATGCACTGTTCAACATGTATAGCAATGTCGAGACGTCTAAAGAATTATGGGATTCTCTAGACAAGAAGTATTGTCGAAGATGCTGGATCTCAGAAATACGCTGTGGCAAAATTTCAAGATCACAAAAGTGTGGATTAGAGGGCAATAATGGATCAAGTGGGAGAGCTACAAACTCTTCTCCATGAAATCCATGCTGAGGGGATGAGGCTGTGTGAGACCTATCGGGTCGCATGCATCTTTGAGAAGCTCCCACCTAACTGGAGGGTCTTCAAAATCTATCTGTGTCAGATTTATAGAATAGCAGCGGATTAACCAAGAATATAGAGATATTATGATGAGATTAATGAAGAACTAAATAAAAGAAGAGATTCTCCTTTCCTTAGTTTTATAGAAAACGGCTGCAAACGTTTAAATAGGGAGACAAAGAAAATCCTAACACATATGGACCGCCCTTTACATCTGTTGGGCTTATCTAAATGGACTTACTAAATACCTTGTAAAACCTTATAAAGTCTTATAAAGTCTTATAAATTCTTCTAAAGTCTTCTAAAATGTTCTAAAGTGTTCTAAAGTCCTTGCTGAACGTTTCACATTGGTTACACATCAGAAGAGGTGAGAATGATCCATCTTGTTTAACACTCCCCCTCAAGCTAAGTCTTAAGAAAGCTGGAGACTTAGCTTGGAAGTTAGGAGACTCACCTCATTAAAAACCTAAGTATGGAAAATCCAATGGGACAAAACCATACTTAGGGAAAAAGAGTGTGAACCCTTCACTTAGGGGATTACAAGCATTGGAGGTTCATGATTCATAATCTCTCACTGATGTACTCCAAGGTCTTCAGAGTTGTAGCTTTGGTGAAGATATCGGCTTGCTGATCTGAACTCCTTGTGTAACATGGTAGAATAACTCCAAGCTCCATCTGCTCTCTAACTTTGTGGCAGTCTACCTCAATGTGCTTAGTTCTTTCATGGAACACCTGATTTGAGGCAATGTGGATTGCGGATTGGTTATCACAGTGCATAGTGATCGGCTTTAAGGACTCTATACCCAGATCCAAGAGAAGCATCTTCAACCACATCAGTTCAGTTGTAAGTCTCCTCATGGCTCTATATTCAGCTTCTGCACTTGAACAGGCCACAACCTTTTGCTTCTTGCTCTTCCAAGTCACTAGGTTTCCTCCTAGAAAGGTGCAATAGCCTGTTGTTGATCTTCTATCTGTTCTATCTCCAGTCCAATCAGCATTACAATAGCCCACTATCTCAGAGCTCCCGTTGCATCACATCCATATTCCTTGCTCTAAAGTTCCTTTGAGATATCTCAGGATGCAGTTTACCATATTCCAATGAGAAATCCTTGGGGCTTGCATATGTTGGCTTACCTGATTCACAGCAAAGCACAAGTCAGGTCGAGTTATTGTAAGGTATATAAGCTTAATAAATATGTGTCTGTATAGCTTGGCATCGTTAAAGAGGTCAGCTTCATTCCCCCCCCCTATTGGTGAGCCTTATATGCGTCCTCCAATGGTGTTCTTGCTGGCTTTGCCTCCTCTAAACCTGCTTCATACACAAGATCACGACTATACTTTCTTTGGGACAAGAAAAGACCCTATGTGGATCGACATACTTCAATCCCAAGGAAGTATTTCAGTTCCCCAAAGTCTTTAATATCAAAGACTGAATGTAAATAAGCTTTGGTGTCCTGAATTCCAGCCTTGTCATTCCCAGAGATGATTAAATCATCCACGTAAATGAGAATGACAATGATACCTGTTTGGCTCTGAAGAGTGAAGAGGGTATGATCAATCTCAGACCTTCTGAACCCACGGTCTAAGAGAGTAACACTCAACTTCCGATACCAGGCTCTTGGAGACTGTTTCAGGCCATAAATAGCCTTCCTCATTTTCAAAACTTTGCTTTGAGTTACTTGAACACCTGGTGGAGGAGTCATATAGACTTCTTTTTCTAACTCTCCTTGAAGGAATGCATTTTTCACATCCATTTGCCAAAGTTCCCAATCTAAATATGCAGCAAGAGAGAGTACAACCCGAACCGTATGCAGCTTAGCAACTGGAGCAAAGGTATCCATGTAGTCTTCTCCATAAGTTTGGGTAAAGCCTCTAGCCACCAGTCTTGCCTTGTACCTTTCAATATCCTCATTGCTTTTATACTTAATAGTGATCACCCACTTAGAACTCACTGTCTTCTTCTTCCTCGAAAGATCAGCTTCATCCCAAGTATGGTTTTTGATCATAGCTTGCTTCTCCTCAGTCACAGCATCATGCCACACCTTATGCTCTTTTGCCTCATCATATGTTCTTGGAACAGCCTCTTGGTCTAGTACTCCAATAAACACCTGATGCTCTGGTGGAATATGAGCTAGGAAGCACACAGCTTGAGTTGGATGAGCTACTGCTTGATTGTTATAGTAGACTCTTGGCTTTCTGATCCTTTGGCTTCTTCTAAGACCTTGAGCAACCAGTTCTTATTCAGGAACAGATTATGGTTCAGATTCCTCTTATTGTGAACCGATTCTGTTTCAGATCCCTCTTGGTGTGGTGAGATGACTTGATCATCTTCCACTTCCTCACTTGGAACTTCGGTTTCAGCTTCAGAGTTCATCTCTTCATTTTGTGTAGGTGTAGCTGGAGCTGGACTTGCTAGAGTGCTTCCATCTCTTAAAGTCTCTAGCAAGGTTCTAAGAGTGGTTGCCCGGTCTGAGTTGGAATGAGGAAGATACTTCAAGCTTTCCCAATTCCTTTCTTCATAGAACCCTTTGGTCTCAATAAATTTCACATCCCTGGATACTAGAACTCGTCTTGTCTTAGGAATATAGCATTTGTAGCCCTTTTGGTTGATAGAATAGCCAATGAACATTCTCTTTGTGCTCTTTGCCTCAAGTTTGTTCCTTTGTTCTCCTAGTACTAAGACAAAACAAACATAACCAAACACCTTTAGGTAATCAATTGAAAGTTTGGATTGATTTAGTACCTAAAATGGGGAAATATCTTGGAGAATCTTTGTGGGGAGTCTGTTGATAAGGTAGCAGGCTGTGACAACAGCATCTCCTCAAAATCTCTTAGGGACATTCATATGGAACATCTAGGATCTACCTACTTCCATGAGGTGCCGGTTCTTTCTCTCAGCTACTCCATTTTGCTGAGGAGTATAAGGACAGCTTGTTTGGTGTACAATGCCATGCTGATTTAGATGTTGTCTAAAGGCTTGACTAGTGTACTCATCTCCATTATCTGATCTAGACACTTTGATCTTAGCACTGTAATGGTTAGTCACATATTTTTGAAAATTCATGAAAGCTTCTAGCACCCTATCCTTAGATGGCAGCAAGGTTATCCAAGTGTACTTAGACTTCTCATCAATAAAAGTGACAAAATACTTATAGCTTTCTCTAGACATGCAAGGAGAAGTCCATACACCAGAGTGAACTAAATCAAAGCAATTCTCATATATAGTAGATGTTTTAGGAAAAACAGTTCTACAATGTTTACCCAAGATGCAAGCTTCACAAGTGTTATTCTCAAACTTAGTATTGGGTAACATCAAATTTAAAGATCTATGATGGGGATGACCCAATGATGGTGACTTGATGTGGTGGTGTCGAGGGTTGTCAAGTTTTACCCTAATTGAAATCAATAGCCGCAAGTGCACAGCTGATCGATTGTAGTACTTAGGGATCGAATCCACAGGGAAGGAGGATCTTTTCCTGCAAAAAGCCTTTGAAATAAGTTAAAGTAAGGAAGTTTAGAACAAAAACGGTTTAGTGGGGGTTTGGTAGTGTGTTTAAAATGTAAAAACGAAATATTAAAAGAGTATACGGAAATTAAATGGCGTAATAACTAAACTTAACAAAAATAACTAAAAATAATAAAAACGGATATTCTAATGCTTAAATGAAAATGAACTAAAAAGGAAAGACAATATTGAACTAAAGCTTTAAAGAAAATCGGTGTAAAACAATGGAGAAGAAAGCGTTGGGCTTCAGGGAAGTTTTCTTAGGGGTACAAACGATTCAAAACATTGCTAGAGAGGAAATTTGATAAGATCTTAGCTTAAACTTTTCGAACTGGAGTCACGGACGTATGAATACACCACTGTCGTGATCATAGACAACTATCTCTCTCAACCCTGACCAGTAGGTTTCCACTCTGGCCCTGGAAGAGAAGAGATGCATTATGTTTAAGACTCGTCCTAATTCACAAATCGCCCATAGGTAGGTTTCCACTCCTATGTTTGTTTTGCTCTCCCAAACTAGATCTGATACCTGATGAACACTTTCGTGTCACCAAGCATCTGGATCAGATTGTAGCTCATGACGCTACTCTCATGCAGTAAAAACGAATTCAAAAGAAAAAGTTCTAAGATTCGGCTCAAAAGCTCATGGAATCCTCATCGAACATATAAATCCCCATCGAAAATCCCTTAATCCCAACAATAAAACTACTCAGACATAATGAACGAAATCAAAGACATAGTATTAAGAAGTAGAATAGAAACCGAAATTGAAAAAGAAAGAACAAGGGTTCAAGAGAACAAATCTCTCTCTCCCTAAAAGCTAAAGCAAAAACAATAAGAATATGAAGTAAATATTTCGGTGGTCTTCGGTTTTTTTCTTTTAGGGTTCCTAAGACATGTATTTATAGTGCTCAAGACCTCTCTGGACGTCACTTAGGGTTTCTCCAAATGTGGGCTTCAGAAATGGGTTTTTTGGGCTCGGAGGTTGCTGGCCGCGGTCGGGACAAGTGTGACCGCGGTGAATGAGTAGTTTTCCGCGGTCGGGATGCTCTTGACCGCGGGAAATTGCTTGTTGGCCGCGGGTGGAAGTGCTTGCCGGCTGGTTTACGGGACATCTTGCTCTTCGCGTATCTTTTGATTGAACCGTTGGATTGCCAAGCTGTAAAGTGCACTGGAAAGCTGATACTTCCATCTTTAAGGTCTCCAAATTTGAGCTGGATCAGACGGTGAGAAGGCCTTCAATCAGGGGTGAACTTCTGACGGTTTGACTCTGAGCTGAAATCTGGTTTTCTATCCATTTTGTTAAGCTTTTCCCTAAGTTACCTGAAAAGAGTCTTGGAACTACAAATACTAGAAAAATGTAATAAAAGTACTTAAAATCAATTAAAAACATAGAAAAAGCATTTCAAAACGATCCATCAAAATGGTCAAAATACGGTGTTATCAACTCCCCCAGACTTAAACCTTTGTTTGTCCTCAAACAAAGCAAAAGCCTAAACTGGTTAAGTGAAAACAAAAATAGGGAATACACAAATCTCATAGACATGAACTCCTAAACTAGGACCAAAGATAGTGCATCAATCCACAACTTAGTCTAGAAAATTCTCACCAAAGCACAAGAGATACTAGTCCACTTTTTCCGTCATGCAAAACTTAAACAAATTAAATCTTGATTCCAGTCAACTAGCTCTCTACATTCATTAAGTTTAATAGTGAGTTCTCATTAAAGACATCATCCAGGGTAGACAGCGTTTGGCATTAAAGGGCTATTTAAGTGGTGGAGTTAAAGTGTTTCGGGTTACCTGAAGATCTGGAGGATGCAAGATAATATGCAAAACCGCAAGAGAGATAAGGACCTGTTGATGACCACAATTTTCAGTTACTTCTTCTTGCCAAATGTTGTTGCATGATCCTTCCTCCTTTGTTGTAAACAGCTGTTCCCCCAAACTTAGATTCTTTCCGGGAATCAGAGAACAATCTCAAAAACTCCATAAAATCGAACTCCAGTTGCCTTGGGAATTAAAATTTGACCTCTCTAGACTCTCTAAGGCTTTTATTTCCTTTATTTTCTTATTTTCGGATTTTTTTTTTTTTTAAAAAAAACGAAAAGGAAATGCCTTTTAAAGAGAGAGACTAGAGGACGAGATTGTACCAAAATTTGAGATTTTTCTAAGGCAAACTGAGTTTCCTCTTGTGTTGAATCCTTCCGGGAACTTTTCCGGTAAATCGCAGGTCTCTGTCCTTGGTGACTGAAAACTGCGTCGTTCCTCTTTCTCTCCAACGTTTTTGCACTTATCTGCATATAAGACAATAGAAAACAAGAGTGCATGTGGTTTGAAAGAGGATTTTAAGGTGGGAAACTAGCTAAAGATGAACTAGCCATTCAGGATCAACAGAGAGTGATAAAAAGGATAAAGGAGTCCTGAATGTATGATTCGTTTCCCTGGTCTAATGCTTCAATGAGAAAATTAAGTCCAAATTAAGTCCAAATAAAACAGAGCTAGTGTATCCCTTCATCTAAATCGAAATCATTCAAATTCCTCTGGGGTACTTCGTTTCAAATGTGCTTAGCTACCGCCTAGTCTAGTCCTAAATCATGAATGAGCATGTCACTAGGGACAGTCTAAAAGCACACAGTCAACTATCATTGATTCATATTCACCATTCCCTTTAAAACGTATTTTGTTTTGAAAACCGATTTTGGAAAACTTTAAGGAAAATGAAAAAAGTGTAGATAATGCAAGACTCATGAAAGAAAGGTGGTTAGAAAGGGATGAAATCCTCCCCCAGACTTAAATCACTCTGTCCTCAATGTGAAACAAGTCGAGATTGGATGAGAAAAATGCATAGATAATCGAACTGGTAAGGATAAAGAGAACTTACCTGGATCCGGGATGCTGGTAGAGATGAATCGGATTCATTCGAAGGGGTTTGGGAAGGTGATTAGGTGGTGATGAAGGTGGTGGAGGGTGATGAATGAGGTGGAGGGTGATTGGTGAGGTGAAATGAGGTGAAAGGGGTGGTTTGGGGTCGGATTTGATGTCAACGACCAAGTGCCGCGGTCAGGGGCTGCACGACCGCGGCAAACAAGCACTTGGCCACGGTCAGGATCACGCGACCGCGGCCGACGGTAGGTTTCCCGCGGTCAGAACGTCTGCGACCGCGGGGGCTTATATCGCAGCCTCTTCCTGCTTCTCCTTGGTTCCTGCTGGGCCGAGCAGTCAGGTACCATCCTTCTTTTTGGTTTTTTCTGGTTTTTTGATTTTTTTGGCTTTTTTGTTTTATAAAAAACACCTGAAACTAAGAAAAAGAAAAAGATCAAAAAAAAAAGAAAGAAAAATCCTAAAGAAAACAATACCTAAATGGGTTGCCTCCCATTAAGCGCTTTTGTTTTAAGTCGTTTAGCTCGACTTTTGGTATTGGACGTGACTTATTCCAATGAAGAAGACCTTGTCCTGAGACAAGTCTTTTTCGACATCTCCTTGCTTTGCCTAGCAGGTTCTTCGTCACTCCAAAGTTCTTCTTCAAGCTCTTCTGCTGCAGAACGTTTTCCTGCTTTGCTGTTGTATGGAACAGCTTCTGTGAAGACATCTTTGTCGATATTAGCAAATGAAATCCTCCGGTTTGGCCAGTCCATTATAGCTCCGGAAGTTGCTAGAAAAGACCAACCAAGAATCACTGGATATGTTGCATCTCTCGTCTCGACAATGTAGAAGTCGACAGGCACTATGCAATCTCCTATTCTCAAAGGAATTTCATGAGCTATTCCTTGAGGTGTTGCATTAGAATCATCAGCTAGGCTAATCTTTGCTCTAGTCCTGCGCAGGTGTTTGATACCAAGTCTCAAAGCAATTTCCTTGGACATCATGTTAAGACAAGCTCCAGAATCACAAAGCACGTTTTTAAACATTTCTCCTCTAATAGAACAAGAGATAAGAAACTGACCTGTAGTCTTGACCTTATGGAGAACTCGAACTTGCCTTTCTCTGTAGGTGTTGGCTGGTGTCTCGAACGCAGAATAAGATTCACAAAAGAAAGCTGCAGCGTCATATTCAATGATTGAATCAATGTATGGCATCTTTATCTCGCTGCACGTCTGGTCTTCTTGGATTTGAAGAGTCAGCTGAATCTTCAACACATTCCTTTGCCATCATACAAGGTAAAGATTCCTGCCAATCTGGTTCTTCATCTGAAACTTGGTTTTCTTCTCCCTGAGTTGCTTTTTTAGGTGCTGGAGGCTGAAGCTGGGACAGAAAGTGTATTATTTTCCTCTCAAAACCCGGAGGAACATCTGAACGACCAACTCCCGCGGTCAGAGGAGTCGCGACCGCGGGAAAAGTGCTCTTGGCCGCGGTCAGGACGCTTGGACCCGCGGCTCCGGATATGACTTGCTTAAAGTCCGTTTCTTCCCTCTTGTACTTGACACGAACTCCTCCTGCATCTTTATTAGGTAGACTAGCATCATATGAACTCATACCAGGGCGTTGTTGTGCATCTTCATCAGGATCTTTGGGAGATTTCTTAGAAAATCTCTCAATTTGCTCAATGTTGGGCATCTGCTCCATTCTTGCATCAATCTCCCGTGCTTTGAGCTCGAGTTTGTTCAGCCTGTGCTCGATCTCTTGCAACTCTTCGTCTGTCTTCTCTCTATACCAGGAGGCGGATTCTCTGACTTCTTTAATCTCCTGTTTTGATTCAACAATATCACTTGAGTTTTGTATGATGTCATACCCTTGTCTTGTCTGCTCTGTTGCGACTTGGTGGATCATCCCAGCTAGTGTTTGTGAGTCTTTGTGGGTTTGCTCTTCCAAAACTCGAACATGATTGGCCATATCATCGAGTTTTTTGTTGAACTCTTCAGAGATTGAATCAATTTTCTTGAGCAGGGTGTTCTCGGTGAGAATCTGCTGATCAAGGAACTGGTTTATTATTCCTTCGAGGCATACCAAACGTCTGCTGATCCTCAAGTTGTCCTCTTGCTGACTAGGGTTCTGAAGTGGAGGATTATAGGCGTGTGGCTCGAAGTAGGTCGGAGGAGGGCCATAAGGATCTTCCCGGCGTCGAAAAGTCTCTCTGCGCCGGTGGTAAGGGTGGTTTTGCTAGCTGTATCGATCCATGTAGCTAAGATTTCGGACTTGGTGTTCTTCTCTGCGTCTCGTGGCTTGAGGAGCGTTATAGAAACCTTCCTCATAGTGTATATTTCGATTTATAGGATCCATATCTTCTGAAATGGAAACAAAATAACCGAAAAATGGAAAGCTGCAGAACAGGGGTTCTAGAGTCGATTTACTAACCTTTCTCGGGGTTTTGCAGAAAAGAAAACGCGTGCCTTCCCCGGCAACGGCGCCAAAAATTTGATGGTGACTTGATGTGGTGGTGTCGAGGGTTGTCAAGTTTTACCCTAATTGAAATCAATAGCCGCAAGTGCACAACTGATCGATTGTAGTACTTAGGGATCGAATCCACAGGGAAGGAGGATCTTTTCCTGCAAAAAGCCTTTGAAATAAGTTATAGTAAGGAAGTCTAGAACAAAAACGGTTTAGTGGGGGTTTGCTAGTGTGTTTAAAATGTAAAAACGAAATATTAAAAGAGAATACGGGAATTAAATGGCGTAATAACTAAACTTAACGAAAATAACTAAAAAGAATAAAAACGGATATTCTAATGCTTAAATGAAAATGAACTAAAAAGGAAAGACAATATTGAACTAAAGTTTTAAAGAAAATCGGTGTAAAACAATGGAGAAGAAAGCGTTGGGCTTCAGGAAAGTTTTCTCAGGGGTACGAACGATTCAAAACATTGCTAGAGAGGAAATTTGATAAGATCTTAGCTTAAACTTTTTGAACTGGAGTCACGGACGTATGAATACGCCACTGTCGTGATCATAGACAACTATCTCTCTCAACCCTGACCAGTAGGTTTCCACTCTGGCCCTGGAAGAGAAGAGATGCATTATGTTTAAGACTCGTCCTAATTCACAAATCGCCCATAGGTAGGTTTCCGCTCCTATGTTTGTTTTGCTCTCCCAAACTAGATCTGATACCTGATGAACACTTTCGTGTCACCAAGCATCTGGATCAGATTGTAGCTCATGACGCTACTCTCATGCAGTAAAAACGAATTCAAAAGAAAAAGTTCTAAGATTCGGCTCAAAAGCTCATGGAATCCTCATCGAACATATAAATCCCCATCGAAAATCCCTTAATCCCAACAATAAAACTACTCAGACATAATGAACGAAATCAAAGACATAGTATTAAGAAGTAGAATAGAAACCGAAATTGAAAAAGAAAGAACAAGGGTTCAAGAGAACAAATCTCTCTCTCCCTAAAAGCTAAAGCAAAAACAATAAGAATATGAAGTAAATATTTCGGTGGTCTTCGGTTTTTTTCTTTTAGGGTTCCTAAGACATGTATTTATAGTGCTCAAGACCTCTCTGGACGTCACTTAGGGTTTCTCCAAATGTGGGCTTCAAAAATGGGCTTTTTGGGCTCGGAGGTTGCTGGCCGCGGTCGGGACAAGTGTGACCGCGGTGAATGAGTGGTTTGCCGCGGTCGGGATGCTCCTGACCGCGGGAAATTGCTTGTTGGCCGCGGGTGGAAGTGCTTGCTGGCTGGTTTACGGGACATCTTGCTCTTCGCATATCTTTTGATTGAACCGTTGGATTGCCGAGCTGTAAAGTGCACTGGAAAGCTGATACTTCCATCTTTAAGGTCTCCAAATTTAAGCTGGATCAGACGGTGAGAAGGCCTTCAATCAGGGGTGAACTTCTGACGGTTTGACTCTGAGCTTAAATCTGGTTTTCTATCCATTTTGTTAAGCTTTTCCCTAAGTTACCTGAAAAGAGTCTTGGAACTACAAATACTAGAAAAACGTAATAAAAGTACTTAAAAGCAATTAAAAACATAGAAAAATAATTTCAAAACGATCCATAAAAGTGGTCAAAATATGGTGTTATCACCCAACCTAGCATGCCATAAGGCATTATTTTCAACAACAGAATTAAAAACGAAAGCACTAGATATAGAAGATGGCTTAGTGTCTTCAAGAACATAATCTCCATCCTTAGTTGTTCCTTACCTAAGAAGCTTACTTGACTTAATATCCTGAAAGAAAACTTCATTAGGACTGAATATGGCATAACATATCAGAGGTTGCTTTCTTAATAGACAACAGATTAGAAGTGAATGATGGCATGTAGAATGCTTTAGATTGCTTATCAAACAACTTAAGATCCCCAATGCCTTCTATCTTAACCTTTTCTCTATTAGCGATAATTAAATTTCCTAATGTGGTTTCATATTACTAATCAAGTTTTCATCACTAATCATATGGTGACTAGCTCCAGAATTAACTATCAGGGGCTTATCACTTTTCAAAACATGATTAGCAGCATGATTTTCCAAGGAATGACTATGCAAAGCATGAAAACTAACAACTTTTATAGGTTTATCGGACTCTTTAAGAGCCTTGATGAGAGCATCCAGGTCTGATTTCTTCATGTACTCGGCTGAGGCTCTCATGGCACCACCTTCCTTCTCACGGTTTGAAGGCCCTGCCTCCTCATGAGCTTCATTTGCCTGTGATTTCCTCTGGTCTTTTCCCCGGCTTTGCTTGAGGTGTGGGTACAAGATCCAGCATTTGTTCTAAATGACTTTTCTTTTTGCAGTGCTCACACACCCATACTTCTCGGTCCTCACCACCAAAAGGTCCTTTGTTAGCCACAGCTGCCTCACTCTTGTTGGCCATTACCAAGTCGCTTCCTTTACCACCAAATAGACCCAAAGAACCTTGCTCCTTTTGAATCTGTGAACAAACTTCCTCCAGGCTTGGCAGCTTTGTAGCTCTGAGCAAGTGATTGATGAGATCATTAAAGGTCGGGTTCAACACCATTGGAAGGGCAAAGACTTTTTCCTGATCTCTTCTTTCATTCAAAACCTCAGCGTCCACAGTAGCCGGCCTAAGCATCTCTAACTCGGCCCAAAGAGATCTAAATTTGCCAAAGAAAGTGTTGAAGTCAAGATCTCCTTGGTGGAGGCTGTTTATTGCCTTCTTAACCTCAAACACTCTAGTGAGATTACATGTGTTTCCAAACACATTCTTTAAGGTTTCCCACAGCTCCTTTGCACTCTCACAATAGGAGTAGGATTCTAGTACAGAGATGTCCAAAGCTCCATGGAGAATAGCAAGTACAGCTTGATCCTCTTGAAACCACTCTACAGAATCAGTCAAAGCCGCCTTCTTTCCTCCTTCTTTTGACTCGCCATCGACATTTTTTAGATCTTCAACATGATGCCAAAGTTTTCTCCCACACAACACTACTCTAGCATTCCTTGCCCATATCAAGTAGTTATCAGCTCCTTTGAGAACAACAGGTAAAGCCGGCACCTTGTTTCCTTCCATTACAAACCACAGCAATGAGAAAAAGAAGAAAGATCGAGTCTTTTGCAAAGAATGAGATTTGTACGGATGAATCTGGGTTTGGGATATAAGAAAACAAAACTGGGAGAGAGTTTAGAATGAGAGAATATTAAGAATGAGATATTAATCACCAGATTAAAGAACCTGGCTCTGCTACCATGTCAGAGTTATAGAATAGCAGCATATTAAGCAAGAAAATAGAGAGATTAGGATGAGATTAATGAAGAACTAAAGAAAAGAAGAGGGAAGCAAGAGTTTTAGAGAGAAAGAGATGTATTCTCCTTTCCTTAGTTCTATAGAAAACGGCTACAAACGTTTAAATAGGGAGACAAAGAAAACCCTAACACATATGGGCCGCCCTTTACATTTGTTGGGCTTATCTAAATGGGCTTACTAAATACCTTATAAAGACTTATAAAGTCTTCTAAAGTCCTTTCTGAACACTTCACATTGGTTTCACATCAGAAGATGTGAGAATGATCCATCTTGTTTAACAATTTGAAGCTGAAGAAGAAGTGGATGAGTCTCAAAGACCTAACCATGAAGCTCCATATGGAGTCAAAAAACCGAATGAACCTCGGAGTAGGTGTGGAAATTTGCGAGCCACCCAATGCGAATGTGGTGGAACGCCCAAACAAAGAGCGCCAGAACAAAGGACGCCAAGACAAAGGAAAGGGCAAAGTACCACCACAGAACTCACAGAAGTTCAAGAATAAGAAATCTGGTGGTGGCAAAAGCTCACAAAGGTTCACTGGAACATGTCACATTTGTGGCAAAACAGGCCAAAAATCCTTTGAGTGCCGCAGCAAAAAGACTCCCAAGAAAAATGAAGCTAATTTCGCCTATCTAGACATATGCGCGATGATCACTGAGGTAAACGTTGCTGAGAGCCATCCAAAGACTTGGTGGTTCAATACTGGTGCAACCAGACACATTTGGTGAAACTCTTTATGGAAAACTCTGCGACATCAAAGATTGAAGGTTATGGGAAAGTTGTTCTGAAGCTTGCCTCTGGACGTGAGCTCACCCTCACGTGCCGGACATGCGCAAGAATCTGATCTCTGGATCTCTCATGAGTAAGCATGGATTCACTGTTAAGTTAGATGCGGATAAGCTAGTGTTATCCAAAAATGGCATGTATCTGGGGAAAGGGTTTGTTAGTGATGGTCTTTTTAAGAAGGGTGTGTTGAAGCTGTTATTCACAGCAATGTTGTAACCGAGGCTTCTACCTCGAAGATGAATGAGAATAAGAATCCAACTGCTTGGCACGAAGGTTTAGGACATGTTAACTTCAAAACTATGAGTAGATTGATGAACATGAAATATGATTCCTAAACACAAAATAAGTAAAGAAAAATGTGAGATTGGCATTCAAGCTAAACTCACTAAAACACCATCACAAAACGTGGAAAGAACAACTGAACCTCTAGGTTTAATTCACATTGATTTATGTGACTTACAAAATGTGCAATCTAGAGGTGGAAAAAAGTATTTTGTAACCTTCATAGATGATTGCACAAGATACTGTTATGTATATTTACTAAGCATTAAAAATGAAGCTTTGGAGAAATTCAAAGAATACACGTTGGAAGTAGAAAACCAACTTAATAAAACTATCAAGATAGTTCGAAGTGATAGAGGAGGAGAATATGATGAACATTTTAATGCGTTCTGTAGGGAACATGGCATTATTCATCAAACTACCACTCCTTATTCACCAGAATCTAACGGAGTTTCAGAACGAAAAAATAGAACTCTAAGGGAAATGATGAATGCAATGTTGCAGGAATCTGGGTTAGCCCAGAAAATGTGGGGGGAAGCTCTGCGTACCACAAATTATATGCTCAACAAAATACCGCATAAAAGTTACAGGAAAAACTCCGTATGAACTTTGGAAAGGTAGAGTACCTTCGTATAAATACTTAAAAGTGTGGGGGTGTATGGCAAAAGTTTCAGCTCCACCTCCGAAGAAGGTCACAATTAGACCTAATACGGTAGATTGCATTTTCATCGGATATGCTAATAATAGTAGTGCCTATTGATTTTTGGTACAGAAATCAGATATACCAGATATTCATGTGAATACAATAATGGAGTCAAGAAAAGCTTCATTTTTTGAAAATGTGTTTCCATGCAAGTATAGCGAAAGTAATAAACAATCTCGTGATCAACGAGATACTTGTACCTAAACGAAGCAAGCACTTCAGGCACTGCTATTAATGACAAAAAAAAAGAAGAACCTAAACGGAGTAAAAGATCTTGTAAGGAAAAATATTTGGTTCTGAGTTCTTAGTAGTTTTCCTAGCTGAAAATGAACCAAGAACATTTACAGAAGCAATGTCCACGCAAGATGGTCCTCTTTGGAAGGAAGTTGTCAATAGTGAGATGGATTCAATTAGACAAAACGACACTTAAGAGATAACCGATCTACCACAAGGGTTTAAAGCTCTAGGGTGTAGATGGATTTTCAAAACAAAGTTGAAAACCGATGGATCGATAGACAAGTACAAGGCTAGGCTTATGTGCAAGGATTTCGAAAAAAAGAAGGTTTATATTTCTTTGACACCTATTCTCCGGTAACGAGAATAACTTCAATCAGAATGCTAATCGGAATTGCAGCACTGAAAGATCTAGAAATCCATCATATGGACGTGAAAACTGCATTTCTAAATGGTGATTTAGAAGAGGAAATTTACATGAAACAACCTGAAGGGTTTGTTGTCCCAGGACAAGAAAACAAAGTCTGTAGACTTGTTAAATCATTGTATGGACTTAAACAAGCTCCAAAACAATGGCATGAAAAATTTGACAATGTAATGATGTCAAATGGTTTCAGCATTAACGAATGTGATAAATGTATATACATCAAAAGTACTCCTCACAGGTATGTTTTTCTCTGCTTATACATTGATGACATGCTCATTATTGGCAGCAATAAAGATATGATCAATCGAACTAAAAATTTGTTAAGTAGCAAATTTGATATGAAGGACATGGGATTAGCCGATGTGATTCTAGGAATTAGAATTATAAGACACTCGGATGGAATAATCTTGTCTCAAGAACATTATGAGGAAAAAATCCTTGAGCGGTTTAAGAACTACTCAAATGGAGTTGCAAAAACTCCAGCTGACCCTCATTTTCACTTGACAAAAAATTCGGGTGAACCAGTGTTACAAGTGAAATATGCAAGAGTGATCGGACGTCTTATGTACTTAACAAACTGTACTAGACCTGATTTAGCGCACTTAGTAAATGTAATTAGTCGTTATACAAGTAATACAGGTCATAATCATTGGAAGGACCAGTAGTCTTAGAAGGCTATAGTAATTCCAACTGGATTTCAGATTCTAAGAATTCAAAATCGACAAGTGGATATGTCTTTACACTTGCTGGTGCAGCAGTATCCCAGAAATCTTACAAACAGATTCTGTTGGCCATATCAACCATGGAATCTGAGTTTATAGCGCTAGAGAAAGCTGCAGAGGAAGCAGAGTGGCTTTGGAATTTTTTGGAAGATATCCCGATGTGGGAAAAGCCAGTGCCAGCATTACGTGTACACTGTGATATTCAGTCGGCTATATCTCAGGCACTGAATATGCTATATAATGGTAAATCTCATCATATTAAAAGATGACACAAAACCATTAGACATTTTATCTCGACTGGTGTACTCACGATAGTCTACATCAAATCAGTTGAAAACTTAGTAGACCATTTTATGAAAAGTCTGGCGCAAGATCAAGTTGTTAAATTATCAAGAGGAATGGGTTTAAAACCGATAGATAAAATGACGTCTGATGGTAACCCCACCTATGTGACTGAATATCCCAAGTCTAGGTTTAAAGGAAAAAAAAATCAAGCGGATTCAGAAGTGAACACTGCGAGACTATGTCTCTTCCTAGTTCCTAAGATGATAAACAGTGCTACCTGTGAGTGTTAAGGTTAAGCTGTGGCTTTTAATGATTCCATAGTTTTGAGATATTTGTGAAGTATTACAGGTTACTTCTTAAAAACAAAACTAATCGCGGATCATCTAATGAGTGTGAAATGGGGTCGTTTCTAGGAGAATGAAAGTAAGGCTATATTCTCCAAGTTCACTCATGAAACCAGGAATGTTCAAGGCCAAAATGAACACAATAGAGAACTCAAGTTCTACGAGAAAATGTTGCTAGGCGATAACTGTTTTCTCGGTTTATATCAAAGTCTGGGTGGTTCAAGACATCATGTAGACCTCCAGGCCGAGTAAACCCAGCAGATATTAAAAAAAATTGTTTCAAATCTGAAAAATGCTACCTCTCAGATACAGTTGCATTTTCGCATACTCTCAGAAGTCTGTCTAATTTGGTCAGAGTCGTGTCTTGTCTAGTCGAGATAAGTTTTATCGAGTCAGTTGAGTCTTCATATGTTTATAGTCATTTCTCTTCATTTGGGGGACTGTTGCACCGAATTTAAAAAAAAAGCCCAATGGAGGTAAGTTAAATTTCAGAAGGTGAAGAGGAAATGGGAGCATCTGTCCCACATCGATACCTCAGCGTGAAAAGCTTTTTTATATATTAGGAGATGTTTCATACATGTTCAAATAACGTGTGAGAGAGAAAGGAATAAGCCTCGCGCGCACCGCCGTTGCTGCCAAGCCAAGCCGGGTCGGGTCAGGCCAGGCACGGACGTGAGTGTTGGTTGAATGGGCCTAAGGCGGGTATTCTTTTTGGGCCAGATTTTTATGAACGTTTGGTCAATGATTTTTGATTCAGTCAAAAGAATATTGGATATTCATTATCCCCACAAAAATGTAACGACAGAGATGTGACTTTATCACATTCGCTGATATTTAGCGTTTGACTTCCCTAAAATTATGACCGAGATTCGTGTTTGACTTGCGGATTTTGTGGGATTTTGCAGACTGCTCTCTTCCTCCGCTATATATACACGACCTCTCCTCTCATTTTAGAGACCTCTCACCTCTCATTTTCTACTCTGAAAATTTCGCAACAGTCTCTGTTTCTTTTTATTTTCATACGTTCTCTGCCGAGAATATAGTAGAATATTAGTTCGTGTAGATCCGTGTTTCTTAGTGCTTCTGAAAACGGATAACTGTAGTTGTATCCTGCGACTCTTGGATCACCGAAATCCGTCGCACTACGGGCAATTCAAAGAGTAAGGAAAGAAATCATAGTCTCGCATCACCCTTGTTTCTCTTTACCTTAACGTTTACTTTTTAATCTTGTATTTTAATCGCTATTTCGTAGTGTTCAATCTTTTGGTCCTACATTTGAAGAGTATGTCAATACATCGTCAACACCTATCATTTCCGTTTTGGCTGCTAAGAAAAGAAAATAAGAATTTGCAATGTTATTGGTTAAAGTTTAGAAATCTCCTAAAGAATTTTTCTAAACTTCTTTTTTGTTTAAAACCTACCAAAAAGGGTAAAATAAAATAAAAAAACTAATCTGTCTCTGTTCTATAAGAGGATATTTCAATCAAAATTTAATAAAATATAAACTTTTTTTTTAACACTGATCTATTATAAAGTTATTGACAAAGAAGTACTGTTCGATCTGTATCCGTTTTTTTTTTTTTTAAAATGCTTTAGGAAACCTTCTTAACTTTTCCTTAGGAAAACTTTATTAAAGCTTCATAAACATAAGGTCTTATGGTGTATCATGTATGTATATCTATCTAGAAGCATGCTAATTATAGAATATCATGATCCGGTTTCTAATTATTATAAAAAATATTAATATAAAGTATCTATCCAATTCTAAACTGCTCACGATCAAATAGATCTGACCGGACTTACAAGTGGTTAAGAGACCACCTTGGCATATAAAAAAAAATTGTTTTTGGAGGAATTTGAACCATGATTCACTGGGTGCAAATCGAGTTTTTGAGCAAACTAGGCTGTTAAACCTTCAGTAAATACTATGTAAATAAATTTATTTGTATATTTTATTGGGGGCAGCTGCCCCCACCCTACATAACCTGGATCCGCCCCTTATGACCAAGAACGTTTGTATGATTAGAAGTACAAGGCAAGTCCAGTGGTGTGAGGGCAAGCCATGCATGGAAGTTCCTGACAATATGTTGAATCTCATATGGGTCGATCAGAAGTTTTCTCTCTCCTCTGAAGGCGATTTCCTGGGCAATTAAGGTTTTATTTTTCTTCGCCGCTGTTGGTTGGCCCCTCGCCAACATTCGAGAATCTCTATCTTCCTCCCTCCTCTTCATTTCTCCATCGCTTCCAATGAGCTCTCTCCTCCTGCTCTCTTGGATCCTCCCGATCCGCCTCTCCCCTTGCCGGTTGATCTAATTGTTGTTGTTTCCCGGATCCGCTCTTCGGATTTTGATCTGGATCCTCGTCATCTTTCCCTGGTGGATTCCTTGCCGGTGGCTGATGTAGGGGTGTCTTCTCGTCTTCCAGCTTCTCTTGGTCTGGGTATCTCGCCAGATCTGCCGTCGGTGGTTGTTTTCGCCAAATGGGATTTCTTCTCCTCCAGTTACGTCCAGTGGCTCCTCTGTCAAAGCGCGTGTTGAGGCGTCAGGCGTGGCTGTGGTGGACCCGGTAGCTCCAGTTGGTTACTCTACGAAGAGTCCCTATCTTTTGTCTTTTCGCTTCAACTTCTTGATTCGCAATTTGAAGAAAATGGAATCTCCCACTTTCTTGGATGATGGTACTCCCTCGGTGGTTGCTCCGGATTCGATCCTCCTTCGTTCTGATGAATTTTGGCAGGATCATCTGGTGGCTCACTTTCACCGTTCTTCCCCTTCGATTGCTAAGGCGTTTTCCGATTTGAATCCTATTTGGGATAACCAAGGCCGCATTTCTATCCGTCAATATTCTGCTCTTACGTTCTTAATTTTCATTTCGTCTGAGGCTACTCAAAAATGGGTCTTAGATGTGGGTTCTGGCAAGCCGGTAACTGCTCGTTCTCAGTTATCCCTTGGTCTCCTTTGGTCAAATTATCTCCTCAGCCGTTGAAATCTGCTCTGGTATGGGTTATTTTTCGTAATGTCCCTCATCCTCTCTTCTCTTTTAAGGATCTCAGCATCATTGGTTCTGCTTTAGGGGATCCTTTATACACAGAGAAGCTTGTCTTAGTGTGGAATCCTCTGGGTATAGTGAAAGTAAAGATTGATATGGTGCTGGATAAAGCTTTTCCGTCTTCAGTTCGTGTTGTTGATAAAATGGGTAATTTGGCAGTTGTTGGTGCTGAATATCAGCGTGTTCCTCCCAAGTGTGAAAAGTGTGGTGATTTTGGTCACACCTTGCTGCGCTGTTATCATTCTGTTTTCAAGGCTAAGGTTTCTTTAGCCCCGGTTAATGATTCCAAAAAGTCTAAGGTTGCTGCTCCTTCAAAGCCAGTGTTAGTTCCCTTTTCTGGCCCTGTGAAGGTGGTCCATGCTTCTGAATCTCCTTCTCTTGGTAGAACGAAATGCATGCCGCTTCTAGGCAGGGTTGTAGAGTTGGGGAGTTTGGCCAAGAAGGGGCCAGATGGATGGTAGGTGGTTTCTCAGAAAGGGAAGCGTGTGGCCTCAGAGCTTGGTGCTGACTCTGATGTTGGTGTTTCTGCCCCTTGCCTCTTCGTATTAATGATGGATCCTTGAGAAATCTCGTAGATTGTTCTCACTTGTCCTCCAGCTTGTCTGGATGTCATCTTGAGGTTTTCCATCGAGATTTGATTATTCTCATGCCTCCCAAAGAGGCTGCAGTGCCCTCTGCTGCTAAGTCGGTCACCTCTACCAAGTGTCATGAGGAAGAGGATGGAATTCTTCTGTCTCAGGAGGGATTGCGGTGTGTAAATCCTTCTTTATCTGCTAAATCAAAGAAAAAAGCCCGTAGGAAGCTTTGCCAGATGTTATTGGAGAAGGAGTTGGATTCTCCCCTATTGTTTTCTCCAAGGTTGCGATCTCGGATAGCGTTCAGTCTTCTGGTTCATTGAGGGGTCATTTGCCGTCGCAGAAGACTCCTTCTCTGATTGCGTAACCATTTTTGGTTATTTTTTGTATCCCTGATGAGTATATTCTGTTGGAATGTAAGAGGCATCAATGGCCGTAGTAAGCAAATTGCGATCTCTCGGTGGATAACTACCACTGGTCTTTTGATTGGCGGTTTTTTAGAAACCCGTATAAGGAAAAATAATATTTTGGCGGCTATGAGTAGGTTTTTACCAGGGTGGAGATATGATACTAATTACTCGGATACTGTTTATAATGGCAGAATTGTTGTTGTTTGGAATCCAGCACTATCAGTGGTTGTATACTTCAACTCTGATCAGTTGATGATCTGTGGTATGATGAATCTTGCTACGAATTAGAGTTTCACGGTTGGTTTTGTGTATGCTTGGAATTTGGAGGCTGATCGTAGAGCTCTATGGTTCCTGTTGGTTAGGTTTGCTGATTCAGCTCTTCTGTCTCCCTCCTCTTGGATCGTTTTGGGAGACTTCAATCAAGTGCTCTCCTTAGATGAAAAATACTCCCTGTACCCGTATATGGTTTCTTTGCAAGGAATAACTGATTTTCAGGAGTGCCTTGCCTCGTTTAGGCTGTTTGATCTAGCTAGTAGAGGCTGTCATTTCACATGGACCAATCGCCAAACTCTGTACCCGATATCTAGGGAGTTAGACAGGGTCATATGTAATGAATCTTGGCTTGATACTTTTCCTCACTCTTCTGCTGAATTTTGTGCACCTGGGCCTTCTGATCACTCCCCATGTTTGGTGAGTATTTCTCCGGTGGAGGTAAGAAGGAAGACCCCATTCCGATTCTTTTCCTTCTTATCTTTTCATCCTGATTAAAAGGCTCTCTTAGACGATTCTTGGCATGATTCCACATTCCCGGGCCAGTCTATGGAAGTGTTATGTAGGCGTTTAAGGGATGCAAAATTTTGTTGTCAATCGCTTAATCAGAGGTGTATAAGTAATGTTCAGCTTAGATCCAAGGAAGCGCTAACTAAGTTGGAAGATATTCAAAGCCAGCTGCTTATTTCCTCGTCTCAGCCTCTGTTTGAAGAGGAGCTGTCTGCTTGGAATGATTGGAATTTTTGAGCTGCGTCGGAGGATTCATTTTTTCAGCAAAAGTCACGCATTCGTTGGCTGAACATGGAGGATCAGAATACGAGGTTTTTCCACAAGTCAATGAAGTCTAATTTGGTGTGGAACATCATCCATCATCTGCGATCTGACAACAACTCAAAGATCACTGACATTGCCCAAATGAAAGCAATGGTGGAGCAATATTATTTCAACTTGTTGGGGTCCTCAAATCAATCTATTCCTCCGTACTCTGTTCAGCACATTAAGGGTATTCATCCGTTCAGGTGTGGCTTGGCTTTAGCTGAGGTCCTGTCTTCTATTCCTTCTGCTGAGGACATTCATCTGACGGTTTCCTCCTTTCCCAAAAACAAGGCTCTGGAGCCTGATGGATTAACTGCTGAGTTCTTCACCTCGTCCTGGGAGCTAGTGGGTCCTGATCTTATCTTGGCGGTTCAGAGTTTCTTTATGTCTTCTCGGTTGCTTAGGCAGATTAATACTACTGCTATAGCTCTTATCCTGAAAAATGTTGGTGCGGAGAGGCTAGCTGACTTTCGTCCGTTTCTTGCTGCTCTACTGTGTATAAGGTGATATCTTGTCTTTTTTAATCTAAGTTAAAGCTTTTCCTGAGAGATGTAGTGCAAGACAATCAGGTTGGTTTTATTAAGGGGGGGCTGCTTTGCGAGAATGTGTTATTAGCCTCCGAGCTTGTTTCTGATTTCA
This sequence comes from Eutrema salsugineum, assembly GCF_000478725.1. Taxonomy (NCBI): domain Eukaryota; kingdom Viridiplantae; phylum Streptophyta; class Magnoliopsida; order Brassicales; family Brassicaceae; genus Eutrema; species Eutrema salsugineum. The sequence continues at coordinate 6,669,155 of NW_006256756.1, read as the reverse complement.
ATAAGCCTGGAAATACTACTAGAGGCTGTCTTCAAGTGGATCTGACGAAGGCTTATGATAGTTTTGAATGAAAATTTGTCCTTCGTATTTTAGAAGCTTTTGAGTTGCCAGATGTCTTTATTGGGTGGATAAAGGAATGCATTTCCACTCCTTACTTCTCTGTTTAATGGTGAGTTGGTAGGGTTTTTTCAAGGCAAGAAAGATCTTTGCCAAGGAGATCCAATCTCTTCCTCTTTGTTTGATATTGCGATAGACATCTTATCTAAGGAGTTGGATCTAGCTGTTGCATCCAATTTTTTGCTTCCCATCCTTTATGTGCGCTTCCTTTAGTCACTCATTTGAGTTTTTCGAATGATGTGCTCTTATTTTTCGATGGCTCAATGAGATCCCTGGATGGAATAATGGAGGTGTTGAGAAAATTCTACTTAGCTTCAGAAAGTCTTATCTCTTTTTGGATGGTAGTAATACCCAGCTTAAGGCTCAGCTAGCTTCCAAGGTTGGTGTTTCTGCGGGCACTTTACCAGTCAGGTACCTCGGTCTACCTCTTTTACCTTACAAGATGAAGCCTGCCGATTATCAACCCTTGGTTGACAAAGTGAGGAGTCACATCTCCTCATGGTTAGTGAGACACCTATCTTTTGCTGGGAGGTTGTAGCTGATAAAATATGTCTTGGATGGCATTGTCAATTTCTGGTCAGCCGTTTTCCCTATTCCGAAATTCTGTCTTGCAGAGATTGAACGCCTCTATAGCTTTTTTTTTTTTGGTCAGGTGCGCCCAACTCTGCTCGCGGTGCCAAAATTTCTTAGGCCTCTGTATGCAGTCGGAAAGAGGTTGGAGGGTTAAAGTTTCTTGAGGCTTGGAATAAAGTCTTCGGGTTAAAACTCATCTGGCTACTTTTCTCTAAGAGTGGTTTGTTATGGGTTGCATGGGTGCATAATAATCTGCTTAGAGGAAAGGATTTTTGGGATGCAAGTGCTGACTCGAGGGGTAGTTGGATTTGGAAGAGGATTTTGAAGCTCCGTCCGCTTGCTAGATCGTTTTTGTGTTGCACTGTTGGCTCGGGATCAACTGTAAGATTTTGGTCCGATGATTGGACCGGTCTTGGACACTTATTGAGATTGTTGGCGCGAATGGTCCTCGGGTTACAGGAATTTCTCGCCTCTCCATGGTTTCTCAAGCTGTCATTAATGGGCGTTGGCGTATCTCTAGAGGTCGACACACCATCGCGTCTTTGCTTTGTGACGTTTTCCCGGCCGTTGATTGTATCAGTCCCAATGTTATTGATGTTTTCCTTTGGAGAAATACTCTTTTAGGTGTTCCGGGTGTCTTCTCCTCGCCGAAAACTTGGGAATCGTTGCACCTGACTGGTCAGCTTGTTTCCTGGGCAAAGTCAGTTTGGTTTTCTCAAATGATCCCCAAGCACTCCTTTATTCATTGGGTGGTTGCTAGGGATCGTCTCCCGACTCATGACAGGCTTCGGAGCTAGGGAATAAATGTTCTAGATGGTTGTCTTCTGTGCCAAACAGCTCCTGAAACGATATCCCATCTGTTTTTTTTACTGTCCATTCTCTGCCTCTATTTGGTCTTCGTTTTTTTCGCATCGAACTCTTCACCCTCCATTTGGGTTTGAAGCGATCGTCTCTTGGGTAAGATCTGTTTCGCCTATGACCAAACTCAACATTATTTGCAAGCTTCTTCTTCAGGCGACCATTTATGACATTTGGAAGAAAATGAATTCTAGGTTCCATTGTGCGGTTTCTAAGCCTGCGGACGTTGTAACCCGTGACATCCAATCCACTATTCAAAGGAGGTTAGCAGGTCTTGATTCAGCCTCTAATCCTTTCCTCTCTGGTTCTCAGCAAGGTCTCTCCTATCTCTCAACTTAGTTTGGGTATATTCAGTTCTATAATCATCCAGCGCCTTAGCATTTCTCCTGGTGTTGGTTCTTTTGTTCTCATCCTGGTCAAGTATTACTCTATCTTCTCGCTCTCTTTTATCTTTTATTTCGGGTTGTATTCCTTTTTTGTTCTCATGTACGGGATTATTTGTTTGTAACCCGTACATTTGGTCTGTAGCTCAAAATGTTATCTCATTCGGGAAAGCAAAAAAGGGAAATAAATGCGGTTAAAAAAATCTCAGATGGCATTAGTACAAGTGTCGTAGAAGGCTCTTTGATTGTTATTTAATCAATGGAGGAGTGAAGTCGTTGATTGTTATGTAATCAAGGTATCGTGCTTAATCATTAGCCCAAATCACAGTTCAACAACACTCCACACATACGGACCGTCGCCTTCTTTATTTTTATAGTCGAAAATGATTTGTTGGGAAACAAGTAACGTTTTTTTTTTTTTTGAGAAAGCCGTATGTGATATTACCATACATCATGCGCACAAATATTGTAAAGCATTAGTGCTTATGAATGACCCCGTGCCGCCCGGTGCCGGTTAATCAACTGGCCAGACTTAAAAACAGTAGTTAGCTCACTACTATAGATGAGTTCTTTCAATAATACCACAGAAAGAAATGTACCCTGAAATGGTTAATGGTTAATAAATGAGGAAAAATCTAGAATTGCAAAAAAATCAGGTTTAAAAATTGGAAATCTCCTATGTAAAATTATCTTTACTTCTTCATTTGAGGTATAATACCTAACAAAAAGTAACATGAGTTGAGAAGCATTAAGTTTCTGAACAAAGAACATACGAACAGAGGTCACTGTTTGTTTGAAAAACGGCTCAAATTTCTAATTCTTGCTTTATCTCTCTTTCTTTGAGTTGTTTATTCTGATATGCAAAGTTGAATTGGGATTATTTAATAACAGATAATATTCTTCCAAACTTATGTTTTATTATCTCCTCAGATTAGACTCATTCAACGATATAATTCTGTTGAATGGCCAAGAAACTATTATAATGTTCTGAATTTAGTTCTTATCTCAATAGAGAACTATTCAGAGTTGCTTTGTATTTAAAATCTAATGTTTGAGATAAATTAGTCAAGAAAATACTCTACTTGTTCTTAATCTGAACAGTTCTCATCTCTGTAGAGAACTGTCAATAATTTAGAGTTGTTTAAAGTTGATGGTTGATATTATTTAGTCATAAAAAGCTACTCTACTGTTCTTAATCTGATCAATTCTAATCTCAGAAGCCAACTATTCATACTTCAGAGTTGTTTAATTCTTCAAATTCAAGTTGTGAAACGCAACAACATGGCATCAACCAACGAAAATAGAGTAAGCTAATGGAGATGCTTACCTTATATAAAGCCTTTTGCTTCAATGATAATCATCCCCAACACAGAATCACATATATATCATTCTCCTTTCTCGAGAAAGAAAAAATGGGCCAAACCACAATTCTCGTGGCAATAATTCTGACTATAGTTATGAATGCACAGAGCAGTTTCGTCGCGGGAGATACTCCTGATAGCAAGGTAATGCACATTATTAAATATTTCTCTTACTCAAGCAATCTGAACATATCTAAAAACCGAGTACTGTTGTTTCTATCTGATCAAATAGGTATATGTAGTTTACCTGGGAGAGAAAGAGCATGATGATCCTACGTCTGTCACTGAATCTCACCATCAGATGTTGTGGTCACTTCTTGGAAGGTATGTTTTAGTCGTTATATGTATATATCTCTAGTGAAAGATCGCATACAATTACTTACTTGATTGCCAATTTGTCATGTTTCAGCAAAGAGTCTGTCCACGATTCAATAGTATACAGTTATCGACACGGCTTCTCAGGCTTCGCAGCCAAGCTGACAGAGTCCCAAGCCCAGCAACTTTCAGGTACTTTTAAAGTTTTGATCTCCTCTGTTTCTTGACCTGACATAATCTAAGTAGTTCTTTGTCTGAACAAAAACAGAACTACCTGAAGTAGTACATGTCATACCAAATACATTATATGAACTGACAACAACTAGAACTTGGGATTACTTGGGGCTGTCTCCTGGCACTTCTAAGAGTCTCCAACATAAGGCCAAGATGGGAAGTCAGGTCATTGTCGGAGTCATCGACACAGGTATATAGGCATATGAAAATGTCTTTACTTCTCTTAATGACATGTTTATTGATTAAAATGTATAAAAAATGGTAACAGGAGTGTGGCCAGAGTCTCAAATGTTTAATGACAAAGGCTACGGACCTATACCGAGCCGTTGGAAAGGTGGATGTGAATCAGGAGAACTCTTCAATGCCTCGGTTCATTGCAACAGAAAGCTAATAGGAGCGAAATACTTTGTTGATGGCCTTGTTGCCGACGTAGGAGACGTGAACAGAACAGAGAACCCTGAGTACCTTTCCCCGAGAGACTTTAGCGGTCATGGCACGCATGTCTCCTCAACCATCGGTGGTTCTTTCCTGCCTAACGTAAGCTACTTAGGCCTTGGAAGAGGAAGCGTGAGAGGCGGTGCTCCAGGTGTTCGTTTAGCTATTTATAAGGCTTGCTGGCTTCAATCAGGGGTTTGTTCAGGAGCTGATGTCTTGAAAGCAATAGACGAAGCTATACATGATGGTGTTGATGTTTTGTCACTCTCTCTAGGATCAAAGGTTCCTTTGTATTCAGAAACTGATGTGAGGGAACTGACCTCTGTGGGAGCATTCCATGCGGTCGCAAAAGGAATTCCTGTCGTAGCTGCTGCTGGTAATGCCGGTCCAATGGCTCAGACTATTTCGAATGTAGCTCCTTGGATCTTGACTGTGGCTGCAACCACTCTAGACCGTTCTTTTCCTACAGCCATTACACTAGGGAACAATATGACAATACTGGTATACATATATAATCATGATGTGAGATAAAAAATGTTGTTCTAAAATTCTAAACCAAGATTTTGTCTTTGCTTAATGTAGGGTCAAGCAATCTTTGCCGGTCCAGAACTTGGTTTTGTTGGTCTAGCTTATCCACTTTCCGGGTAACATCGAATTACTTATTTCATGTTTTGATCAAGAATATATACCCACAAGAATGCATCTGTGGACATGATGCCTGCTAACTTTGCAGTGACTGCGAGAAGCTCTCTGCTAATCCCAACAAGACAATGGAAGGAAAAGTTGTGTTATGTTTCACAACCGAAACAACTGTCCCCCCTGTAATAAACGCTATAACTGCAGTAAGAGATGCTGGTGGTCTTGGGGTAATCATTGCAAGAAATCCAACACATTTGCTTATTCCAACTAGTAACTTTCCATGTGTTACGGTAGACTTTGAGCTCGGAACTGACATTTTGTTCTACATACGCTCAACAAGGTTTTTTCACCATCTATTTGACCAAAACTTTCATGGATCCATAACATATATGACCATAAATGTTTTGGGTTTTGTTTTGCCAGATCTTCCATAGTAAAGATACAAGCTTCAAGAACGCTTGTTGCAAATTATGTGGCGACAAAGGTAGCAACTTTCTCATCCAGAGGACCGAATTCGATTTCTCCAGCGATTCTTAAGGTATGTATGTCAGACCCTCACATACATATCCAATCCCTTGTCTCTGTTTTTAGATGTTTTGATGACCACTTTTTCTGTAATGCAGCCGGATATAGCAGCACCTGGTGTGAACATACTAGCAGCTACTTCCCTCAACGATTCTTCCAGTGTCAGAGGATTCTCTATGAAATCTGGGACATCAATGGCTACTCCTGTAGTTTCAGGAGTTGTAGTGCTCCTCAAGTCATTACACCCTCACTGGTCTCCTTCTGCAATCAAATCAGCAATTGTCACCACAGGTCCTGTTATCTTCAAATGCTTTGTTACATTAACCAGTAGGAACTTATTGACACCAAAAACACATGTTTAACATTTCAGCTTGGAAGACTGATCCATCTGGAGAGCCCATTTTCGCAGACGGATCAAGCCGCAAGCTAGCTGACCCGTTTGACTACGGAGGAGGCCTTGTGAATCCAGAGAAAGCTGCAAAGCCAGGTCTCGTATACGATATGACCACACATGACTACATCTTGTACTTGTGCGCTGCTGATTACAGTGATATTTCCATTTCCCGAGTTGCCGGAAAAGCAACAGTTTGTCCTAATCCCAAGCCGTCTGTTCTCGATCTCAACTTACCATCCATCACAATCCCAAATCTCAGAGACGAAGTCACCCTCACAAGAACGGTCACTAACGTTGGACCCGTAAATTCAGTATACAAAGTCGTGATCGATCCTCCAATGGGCGTTAATGTGATTGTCACACCAACGAAATTAGTGTTTAACTCTACAGCTACAAAACTATCTTTCACGGTTAAAGTCTCGACTACACACAAAGTGAACACTGGCTACTTCTTTGGAAGTTTGACTTGGACTGACAATCTGCACAATGTAGCCATCCCAGTATCTGTGAGAACTCAGATGCTGCAACGATACTATGACGAGAACTGATTTGTTGAAAGAACTGCTCAAAACACTATACCAAATTGTTGTGTTGATGACTATGTAAACGCATAATGCTGATGAATAATACTTTTGTGAATTTGTTAATTTATCGATTGATACTCACCGATGAGATCAACGGCGAATTCGGAGGTGGTGCCGGTGCGGAGCCTAAACGTCTGAGTACTCCATTGATGAGCTCTTCCGACTAAACTTCAGAACTAAAAAAAAGCCCCTGAAATCGTCTTCAGGAACAAGATACTGTTCCTACAAAACTGAAACAAGAAAATTGATAATAAAAAAAAAACGACAAGCTGCATAAAAACAAGAGATCCAAAGGGCAGAGAAACTAGAAAATGGGGATAAGAGAGCAAAGTAGAAACTTCGTCAATATTAGTCAACTTCACAAGTTCACATAAAGTAATATACATACAGGTATACAGTATAAGTTAAAAAGACTCAAAAGTTATTTTTTAGGGGTTTCAATTCTCATCATAGTAGTTCTGCAGAATCTGCGTTCTCACAGATAAAGGAATTGTAACGTTATGTACAGAGTCACTCCAAGTCAAGCTTCCAAAGTAGTAGCCTGTGTTGATTTTGTGTGTGGTCGAGACTTTGACTTTGAAAGAAACCCTTTTGGTCGTTGAGTTGAACACTAGCTTCTCTGGCGTCACGGTCACTTGAACGCCCAACGGTGCCTCAACTGCTACTTTATAGACCGAGTCAAGTGGTCCAACATTAGTGAGTATTCTGGTGAGAGTGGCTTCGTCTTTGAGGTTTGGGATTGTGATGGAAGGCAAGTTGAAATCAAGAACAGATGGTCTGGGATTCGAACATAAGGTTTTTTTACTGGCAAGCTGAGAGATCGCTGACTCGTTGTAACCAACAGAGCACATGTAGAGAATATAGTCTTCGAGTCCCAAGTCATAGACAAGACCTGGTTTTGCTGCTTTCTCTGGATTCACAAGGCCTCCACCATAGTCAAACGGATCAGCTAGCTTCCGAGGTGACCCCTCTGCAAAAATCTTCTCTCCAAATGGATCTGTTCTCCAAGCTGCACAGTAATTTAAGACACTTAACGTTAACGAGATCCCTACTCTCTAGTGGAGCTAACTCGATTTGTTTGGGTGAAGTAGATGAGAACCTGTAGTGACAATGGCTGATCTAATGGCAGCGGGAGACCAATTACGGTGTCTAGCTTTAAGAAATGCAACAACTCCTGAAATTACAGGAGCTGCCATTGATGTTCCTGACAGCATAATGAATCCTCGGTCGTTGAAAGTTGAATTGGTGCTTGTAGCCGCCAATATGCTCACTCCTGGTGCTGCTATATCAGGCTGCATTACGACATTCATAAGATTAAAAACATCTTGCGGCAAGTTCTTTGTATGTGTCTGGATTCTAACGTACTTTAAGGATCGCGGGTGTAACTGAACTGGGTCCTCTTGATGAGAATTCTGCCACCTTTGTACCAACTGGTTGTCCAACGAGTGTTCTTGAAGGTTGTATCTTCACAACAGACGATCTGCAAACCACAAGTCCAGCAAAAAAATACAGCCTCAAATACCTTCACAACAAGCGTTGTTCACTTTTCTCAAACTTCATACTGTTCATACCCTGTGGAACGTATGTACAGAAGTATATTTGTCCCCAGCTCGTAATCAACAGTTACACAAGGGAAATCATCGACACATGGTGCGAGAGTATCGCCTGGGTTTCTTGCTATGATTACGCCGAGACCACCGGCTCTCTTCACATAGCGCGCAGCGCTTGATACAGCGCTGTAACGTTTTGATGTTGTGAAGCACAACACAACTTTCCCCGCCATTGTAAGATTGGAATTGATGAGAAGACGCTCACAGGTACTGCATTACAAGAACCAGAGTAAATTTAGAGAATTGATGTCCTCAAACAGGTCCTAATAAGAAACTAGAGATTTAGTATTACCCAGAAAAACTTTCGTTGCTGTTCCCTGGATTCTCTGGGTAAACCAAGCTAGTGAAACCAAGTTCTGGACCTGTGTACATCGCTTGACCCTGGAATACAGTGACCGAGCTCACAATAAGACAGATAAACAAAAATTATGTTGTGAAAACATGTAATCTGGGTATAACAATATGTGTGTATATCTTGTTGTTACCAATATCACTTTATTGTTCCCAAGTGTAATAGGAGTGGGAAAGGACCGATCTAAAGTAGTTGCAGCCACTGTCAAAATCCAAGGAGCCGTGTTTCCAACAGTCTGAGCCGCTGGGCCAGAGTTTCCACCTGAACAAACAACTGTGATACCCTTTAAAACTGCATGGAATGCTCCAGTAGCTATCCCATCGCGAATATCGGTTTCAGGGTAGAAAGGAACTCGATAGCCAATAGACAGGGACAAAACATCAACACCATCATGTATAGCTTCATCCATAGCTTTCAAGAGGTCAGCAGATGAACAAGTTGTTATGTCTAGGGAATCAAGATACCAACAAGCTTTGTACATTGCTATACGAGCACGAGGTGCACCACCTCTCACAGTCCCTCCGGCTAGGCCTTTGTAGCTTATGCTTGGCAAGGCCGAACCACCTGCTATGGTGGCGACGTGCGTGCCATGACCATCAAAGTCTCTAGGGGAAATAAAGTCAAGTGATTCTGTGGAGTTGAAGCTTTCATACGTCGCAAGAAAAGCATTGATGAAGTACTTGGCTCCTATAAGCTTTTTATTGCAGTGAGAGGAGTTGAACATCTCTCCAGATTCACAGCCTCCTTTCCAGTGACTCGGCACCGGCCCAATCCCATTGTCGTTAAAGACTTCAGATTCTGGCCAAACTCCTGCAACCACAGAAAATAGTTTATTGTTTGAGACGCTAAGACGGATGAGTCAGAAGCAACATGGGAATTAAGAACAGATCAATCTACAATGTAACAAGGAAAATATGTACAGATTTATACACTCATACCTGTGTCAACAATGCCGATAATAACTTCTTCACCCATGTTAGTGTCATTTAGAAGATTTTTTGGATTGGCGGCAGAAAGGCCTAAGTAGTCCCAAGTCCGAGTTGTTGCTAGTTCGTAGAAACTATCAGGCGTGACATGAACAACTTCAGGTAAATCTGTTGCCATAGAGCATCAGCAATGAAGAAAATTTCAGATGGGTTTGATGAGACAAACGAAGATATAGTGTTTGTTTCCGAGAAAGCCAAGACAATATGAGATTTGGGACAAAGTACCTGCTATCTTCTTAGCTTGGGAATTGGTGAGCTTGGCTGCGAAACCTGAGAAGCCATGTCGATAACTGTACACCATTGAATCATGGGCATCCTCTTTACTGTAACATGAAGCAAACAAAATAAATCTGAGTAACAGAATGAGACTTTATTATACTTGAGAAAGAGAAGCTACCTTTTACATACCTTCCAAGAAGTGACCACAACATCTGATGGTGAGATTCCGTGACAAACTCTGGATCATCATGCTGCTTCTCACCCAAATACACTATATGAACCTATTGATCATTACAAAAAAGAACCAACTTTGTAAGTCAATTGGTCTTCGTATATGTTGTCTGATAAAAGAAAGACCTTATATAACTGTCACGTACCTTGGTCTTGCGCTCTGCACCAGCTCGTGCCACGAAACTGCTCTGCCCAATAAGAAGTATTAAAAGACTTAGCACCACAAGAATTGAGCTTCTGTAATACTTCATTCCAAGCAGAAAAAGGAGTCTCATTTGAAATCTCAAGCCACAAAGAAAGAGAGATGTAATATACTTTGGGACTAATATTGAGGATGCTTAATCATTTATATAGATGTCTACTCAAAGGAGAGTCTGACCAAGAACGTTTCTATCTCTTGGAACTTTTCCAACTTTTGCTTGTTTGCATCTCTTAATATAAATCATCTTCAGAACTACAAAGTCCACTTACAAAAGCTAAAGAATATATCAAGCAGTGTGGCTTAGTCAACTAAAGTATAGTTTATTTGCAACCAACAAGGCAATGAACATACCTCAACACAAAGTATTGGTAACTATAACAGGCAATGAATGGACCAAACACATCAATCAACAGGAAAATTAGGAGCAAACCCGTTTTGGTTTGGCTCAGTCACGCTTGCTTAGGTTCTCTTGAGCATGCGTTTTGACCAAAGTAACGCGTTTCTTGAAAAGACAGCTTCTTTTGCCAAGTCTCACTTGGTATGCTCCATGCTGATTCATTAGCTCTATAGAAATCAGAAAAAGTCTCCGAAGTTTTAAGAAAACAGGAGAAGTTAGAGAGACAGAGGCTACAGTGTCTCCGAGGTTCGCCAAATTACGTAAACTCTTTTTCATTTTTTCAGCGAATATTGCTGATGAAGTTAGAGAGACGGAGGTTTAGGATCGAAAAAAATTAGGTTAAAATTCGTGTACAGCAAAAAAGGAAGGCCGATTTTCCGGGAAATTATACGGTGGAGAGGGACGAAGTTAGGGATGTTTATAAGAACAATCGTGAATAGAAACTGATAACTGAGAGAACGAAAATCCTTCAGGTCCATAGATTTTACTGAGAGAGTCTACAAGGATACTACAAAATTCCCCAAGATGCAGAAAAGAAGAATCAAGAGATTAGTGAAATTGATACTGTAACTCTGATCGGAGACGAGACTGCTGAGTGGTGAAGATTGTCGGAAACGAGGAAGAGTCAGAGACAACCCTCATTGGGCTTTGTCGACCCACATGTAAAATGGGCTTTAAAACGCAGACAATATTCTGAAATTTAATGCAGAAACCCTCAACTTCGGACGAATTCATTTTTAAACCCTTAACGATTGTTTGTTATGGTTTTATCCTTAATTTACAATTTCATTTGTTGATTGAAAGATCTGTGTTATGCTTCCATATATATGTATAGACTGCAATTTTTGTGCCGTTTACTAATGTACTTGGCATTTATGGTAGATTTAAATTGATCAGGCAACATAGCCATACCCATACATAACATTCAGAATTATGTGTTCAGAATTATGTGTTGAGGCATTCTAACAGACCGGTAGACTTGAATCTTGTTTCTACATGATCTGATCAATTTGACCCGACATTCAAAAGTTTCGAATGAAGAATGAAGAGTGTCCTGTCCCAATAAGCACCTACAAATTTTTAAATAAAAAGCGTAATTTTAAAATGCATAAATTTCAATAAAAAAAATAAAAACTGATAACAAATTCTACCTTAAGTTGCTTTATGATGATTCTGAATCTGTCATCATTAGTTATTGTGGTCACTTTTGGAATTTCTATGATTTAGTACTTGAACATATGTATATTGAAAGATCTCAGATAGTTTACTTACTTGACTGTCATGTTTCAGCAAAAGAGGGTATCCATGATTCTATCCATGATTAAGTACTGTACAGTGCCAAGCCCAGCAAATCTGAGGTGCTTAACACTTCTCTCTATCTTGGCTTGAAATAACCAACAATTTCATATTTACAGTACTTGGGAACAGTATAACTATATTGGACACACATGTCAATGCCGCCCTCCTCGATAAATGATAACACATGTTCTTGTAAAAGTGAAATGAGTTTGCAATCTGTAACACTGCTCAAATAGATTAACTGTCAAGCATAAAATCGATATATAGTTATATACTATGCGATCAAAAATTTAGATGAAACAGTTTGTTTGTAAGAGCTACAAATGCATACAAGATGGTTATATACTATGAATACAATCGAAATGTCACCTGCATTTGTTGTAATACTCATTTTCAATACAAATTTAATACAAGATAAGAATCAGCCATAAATTGGTCAAACATACTTCCTTTTTTCTCTTCGAATAGTTGATTCATATAGAGACATTTAGATATAAAACTACAAATGCAAAAACACATAACACAGAACTCAAATTTTACCATTTATCTAAACCGAAGATGAACCGTTTGAGTTCGATCAATTTCCATTATATGGAAAAATAAAATTGATCAAGGTCAAACAGAACCCTTCATTACATCAGTAAGAAATTAACAGAACACATAGTCGAAGGTGGGTTATACATGATCACAAGTTACTAATAATAACTGATGATAAACTGTGTTATCTTATCTTCTTCAAACTGCAGCAATGGTGTTGTAAAAATCAGAGAAGCGTAGAGAATCTTGATCCAAAGCTCTGGTCTGATGCAGCATAGCGTCTTCTTCAAAACCTTGAGAAACAGAGATCGGATCAGAATTGATCAAAAGACTTCCCGTAGTCTCCTCTTGAGTACTCTCCAAGAGGCAAACATCGAAGACTGAAGTATCAAAAGCCATGTCGAAATCTATCAACTGATCAATATCCACCTCTTGATCGAATCCAACGTCCAAGCTCCCAGTTAAACCCTTGTCGTCGTCGTTGTTGTTGTTAATGTTATTCTTCTCCTCCGTACCGCAAAAGCTTTCACAAATCGCAACTATTTGACTCTGCTCTTCAGTCATCGCGTTGAAACTCGCAGGTAAATCATCATCGGGGATTAGGGTTTGACCCGGCTCGCTCTTCTCGTTGTCGAATTGGCGAGTTAGGGTTTGATCCGAGTTAGAGCTTACCTGACTCTGTTCTTCAGTCATCTCGTTGAAACTCGCAGGTAAAGCACTATCAGGGATTAGGGTTTGATCCGGCTCACTCTTCTCGTTGCCCAATTGACGAATTAGGGTTTGATCCGAGTTAGGGTTTGATCCAACACATCGCAACTCCTTAAATTTTCTCAACAGACTCGACATGGAGTTCATAGCGTCCATCAATTCTTGAGGATTCTCCGATTGGGCAAGAACCTCGTCCTCCCACCACAACCCTAAACCCAGATCCTTGCGAGCCAAGCAAACACCAATGTCTTCCTCCCTCGTCTCTTCCCGAGCCACAGGAGGAAGACGCTTTCCCTTGAGAAAAGCAGAGACAACAGAATCTACGGAAGAGTGGCCAAAGGAGAAGAAGGAGACATTGGAATTCGAAGAAGGAGGAGTAGCTAAAACGGCTATTTGTGCGTCGGAGAGAAGACAGAGTTGCGAAGCTTTACTGAAAAGTCCGTAACTTCGTTTGGAGAAAGCAGTCGCTAGTGATTCTTTCTTCGTTATCTTCTCCATTGGAATCTTCCTCTTGGTGCCACCTCTTTTCACCATATCTTCGTTTTCTTAATTAATTTCACAGCAACGGAGAACAATTACGAGATGGGTTTTTTTCTTTGTGGAGGCAAATTTGTTTTATGGAGGCAAATTTGTTTTATGGAGGCAGACAAGTGATGCACTCTCTCTCGTGTATATATAGAATTATAGATGCTCAAAAAAGGAAACCTAACTTTGATATCAAACCGATATCGGTTTAATTAAACCAATTATAGCTACCGTTCTAAGTCGAACCACTAGTTGTTTTGCCGCGTTAAATTAAATAAACGTTATTAGTCAAAATCATACCACTTACAGTACTTCCAATTTCTTCGGTTTACCGTTTACATAATTGCTAAACCAATCAAACCGAAACTAATATACCAATTGTCAGGGACAACGCATATTGGGCTTAGGCGTCCCAAAGATTAAATGGGCTTTTGAATGAGAGAACGCATAAGATATTTTGGAATTAAATGTAGAAGCCCTTTTGAATGAGAGAACGCATAAGATATTTCGGGAAAATTATATTTTAAACCCTTAACAATTGCTATCTAATGTTGTAAGCCCTTACAAATTTTTATTTTTTGCCTTTCAATATTCAAACTACATGAGATTCTCTGGTTTCGCTCTCATATCAACACATAGGCCATTTGCCTGAGTTTGTCTGGAATAGAATTTTAATCATGTTCTTGCTTGGTGCCTAAGGCATTGTAAATGTTTTAAGATGTTTCGTTGCCTTCTTAAGATGTTTCGTTGAAATTGAACCATTCAGTAGTCTCTTTTTGTTATGAATTTAACAAAATAAAAATAGGTCTTTTACAGAATAATTAAAAAGATGGTATTTGTCAAGAAGCTTTCCCCTTTCTAATCAAGTAATCAACGATAGAATTTTTTGAGTAGTTCGATACATATATAGAAGAATTCACAAATGGTTAGTCTCTTTCTTTTTTCCCTTGTTCAATTCTCATCGTAGTAGTTTTGCAAAATTTGCGTTCGCACAGATAAAGGAATGGTGACATCATGCACAGAGTCACTCCAAGTCAAGCTGCCAAAGTAGTAACCTGTATTGATCTTGTGTGTGGTCGAGACTGTGACTTGAAAAGAGACCCTTTTGGTCGCCGAGTTAAACACTAGCGTCTCCGGAGTCACGGTCACTTGAAAGCCCAGTGGTGGCTCAACAGCTACTTTATAGACCGAATTGAGTGGTCCAACATTAGTGAGAGATCTGGTGAGAGTGACTTCCTCGTTGAGGTTTGGGATTGTGATGGAAGGCAAGTTGAAATCAAGAACAGATGGTCTAGGATTTGAGCAGACTGTTGATTTCCCAACAAGCTGAGAGATTGATGACTCGTTGTAACCAGCAGAGCACAAGTAGAGAACATAGTCTTCGAGTCCCAAGTCATATACAAGACCTGGTTTTGCAGCTTTCTCTGGATTCACAAGCCCTCCACCATAGTCAAACGGATCAGCTAGCTTCCGAGGTGACCCATCTGCAAAAATCTGCTCTCCAAACGGATCCGTTCTCCAAGCTGCAGGGTAATGAAATACACTTATCGAGATCAGTTTGTTCTTGTGGAGCTAATTTGTTTGAGTGGAGCAGATAAGAACCTGTAGTGACAATAGCTGATCTAATTGCAGCAGGAGACCAATCACGGTGCAGAGTTTTGAGAAGTGCAACGACTCCTGAAATTACAGGAGCTGCCATTGATGTTCCTGACAACATAATGAAACCTCTGTCGTTGAAAGTTGAATTGGTGCTTGTAGCTGCCAATATGCTAACTCCTGGTGCTGCTATATCCGGCTGCATTCATATGATTGATAACAATTGAGGCAAGAAAATTTGATGGGTCTGAATAGAAAAGAACAAGCAAGTATTATGTACTTTGAGGATCGCAGCTTCAATTGAATTAGGCCCTCTTGATGAGAAAGTTGCCACCTTTGTACCAACTGGTTGTCCAACAAGTGTTCTAGAAGGTTGTATTTTCACAACAGGAGATCTGAAAACCACAAAAAGTAGTCTTAGATACCACCAAATATAACTTGTTTTTCTTACAGTTCAAAGTGGTGAAGAGTCTTAGATCTAAATTTTCATACCCACTAGACCGTATGTAGAGAAGTATATCAGTCCCAAGCTCGTAGTCAACAGCAACACAAGGGAAATCATCTAGACATGGTCGGAGAGTGTAGCCAGGGTGTCTTGCTATGATTACGCCGAGACCACCAGCTCTCTTCACGTAACGTGCAGCCTTTGATACAGAAGCACTGAAAGGTGACGTTGTGAAACACAACACGACTTTCCCCATCATTGTACGATTAGAATTCACGGAAAGCTCCTCACAAGTACTGTATTTACAAGAACCAAGGTGATGTCAGAGAATTGATCTTCTTCATATTGCAAGATTGGGGAAAGACTGACTGGACATAGGTCCTAATAAGAAACTAGAGATTTGATATTACCCAGAAAAGCTTTCGCTGCTTTTCCCTGGATTCTCTGGGTAAACCAAGCTAGTGAAGTCAATTTCTGGACCTGTGTAGATTGCTTGACCCTGCAATATCGTGTCTCAAATCATAACAAGACACATATAATCATGAAATAACACTATATGGTGTATATATCTTGTTGTTACCAATATCACTTTATTGTTCCCAAGTGTAATAGGAGTGGGAAAGGACCGATCTAGAGTAGTTGCAGCCACAGTCAAGATCCAAGGAGCTATGTTTGTCACGGTCTGAGCCTGAGGGCCAGAGTTACCACCAGCACAAACAACTGTGATACCCTTTAATACTGCATGGAATGCTCCAGTAGTTATCCCATCGCGAATATCAGTTTCGCCATACAGAGGAACCTCAGAACCTAGAGAGATGGAAAGAACATCAACACCATCATGTATAGCTTCGTCCATTGCTTTCAAGATGTCAGCTGCTGAACAAGTTGTTATCTCCGAATCATCAAGATACCAACAAGTCTTGTACATTGCTATACGAGCATGTGGTGCACCACCTCTCACAGTCCCTCCAGCTAGCCCCTTGTAGCTTATGTTGGGCACATAAGAACCGCCTGCAATGGTAGCAACATGCGTGCCATGGCCATTAAGGTCTCTTGGGGAAATGAAATCAAGAGATTTTGTGGTGTTGAAGCTTTTGTTCTCTGCAAGAAAACCATTGATGAAATACTTTGCTCCTATGAGCTTGTTGTTGCAGTGAGAGGAAGTAAAATTCTCTCCTGATTCACATCCTCCTTTCCAGTGGCTCGGCACAGGCCCTATTCCATTGTCGTTAAATACTTCAGATTCAGGCCATACTCCTGCAACCAACATAAGACAATTTAGTCTCATAGAAAACAACACAAGACTTGAGATATTTGCAATGAGCGGAGAACAAATGTGCAGATAAACCACTCATACCTGTGTCTACAACACCGATGATAATTTGTCCACCCATATTAGCATCATTTAAAAGATTCTTCGGATTGGCGGCAGAAAGGCCCAAGTAATCCCAAGTCCGAGTTGTTTTCAGCTTGTAGAAACTATCCCGTGTGACATGAACAACTTCAGGTAAACCTGTCCTTAGAGAGCATTAGCAATGAGAAAAAAAAAAAAAAAAAAAACAGATGGTCTTGTTGAGAGAATCAAGATGTCATGTAGACTTATGTTATAGGTTCCTGATTTCTCAAATGCCAGAGATTGTGAGAATACGAACGAGTACCTGCAATCTTCTTGGCTTGGGATTTGGTAAGCTTGGCTGCAAAACCTGAGAAGCCATGTCGATAACTGTACACCATTGAATCGTGGGCATCTTCTTTACTGTAATCATGGGAACAAAAGAAAGAAACCTGAGTAACAGTTTGAGACATTATTATAAATGGGAAAGAGAAACTACCCTTTACATACCTTCCAAGAAGTGACCACAACATCTGATGATGAGATTCCGTGACAAATTCAGGATCATCATGCTGCTTCTCACCCAAATACACTATATGAACCTATTGATTATTACAAAAAGAACCAAATTTGTTAGTCAATTTGTCTCTGTTTATGTTGTCCGATAATAATAAAGGAACTTGTATAAGTGTCATGTACCTTGCTCTGATCAGCAACGGTTAAACTGATCTGCCCATTGAGAAAGATTACAAGAATTAGTACCACAAAAATTGATGATCTATAATTCCTCATTACAAGCAGAAAGTCAGAGAGAGAGAAACGTAATTCTAACGAGGGAGAATAAGCATTATACCTAGATGACTAGTAAAGACGTGTTTGGTGGCCAGGAAAGTTTCCATTTTTTCGTTGAATTGTTCTTAACTGTCATCATCCTCAAAACTACAATTTAATTAATCAAACCCAACTAAAATCTAAAAGGAATATATCAAGATGCGTGCTTCTAGTCAACTAAACTCTTAGTTTATTGCAATGTGTGAAGCAAACACATCAACAGCTAAAATAAGATCGATGATTAACCTCAAAAGGGTTGATTGATTCATGCTTAGTCCAACTTCTCTAGGTTAGTCTGCACCACGATTAAAGAAGATTGCGTCTTTTGCTAATTCCATAGCTTTACTTGGTACCTTCCATGTTGAATCTTTAGCTCCATAGAAATCAAGAAAAAAATTCTCAGATTTCAGAAACACATAGTCAAAGTTAGCTTCACAATGCTCTCTGCAACAACCTATATAGTTTCCCGCATAATGTAAAAATTTATAATTTTTCTTAGAAATGTCTGAAAGAAATTTAAGATCAGTACACAGTGGGCTATTAATTTCTGCGCCGCTGACAAGAGAGATATCGCTGCGGCGGACGTCCGACGAAGACGATACCGAACTAGGAGAATCACGCGGGTTTGTATATTAAATAGATTTTCTTACTCATACAATCATTATATTATTTGCCAAGTAAATCGAGTTGGATACATAGATTTGGATGTCGTTTTGATTAATGAAAATCTTATGTTTTGATTGGTATATTTTGATTGGCTGATGTTAATTAATTATTATTATTTTATGTCGTTTTAGTGGAAAGTATTAAATTAGCCATTAATGAAAATACTCTATTCAGATTGGCTCAATCCTATTTTTCGGATTAACAGTATTTACACTTATATCATTAATGAAAATACTTTATTCTGATTGGCTCAGACCTATTTTTCAGATTGACAGTATAATATATATTTAGTGGTTAATGGATTTCTAAAAAAAAACATATTAGTTCTGTTGGTTGGTGGCCCAACTTTCTAAACCAACATGTAACAAGTTTGAATCCCTGCATCTCTAAACAATTTTTTTTCTTATTTCTCTTATTTAATTAATCTGTGTTTGTAAAAAAAAATCTTGTGATTGAAAATTGGAAACTTTATACAGTATTTGTTTATTTTATGTAGTTATTATACATTTATAAAGCATGAACGTGACATACCTTAATTTATCACTTTTCAAAAGGGAAGTTCTCCTCAACATCAATAATCAAATATTTGATTAATAAAAATATAAAATCGTATCTAGGTTTTTTGGATTACATAACAATCGAATAATCAAAATAGAATATTTGATGATATCAAAAATTATAATAATAAAAAAAGCATTAACCCTACATCACTTTTTCTAATAAATACTTTGTATTTTCTCTCATAGTAGTCACAAGTTTTTTCTTTTTTACGTTTTTTATCTATGAATTGTTTCATGATATCGACCTCCTTCTTTTGATTTCTGTTTAGTGCTTTTTCTTTAGGTTTAATCTCTATCAATATTCTTGATTGCTTTTCTTTATATTTTTTTTGCTCTTTTGATTATTATGTGTTCTGTGTATTGTTGTTAGCTATAGGGTTTTGTTATTGGTCATCACCGCATCAACATATCTTTTTGTCTGTTTTGTGTTCTGTGTATTGTTGTTAGCTCTAGGGTTTCAATATTGATTCATTTGTAATTATATCTTTGTTTTTGTTGAATTTGCTATGAAACTGATCGTTTGATTTTGATTTTTGTAAGATATATGGATTAAATAAATAGAAGAGAGCAACGATTGGCAGCAAATAATATTTCGGTGTGGACTTGCGCATCCCTTCCATATTTCTGTTTTTGTTCTTAGTCGATTTTTGTTACGTGTTCTTTTCTTTTTCAAGGGTTCTAAGAAAAAGGTAGAAGATGAGGAAGACCACATAAAAGAAATTGACGTTGAGGAGAAACCAGAAGAATTAGATCAATCACTCATATAACAAAAATCAATCTTAACTCTGTTTATATTTGTTGATATCACCAATAAAAAAGATATGCCATGCCACTGAATTTTGTATTTTTTATTTCTTCTACTCTAACTACTACGATTGAATTTGTTTTCTTTGACAATCTGATTATTTAGGACAATTTCTTCAACCTTTTGTCCTTTTAAGATTATAATCTTAGACATTGTCCCTCTAAGATTTATTTTAATTAAAATCCAGAATTATCCTTAAATTTTCATTCTAGTAATTTTTTAACAATTTTTTTAATTCAGAAAAAATAAAAAAAGAAAAAATTATAAACTTGTGGGTCATACAACAACTACACGACATTCATGCTTTAATGGTTGATCTCGATTTTAAAGATCTTTTACCGGTTAAATCTCTTGATTTGCCCATGTTATTGCTCTCTGCGTCCAGGTGATATATAATGACCATGAACTGAATCTTATAAAGTAACTTTCAAAATCAAGAAAACATGTTTACATATTTTTGAGGTTTTTTTTTTACAGAGCTGGAGTTTAGACCACCACTGAAGTTGTGCACGCACTAGTTGTGTTAGTGCAGAGAACTAATTCTTGTTCATAACTTTATTAGGAATTTCAGAGGAACTGACTTGCAAAAAAAAAATTTATGGAGTCAAAATTATCAGTCATTAAAAAAGAAATCAATAGAAAGCTACAAGAATAAACGAATCAAGTGCTGAGTTTTGCACATAAGTTTTTTTTTTTCTTGAAATTTTATGTCGAAGAAGAGGAGAAGAAAGAAGTGTGTGGAAGAAAAGAAAAAAAAAATCGTAAAATAAAAAAGGAAACTGAATATTTAGTTTCTAAAAAATATTTTTAAAAATATTCAGTTTGATGGATAAACATCTAAAACCTAAATTTTCTGAGATTCTGTTAATGATTTCTTAATTACTTACTAGAATTCATATTCAATATTTTGTAGAACAAAGAAGGATTACTAGAATACACATTCTAGTCAAATCTAGAACGTAGTGAAAAATGTAGAACATGTATTCCCGAAACTATAGAACGGTGAAAAGTCGGTAGAATACGTATTCTATACCACTAATAGAATGAAGAAGAATATATAGAACATCGATTCTAGGTTTCGTAGATTGTAGAGAAATATCTAGAAAATATATTCTAGAAAATCGTTGAATGTAGAATATGTTTTCTACATGTTGTGGAAAACAATTTTAAAAAATTAAAACTTTCTATAACTGATTTTCGATAATAAATTTCTTTCTTTTTTCGGTATTTTCAATTTTTTCAATATATTAAACATTAAATTTGCATTTTTGAAATTAATGTAAACATTAATTAAAGAGTAATGAAGTCCAAAAGTGAAAAAAATTAGAAAGTCCTATAGAAACAATTGTTTGCAAAATGTGTCCTAAATTTACAATTCTCTCTTTTTTTTTTAAGATTTAAAATCTGTATGTCAAGGTAACTCAATATTCTTTTCAAAATTCATTATATACGTATAGTAAGTTTTTTTTTTTTTTTGGTTTTTGTTCTACAATTTAGTCAAATTCTTTTCTTTATATGGTTCTTAAGGGTTCTTAATAAAGGTCGGGAGTTGAGGTATTGCCTTAAAACTCTTAGTTTGTCTATTTATATTTCCTCTCGCTTTGTTTTTCTTCTAATTGTTTTTAGATCATATAAAAACATGTAGTAGAATTATTATAAAAAAGGAAAACCCCATAAATCCTAGAAGTATTTTCGTATAAATGCTTTGCTCTTTTTCTCATATTCATTACGTGTTAGATTTTGATTTTGTTCTAGGGTTTAATAGAGCTTCTTTTATTTAAGTTTATTTATAGTTTGTGCCTATCTGTATCTCTATAGTATTATATGTTTCTAATTGATATGTTCAATGTAATGGTGCTGATTTTGTAGTTCTGATTTTTTCATTATCTATTTTCTTAGGTCACAGCAATCATGGTTTATAGGCGAGTGGATATAATCAGTCATGATGAAGAAACTTTCAGAAGGTTGACGACTTTGTAGTTCTTTTAACTCATTTAGTTTTTTTGTTTGTTTTGATTTTTGCTCTTTCTATTTAATTAAGACACGTTAGTTTAATGGTTTAACACGTCGGTTTTTTATGGTCGAAATTTTTTTCCTTTTGTTGTTAAATTATCTATTTACTTTATGGTTTTCAGATTATGTTCAATCTGATCTCTCAGTGAATTATTGAAACAGCACACACGTTCAAACGACATTAACATTATATCATGCGTCTGTTTGTTTACTAATCAAGGCACGACGATGACACAATCATCAAAATCTCTTCTTGGTATGATCTGTTATGTTGTCTTTGAATTGATTCACTTCTTTGAATATTATTTTTCTATTTTTTTCTTGAGATATATACTGTTTGTTATTTGCCAATCAGTACATGCTTTTCAAGTTAACGATTTTTTTTTGTGGATCAGTGAATAATGTTGGGTTTCTAGGGTTAAATTCTCTTCCAATCAACAAAGATGAGTCTTTGAGTCTTCTCTGGTCGATCTCCCTTATTTTATAGCTGATAACTGTGAGTTTCTTAAATTTTTTTGGATTCTAGACTTTTGATTTAAATTGTTTAATTTTTCTCTATGGATCAGAAGAGAGAGAATTTCAATGGACTGAAGTGCTTTCTTTGGAACCTAGAGCCTTCGTCTAGAATAATTTATTGGTAAGTGTTCTTGATTTTAAGAAATTAAAGATAGATTTCAATTGATTGAATATTTTTTTGCAATGATTTTCTTTCAGCTTTTTATGTCTTAAATCAAATTATATTGCTTAAGTTATACTGTAGCTTAATTAAAAAAAGCTTTAATGATCAATTTACTATTTTATTTGACCAGGCGATTGATGAATGTGAATATTCAATCATCTATCGTAGATAGCCTAACCGTAAATTGAAGAGATAGCAGGTTTGGTTTCTTTTCTCCATGGATGCTCATATTCATATCTGAGAATTTATTTCTCATTAAAAAAAAATCTGAAAGTATTTCTTGATCGTTTTGATGATTTTGTGAAATTATTTGCACTAGAGGTGAGAACAAGCTCACATACTCTCCTTAAGAGAGGAAGAATCAATGTCACTAATATCATTGAAAAAGGAATTGGAGACTACACTAATCTTGGGCATGATTATAGTTAGACAGGTGTAGATACTAACCTTTTGCCATGCTTAGATAGACCAAGAGCTAAGCATTTTTGCATGATTAAGGAGCTTAAATAACTTTGCAAGGGAGTAAGTTGTTGATTAGATGATTTGTCTGTTGAATGTTGTGTAATTTGAAGAATTTGAATGCAACTAATGCAATTATTCAGCACAATATGTGAAGTAATATATAGGTGCACTGAAATCGTTATTCACAGTTGATTGATATTGACTGTATATGATCTTTATTATTGTTTATGATTCTGGTTTGTTGCTGCAGCAAAGGAGGTTGTGCATAGGAAGAACAAGAGAGGCTTGGGGGCTGAATACTAACGTGGTAATAGTTGAAACACTCAGGCTCGACGAATAGAGATTTGGCTAATGAGAGAGGTAAAGAAAATGTTTTATATCAAGGTACACAAATAGCTTTTTCAAAAAAAAAAGATGTATGCAGATAATGTATTTAACTATTGATATAAGCATGGTCTAAATATCAACTCTCATTGGTCTCTACAGATAATGTAATAATCCCCAAGGAATGCTTTGTGGTTCTTTTCTCTCGGCAGCGCACTTAGACTAGAGCTATTACAAGTCAATGTCGGGGTAAATGATGAGGATGAGGCTGATGACGGTAGTGAAGTAGTTTTTTGATCAAAGGTAGTGAAGTAGTGGTATTTGATTTTTTTAACTTATTTTACATCAACATATATAAATAACAGTGTTCAAAAAATCGGTCAAGTCGGCGACTAGGCGGCCGCCTAGGCGGCTAATCGGGGTTAGCCGATCCGATTTTCATAAAATCAGTGAAGCAGATCCGGTTTAATAAAAAATCAGAAAAAATTGGAAAAAATCGGAAAAATCGAACCAAATCGGTAAAATCGGCCAAATTAGACTAACTATTTTTATCTTTTTTCAGTCAATTTTTACGGTTTTGGATAGTAAACCAACATCGGTTTACAGAAAAGAGAAAAAAAAATTTGAAACGTGGATTAGGGTTAATAACTTAATATAATCATCCTCGTTCCTCCCCACTACTTCACCTTCATAAACTACAAGAGGGGATCATTATTCTCTATTGCTGAACTCTACGAATTTTCTCTTTATCTATCTGTATATATTATATAACTATATTGTATTCTCTTAATTTGTCTTTTCATCTTTGTTTACTTTGTTTGTGCTCTGTTTCAAGTTTCAACTTTCAATTTTAACGATGAGCCTAGAGGAGATATCGATTCCGACGATGAAAATAATATAGCTACTGATTTTGAATTTGAGTCTAAAAATGAGCAGGTGGTGGATATGGACGTGTTTAAAGAGTAAGTTAGATAGATTTCTCTTTGCTTTACATTTTTAAAGTTTTTAGATTAAAACTTATTTTAGTTTGAAGAATTTGATGATTTTTAGTTTGATTTCTTTGTTGAACTTTATTCTATAATTTTATTTATTAATTTTTCTTACTTTTTATTCAAACATAAATTTTGATAAAATAATTTTTAAGAAAACAATTAAAACATTTTTAAAAATATGATATATAGATAGAAAATTTATAAAAATTAACGAAAATTTTGCTAACGCCTAGGCTCCGCCTAGTCTCCAACTAATCCGCCTAGGCGCTAGTCTCCTATCACCCGCCTAGCAACCGCCTAGCGATTTTTTGAACATTGATAAATAACGTTTGTATAGCTTTGTTATTTTGTTATGAATGTGATTACCATGTGTAGTTTCAAAAATATATCAGGTTATAGACTAGAGGTAGTGTCTCTTATGTTTCATGGATCGATCTTTTTAACAAGTGTTGTGGGAGAGTAAAGTTGCAATCTATTTTGACGTCTTTCTTTGGGTTTGATCACGAAGAGAATGGATATATAGTGTATGGTAAGTTCATTCTAGCTTATTCATATTATACAGATACAGTCCAACTTTGTATTCTAAGAGACTCGAGTACTGGCTCATGTTTTGACTGCTGAAGGTGTATGCATTTTTCCTTTGACATTTTCTCACAGTTTATGACGTGCCTCTCTGATTTTATAAAAGCAAAGAAGATATGCTTGCTGAGGTAGAGATGCTAGATGGTGAGAACAAGTTACTGTCTTGGGTTAGTGTTTTAGTTTATAAGCTTGGTTTTTTTATCTATTTATGTTTCATTGAGAAGTAGACGTTTGAGGCGTATTTTAAATTTTGTTTCTTTCTCTTTATATTTCTTCCTAAGAAGATTTGGTTGATGGTCTTGAACGTTCGGGGAAGCAAATGTGTATTAGAAGTTTTTGGTCAATTCGTTAACTAAACCAGATAATCTTCTTGGTTTGTTATTTCCAGGTTCAGTTCGTTTTAATCCATTCTCTCTAATCAAAAGTTACTTATTTTTATGACTTGGTTTATTGACAATTATCTTGCCTTACCTATTTCAGGTTTTTGAAGACTTTGGAGATCTCGCTCGCATATAGTAAATATTTTGTTCTTAAGATTTTTGGAGTCAGAGTAGTGATATTACTTCCCTGAAGAAATGGTTTTGGAGATTTTTATTCTTATGATTCGATGGGTATTTTCCATCATCAGACTATACAC
This sequence comes from Eutrema salsugineum, assembly GCF_000478725.1. NCBI lineage: Eukaryota > Viridiplantae > Streptophyta > Magnoliopsida > Brassicales > Brassicaceae > Eutrema > Eutrema salsugineum. The sequence goes on along the minus strand of NW_006256756.1, from coordinate 6,643,746 downwards.
TGAAGCGAAAAGAACTGTAAGGGAGAGGCCAAAGAAAGCGGAAAGATCTATAATGGAGAGGCCAGAGAGATATATAGACTGAAAATTCTTATCATGGACAAACATAGGAAAATTTAGAGTAAAAAGCTTAGATATATGTAGGTTTAGAAAGAATTAAGAACTATGTTTCTATGTTTCATATAAAATATGTTTGCAACCTCTAAGCTGGTATCTAATATCTGTTTTCTTTCTTTCATGGTATAATTTTTTAATTAATAAAAAACAATTTTCACGGTTAAAAATGAAATTTTTATTTGAAAATAGAATTTTTTCTCATCATATGTAGTTAAATTTTTGATAAATGAAAAGGTAAAACCGTATCTATGTTTATAGACTTATTTAAAAAGGAAAACACGTGTATGATGAAAGAATATAATATAATATTGATGCTTATCTTAACGAAAAATGTCAAAACCCCTAAACCTAAACCTCTTTCTGTATAAATAGTTGTGTTTCTCTCTATTCACGACTTGTGAGTTTTCGTGTTTGTTCTAAAAGTTTAGCTATTTTCTTTTCTTTATGTGCTCTTATTTTGATTGTTTTATAATCAGAAGAAGAAGATGATGAAAACAGATAAAAAATTCAAAGAAGACAAACAGGATAAATAAGAATAAGTGTAAGTCAGTCAAAGACGGTGAAGAGAAATATGGAAAAAATGAAAGATGAATACGAAGGTGAAGATCACAAAGTATGAGAATGTGAGTATGAAGGAGACTAAGAAAAACTATAAGAAATTAGGTAATATGGATACACAGAATAAAAAAGAATGATAAAGATAAGGATATAGGGAAGATAAAGAAGAAGAAGAAATCTGAAAGATGACAAAAAAAGAAGAATAATTAGAAAATCAAAAGATGATGTAGAGAAACTAAAAGAAGATGAATATGAGGAATACAAATTCATATAAGATAAAGAAATATGGGAAGTAAACAGAAAAAAAAGGAATTCAGAGAATAAAAGACGAAGAATTACCAAAACATAAAGAAGAATACGCAGATTAAGTCGAAATAGAAGAAAATAAATACATACACGAGGTAAGTAAGAATAAGAGAAAGAACACAAATAAGAAGAAGAAGTCGAAGACGATCAAGAGGAAGCTCATAAACAAAAATAAAAGATAAAGAAAATGAGAAAGAAGAAAAAGACGAAGTTGACTAAAAGGTATTTTAGAAAATACAAAGACCAAGAGGTTGAAGATGAGGAAAGAGACCGAAAGATGAAGATGACAAAGTATGAGAATATAAAGATAAGAAAGGACGCTAAGATAAAAAAAAAATATAAGTACGAAAAAAAAATATGAATCAAGGAATGTGGATAGCATGAAATAAAAAGGAATAATAAGCATAAAAAATTGAGGAAGTTGAAGAAAAATGAGAAAAAGCGGGAAGATGAAGAAAATGAAGTATACGAAAAAGAAAATGGAAAGATGATGTAGACAAAGTATAAGGACATCTCCAAAAGCAACCTTAAATCTTCAAATATAAAGTTTTGTTCACTCCAAAAGCAACCTTAAAACCTTAAAATTTGAGGTTTTGAACAGTGAAACCTTATATTTAAGGTTTCACTGTACAAAACCACAAATTTGAGGTTTGTAGTTTTATTTTCATTTTAATCCTTATAATTATATATTTCATAAATAATTATTAATATCATTTTAATCCAAACAATTATGTTTACGTACATTTATCTTATATTGTAATTTTTTATTTTATTATAAAGTTTATAATATAATTTTAGTTAATGATACTTTTAATGTATTTTTTTGTTATTTATAAAATTATATGATTTTTATTAATAATAATTAAAAGTAAGGATTATAATGCAATATTTTAAATTTTATGACTGTAGATTTGAAGTTTTCTTTTGGAGACAAACACCATCAAATCTTAAATTTAAGGTTTGACCAACCTCAAATTTGAAGTCCTTTTTTAAGAAGGTGAAGATGAGGTATAAGAATTTAAATAAGATAAAGAATATAAAAAAGATGAGAAGAAAAAATTGGAAGAATAAAAAATAAGCAGAAAAGTTAGAGAATACGAATATGGTGAAGTTGTGCC
>NW_006256756.1:6554591-6641550 GCF_000478725.1 Eutrema salsugineum | reverse complement strand
TTATAAAAGAGAATATGATAGGTAAATGTGGTTTAATATTTACTTTATTTGAAAATGCTGATAGTTAATTTGTGTATTGTAAATAAGTCTTGTTCATCTAAAAAAAATGATATATATTGAAAGTTTAACGAGAAATATTATACAATTTAACTATTATCCATAAACTCAAATATAATGATATTATACAATTTCTTAATTATATAAAGTCTGCGCTTGGCGCGGACAGTCACCTAGTATGATATATTTGTTATATAGTTTTTAGGAGTTAACTTTTAATTTGTAGGAAAAATACTCTAATAAATACATTCTAATTTGAGATAGAAGATTAAACATTCTTAACTACTCATACAAATTTATGATTATTATCATTCAGATATTTTAGCTTAGATGATGAATGAATGTTAATGTCTTTTTACAAGTAATATTATTTTTTGTTATATTTTTTTGTTCGAAACCAAACCCAACCAAATCGATAAAAGATTGATCTCTAAAGGAACCTGTTATTTTAATTTCAAAAAGTGAAAATCGAATAATTTTAACTGGATCGAATATCATGTTAAATTTTTCCTAAATCTTTTTTTATATCATGGTTTATTAAAATTTAATGTAATTTGATTTTTTTTGTTTAATGAATAAGGTGTATCTTTTGCAATAACAATAATTTACGAAACTAAATTTCTTCTCCAATAAAGGTAATTATAAAATAAATTAAAAACATAACAAAAGATGGGTTTATGATATTTTGCTAAGACCATATATGTTTCTAAATAAAACATCTTGACTGATGTTGTCTCTTGTTGTTTCCTTTCATTCGTCATTTTTCCCCATAACAAATATCTCTTGTAGCTGACATGGAAAAACTTATTACGGGGATTCAACCATTTCTTCATGCCATGCTTTATTTTCTAAGCGACCCATGGCATAACAACTTTCTTTGAAAGTGTGATATGAAACCTCCAACTATTTGAATTTCTTCATAACTCATACAATCATTTATGTGATCTATCAACACTTGTAGATGATAAAGCTCACCTGTTGAGGAGTGGATGTTAGCTATATCGCTGATGCTTTTCCTTTTTGTTGTCTTAACCAGTTCTTGCTTAATTTATCCCAAACAAACGTCGTAGGAAAGTGAGCATATGTGACCAAATTTGCTTCTTCTTCAACCATGAGATATTGAATCTGTAACCTAGTTTAAACAATCAACACTTGTGACAATATAAATATGTTAAGTTTGGAAGAAAGAATTGTGTAATATGAACATACCTTTGAATAGCAAGAACAATGTTTGAGTGGAAGGAAGAAATATATATATATATTTTTTTTCTTTTCAATATAATAAATGTTACAAATGAAAACTGACTTCTCGTGTTTGGTAATATAATAAATGATATGGTACGAATACTTTGAATTTAGACATCCTTTAATAGTTTGTTGGTCAATCTTTCTCATTAAATATTGAACTTTTCACTTGTTAATCAGTGACAATAGAACTTGAAGAAAGTAATTGCAGCGACCCATTGCATATAAATGTTTTTTGTAATTGTGTTTTGTTTAGTATAATATATCTGTCACCCTTTCTTTTAATCAAGTTTTCTCATATTAAAATATCTATAAAATTGCATGACAAATATAATTATAGAAGGCCAGCGGGCAAGTGTTTATTGAGCAAAATCCCATGAATGTAATTTGAGCACTATTAAAAAATTATTACATTGAACCAGATAATTGAAATGCCCAATAGCCCAAGACATAGGTGAGGAAGATGGAGACGATCTCTCCGAGAAGAAGGTTTGTCGACGTAATACATGCAACAGTGTTCAGATGGGAGGTAGGTCCTCCAAATCAGTGATTTCAGTTGAGAATGATCTATTATCTAATCTTTAGGATATAAAAGAAGTACTATGGCTTCGAATGGTGACGCAGATAAAAAAATGCAGATCATATAAATCAAGCAGGTCAAGCAGAACAAATGCAAATTATGCAGATCATGCAGAACAAATACAGATCATATAAATTTTATAATTTAGAATATTTCATTGAATAATATAATAATATAAAAACTATATAAAATAAAAAAGATAGAAAATGAAAAATATCACCCAATGAAAAAAAACTAAAACAAAACTAATATAGAGTATTTTGATATTTCCATAACAAATTTACAATATCCTCCCTAATGTGTGTCATAATATTCTTTTCTTCTGTGTCATAATATTCTCCCTAATGTGTGTATTCCGTATCATTTTCTTCAGTCTCAATTTTCATGAATATCTACATATAACAATTATTTTTTTCTAAATAAATATTAATGATTTTGTTTGTAAGAAAACCTGAAAATTGTTTGAAAAAAAATCTAACTACAAAAAAATAAGAATCACATGCATGTATTTGAATATGTGCCTTAAAAAAATATACATAACAGTTGTCATCAACAAAAAAACAAATGTATATAATAATTTTCATAAAAAATAAATGTATGTAACATGCATGAATTTATTATAATAATTTATATGAATATATATATATATATTATAAAATAAGAATAATTTTTTCTAAGCAAGTATTACTGATTTAATATATATGTCTATAGTAAAACCTTTGAATTATATCATTTTGTGTTTACAAAGAAATAATTAAAAGATTTATTAAAAACTAGTGGACAAGCATATCAAATCATACATACACATTGGAATATGTTTATGAAACAATATTTATGACTAATATCTATTTAAACATCTGTAATTCATCCAAAAAAATCAAATAAGAAGTATACATCTTCACTTCAATGTGAGAGTAAGTTGAGAATTGTAGGAAAATGTTAATGTAAAACTATGAGTGTTTGAAGAAAGAAAAAAATGACTTATTTATAATGAATTTGGAAAAGAAAAAAAAAGTAAAAAAGAAAAAAAAAATGCAGAACTGGGCGGACTGGTGGAAAAATGGTGCAGCCCATGTATGCTTCTTTTTTTTTTCAGGCTTCAAAAGGTACGCAGATATAAAAAAAATGCAGATCATACGGATCATGCAGATCAAGCAGAACAAATACATATCAAACAGATCATGCAAAACAAACACAAATCAATTAAATCTAGCAATTCTGAATATTTGCTTGAATAGTGAAAAATATAGAATATGATTTTTAATTTTAGTTTAGAAAGTAATAAAATTTTCAAAAATTAAATTTTAGAAAATCTATTCATCCAAAATTATTTATGACTAATAACCTGGTTTAAAAAAGTAAACTAAACTCTATTTCAAAATCTATAAAAAAAACTAAAGTTTTAGTTACTTAACAATTTTTTAAAGAAAAGAAACATACTTCTTCAGGTAGATTTTTTTTAGGATTCGTAAGAAGAAAAATGGATATGAATATATAAAATAAAAAATACTATCTTTTTAATCAATTTAAAAATAAATAAAAATTAAAAAATTAAAAAAAAAGAAAAATGCAGATCTTGGGTAGACATGACCAAAAATAGAGTGGATGGACTGCAATACACATATCAATATTTTCCTTTTGTAATTTGATCTGCATGCAGTTTATTAATTTTTTGATTAAAAATTACTAATGTTTTTTAACCATTGTGGCTTTGAATGGTGCACATATCATTTAATGCAGATCAACTTAAGCAGATCAAAAAAATATTATTGAAAAATTGAATTAGATCTGCATGCAGAATTGGGTGGACAACACCTATTTTACAGTAGTTCTGGGAGAATTATTTTTCTTTGGTTTTGAGAACATTAAAGATCTGCATGCAGATCTATTAGTTTAATATTAATATATTTTGTTCTGTATAAAATTTATGAATGGTGATAAAAGACAAATGATCCCAAATGCAGATTAAATACATTTATCCTGCATTTATTCTGCTTAACATTCAAAGCCTGTGAATAGAGAAAACATCACAGATATTCTGTCTTTACATTTCTACTGTATCTCTTCTACACTCCATTCAAAGCCTGAGTAATTGGTCTGCATGCAGTTCATTATTAAAATATTATTATCTTTAGTTAACCTTTTAATGTTATGAATGGCAACACAAATGTAGCTCACCCTTTTTAACAGATGGTCTGTCTTTTTCTCAGATCCCATTCAAAGTCATACGATCTCCTTTTTAACAGATGGTCTGTCTTTGAGTTATTATTTTTGTAAAGATATCTTATTAACTTTTTATAATTTTTGATAATATAACCTATATTTAAGGAAATTTATAATAAATTTAAATTAAAAAAAAATTGGAATTATATACAAAATTAAAAATATATTATATTATTAATATTATACTAAATTAACTTATTTGGTAAATCTAAATTAAATTTAATTTTGTTTGGCAACAAAAATAACAGTTATCCAAAAATAGAATAGTAGGAAACCAAGTAAAAATTGTTAAAATACAAAACACCATTCTCTTTTAATAGTATAGATTACCAAAACTATACGTCAACTCAAATTATTTGTTTTTGATATTTTTCACAAACGAATTAAAATTAATAACTATAAAGAATATAACATTGTATTTTTATTTTTAAAATAATTATTTTATTAGATTTCTTTTCAATTACAACTATTAATTTTCCTTATTAGATAAGGAACTTATGCCATTTTCATTTTGTCGTAAGGAATTTACGCCATATGTTATGAGAGAAAGGGGGTACTAGTTATTTTCTTTCTATATATGTTATATTTAATATATAAAACCTACAGTAATTTTGCCTTTGTGGAAGTTATGCATGAGAAAAAAGGAGAATACACATTCTTGGAGAAACAAATTAATCAAGCAAAAAGCTATTGTAGTATTTGTTTGATATTTTGATATTTTTTTGATAAAAAGCATTCGATATTCAAAAATAACAAATGGAGTATTTGTTTTTGTGTAAGCTTTTTCTTTTTCCTTAAAAAGTTAGGCTACATAGGTGGCATTAAAACATCATAAAACCTAAAATTGTACCTCAATATAAATAGCCTCATAAATCATAACTTACTGTGAAAATTAACCATAAACTACTCTCTCACGACAACCCTTTCTCCTTGTCTAACTTTCCTCTCGCCAGATCTGTTTCGGTTTCAAGGTTTGTGTGCCATTTATCCTTTAGATTTCTAAGTTTTTTATTTACATTAAATCATTGAAATTATCTAGGTGATGATTTATTTGAAATTCTCTCATACAATTTCTTGTTCTAAAATAAGTTTTGATGTCCTTTGGATCTGAACTGTGTTCTAAGGCAATTTTAAAGATTTATATTGATTGAATCTAATTATCTATTATGTTTGACCACTTTTAAGTTTAAAAGTACCTCCAGTAATTAATAACGAATAAAAGAAGAAATATTGATTCGATTTTGTTTTCTTTAATCATTTGGAGAAAGATTCTGTTTCATATGCTAAAGCATATACCGTCATCGATCGATAAGAGATGTTGTGACTGTGAGCAGTGATGAGCATGGCTTTAGTGGTTTTTTTTTTAATTACTGGATCAGTGTAATTATTTCAGTTCTAATTGATGCATTGTTATTAGAGATTAAACATTTGATATAATTTATATATATATATATATATTTCAATAATTCTATGATATCAATTCTACGACAAACGAATCTTTATATATTTTGTCTAGTTTTTTGTTTGATTGCAAACGTTCTCAATACATGATGCACTGCTGACTGATGAGTTTATGTTTGTTTTGTAGAAAGACTCGACCACCAATAGTAGTGGGCGCGCATATGGGAGAGAAGTAAATACCCAATCTACTGGAGAATAACTACAATGTAATATAGCCTACAATTAACAAAAGAATCACGACCAATTGAGAATCATTTGGTCAAAGATCATGACATATTCAGAAGCCAAATTAGTGGTAAATAATATGGATTTGGGACAATTATTTAGTGAAGAATGGTGAAAAATTTGAAATGAAGAATTTTTAATTAAGAAGAACCATTTATAAAGAAAATTAGTAAAAACTGTAAAAATTGGAATTTAAAAACCAGTAGCTGTTAATACGACAATCATAACTAAATTTCAGTGATAAAGTGTGACAGAGTTTACGTTGTTAAATGATTACATATTAAGACGGATTGATGACGATCTATCAGTGCTATATTGTGACGATATGAGACTAAAATTTCGTCAAAACGAGTGACAGATTTGGGACATTATATATGTCGTAAAATGTGATAATTTTGAGATGCTTTTTATAGTCTCTAATCGACATGGTTTTCTTACGTTTAGTTTTTATCACCATTAATGACGATATAGATACTGAAGATATTCGTCACAAATGATGTGACGGATTTGCTACGAAAATAAGTTTGTGACGACTTTATTGTGACTGTTAAAAAAACGTCACTATTCCGTCACAATAATTTTATTGCTACGAAATTATGATTATTGTGACAAATTTTTTTGTAACAATATACTTTTTTTCTTGTAGTGCCACATAATTAAATTATTTATATGGTCTGCATGTAGGTCATTATTTATATATAACAAATTCAATGGATCTCCACATAATTAAATTAAGCAAAACCTTTCCAGAAGAATAAATACATTAATATATATATATATATAATATATAAATATATGTCAGACGAATAGGAGCGAAGACTATACCTTTTTTTGGGTCGAAACGCGAAGACTATACTTTTGGTAAAGAAATAAATCGAGTTTTCATTTTCTATCGGACTCGACGGAAAAAAAAAGAGATGGAGAATGCTAAATTTTTTTTTTTTGGGTTAAATGGTCTGTGCTAATATCGATATGAAGTTGATATTTAAGAGACAATAGGATACTCGAAATTAAATAGCTAATAAAATTTAAGATTATATTTTCTCTGCCTTCTGCTGCATTTTCGTTCCTTAACAGAGGAATCATTGTCTCTTCTACGTCTTGTGCTTCGCCTGTCTCTCCCATCGCCGAGCTCTTGGGGAATCTATTTGAGAGAAAGCAGCAAAATTTAATTTCTAAAGTTTTAGATGGAGGAATTTAGGAAATTTATACGAAGAAGAAGTGATGGAGAAAAGTGATACTGACTACTGAGAATTGAGAAGAAGAAGATGAGAGATCTAGAAGAGGGAATTCGTAGAAAAAAGAATGTTTCATATTGTTTTTTTTTTTTACAATTACTTTGAAGAGATGATGTGTTAATCTGATGTGTCAAAAGAAAAGATGTTTATGTGTCAAACTTGTGAGACTCAACTGAGTCTTTATATAATAGATAACACGGCCATTGCCTATTGAATGATCTATGATTTTGTTAAAATCCAGGTAAGTCTATGATTTAATTTGAGATGTAGAAGGCAGGTCGCTCCATCTCAGAACCAATTTTTTTTAAGGATAACCGTGGCATATTTACCTTTAAACTATAAAGTCTAAGCTTTGTTTTCTCATTTCGCTTCACACTGCCTCCCTCCATGATCTTGGGTATGATATAAACGTGTTTAAAATGACTAAAACGTTATTCTGCTAAACAACAAAATTGATAAAGGAGATAACATGCTTTACAAAAACATAGAAGACCTAATATTCTTTTTGACAATCAGTGATGGGATCTGCAATAATTAATAGTAGAGCATTCCACATCCTACAAAACAAAAGGTCACTATGGTAAAACTGCAGTAATAATTGGCATATAGTAAGTAGAATACAACTGAGTTCAGAGTTACATCTTCACCTTCATACCAAAGAAAGCATGACATAACATTGAATCTAAACTACAATGAGGAAAAGCGTTAATTCGTTCGGAACCGCTGCTCCAATATTGTATTCATATGCTCTTTAAAGATTTCTTTATTGTTTTCTCAAATATCTTATGGGAAAACCTGAACTCCAGAACCATGATAAAATAATCAGCTCCAGGCATACCAACCAGTTTCTTCTCTGCAACCACAGATAAAAAAAAAAGAAATAATCCATAGACATACTCGCATTCACAAAATTTACTACCAACACCACATGCCTCGTTTAGTTCATTTAGCTTGAGGTATCGGGGACTGGTATTGTCGAAAATATGCAGCATCATATGAGAATCAAAACAATTTAAGCCAGTTTGCTAATGATAAAATACACTGTAACCCAAGCTAAAGCAGTTTTGATAGAAAAAATCTAGCTGCAGACGCATGACGATGCACATGAACTTTTCCAACGTATTTAGTAGCGACCTGGCACTTGTTTTTTTTTGTTTTGTTTCCCAGAACGACCTGTCACCTGTTAAGACATTATTGGAATCACAATTAGTTTCTTAAAGCATTGAGAAATTTTTTTGTTCTGAAAGTTTAACATATCTGAAAAGAAAAATTAAAGAGAAATTCACAATGTATGTCAGTTCGGTCATACCTATCTTGCCGTTAGTGACATCAACCAGTATAAATTCTCATGAAAAGTGAGTTTTAATAGCCCAATTAAAAACTTATTGAAGATGACGAATCGAGACTATGAAAAAATCATAGGGATTGAAAACAAAAAGTAATAAAAATGAATATCATGGAAAGACAAAACAGCTTGACATTTGAAGCAAATGAAAAGAGAATCTAAAAATTGTGTTGAGCTAAAAAGAAATAAGATGATTAGCAATGAATAGAAAAGATGGGGGGAGAACCTTTCGAGTCTTATAAATTTATCTCTGCACGGATAATGTGAGTAAGAGGAAGAGTGAACGACATAAATCTTAATGCATAAAGAGGAAGAGTCAATGACAAAGTCATCTTAAAGGAATTTTTTTTTTTTTATTTTAATTTTTTTTTCAAATCTGATGTGTCAAAAATGTAAGAGCTTACGTGTCAAACTTGTGAGACACAACTGAGTCTTTATATAATAGATAACTAGGTGGAGATCCGCGCCAAGCGCGAACATGCGATGTATACAACTAATTATAAGATTTGTAGAAGTCGAACATTAATAAGTATAATTTTAAAAAAATTTCCCTTCTTTCATGTCATGTGAAGAAATTCTGGTTGAGGGAATAATCCATTGGGCGGCACATCGAGAAAAAGATCTTGATCAGAAATATCATTATCTTCATAGCTAAAAAAGATTTATATTTATCAATGGCAAGAATAATCCATTAGGCGGCACATCAAGAAGAAAATCCTGATCAGAAATATCATTATCTTCTATTTTATCTACTATATGTATTAATTTTTTTCTCTGATTTCTTCTTCTGATTTTTTTTTCAATTAGATTTTTCAGTAGCTATTATCCAGATAGACCATTAAATTTATTTAAATTATTCTTCTCATCAAATTTTATATTTATTCTTAAGTTAGTTAATTCATTCGCTAAAAATCAAATATATTATACGATAACATAAAAAGAATCTAGAGTTTCGATTACTCATCTCTCAAAATATACTTATTGTTTTGAAATGAAATATTTTCTGCCAACATTATTAATAAGACACCAAAAATGATTCATGTTCATCAGCAACAACAAAATTTATTGCTTATATGAAGTTTTTTTTACACACACTCAATCCGTATCTTCATGTACATATAATTGTACGCAGTGTTTCTCATATGTGGTTGTATCATCAACAAATGAAATTCATATTGCTTGATAATTTAATAAATAATGTTTTTTTGTCTCAAACATTGTAATTACAAACGACTATCTCTCTTCATTGTCGGAAATCTCTTCCCGTTTCACCAGAATTGTTTCTCTTTCTTGTCGGTTCTTATATTTCTCCTAAGCAAGCACAAAATCTTTTATTAAAATTGTAGATCTTAATTTGAAAACAATAATGCATTAAAAATATATTATATAGACTACAATATAGTTTTTTAAATTATATATAAAAACTATTATTCAATATATGTTATCCCCGATTAAAAATATTTAATAATAAAGGATTGTTAAGTTATGTTCTTTCTCAATTTTTTTCCTTTTTTCTATCGTCTTTCACTTGTTTATCTCATGATCTTTGCTTTCTCTGACTTCTTATTTCTCTTTTTATTTTTGTTCTTCATCTTTTTTCCCGTTGTATTCTTCTGCTTCTTTTTTTCTTCATCTTTTTCATAGAATTTAACTTGTTCATCATTTACATTTTCTCCGGCCTCTTCTTTTTTTTTTCTTTTCTAGTTTATATTTCTTCTTCTTAGTTCTCTTCTTCATTATTGTTGACTTCTTCATATTCTATGACTTTTTTATGGTTTTTCTTTGTCTCATTCTTGATCTTTACCTTCTTCAACTTCCTATTTTTCATCTTCTAGCTTTCTTAGTATTTTTTCTTCATCCGTGTTTATTTTCTGTGTCTTATCCTTCTTCCAATTCGTGTTCTATCCAGTTTTCTTGTACTTATACTTCGCCTTTTCCTACTTCAACATCTTCGTCTCATCTGTCTTCTTATTGCTTGGTTATTTATTTATTTTTCTTCTTCATCTATTTTGGGTTTTCTTTTTTTATTCCTCTTCTATATCTTTCAAATTTACTTATTCCTCGCCTTTTTCTTCTCCAGCTTATTATTCTTCCTTTTCCTGCATTGTCTTCTTCTTCTTCTGATTTGTAACTTTCTCCTTCACCTTCTGATCTTTCTTTTACTGCATCATCTTCGACTTCTTCTTTATATTCCTTCATCGTCTTCTTTTTTTCTTACGATTGTTTTTTTTTTAGGTTTAGAGTTTTTCTTTGTCTTCTTATACCGGTTTTTATTCTTCTAATTCTCTCCCTCTCTCTTCTTCTTCATGATCATCTTTGTCTTTCCCATATTTTTATCCTTCCATGATTTTATTCTTCCATTCGACAAATCAATTAGCTTTTATTCTTCTATTAGACAAATCAATTAGCTTTTATTCTTCTATTAGACAAATCAATTAGCTTTTCCATCCGAACATCAACCATCTTTACAATTCCAAACAAACATAGAAGGTATTTCTGAATAATGGAGACATATAAGCTTCAGGAAACACACGATTACGCTCCAGCCAAGAAAAAAAATTGCTTAGTCGATTCTGACTATCCAAATATATATGTATAGTCAGAAAACGAAACCAGCATTTAAGGAAGATGGTACATCATAACATGAAAACCCTAAAGTAATAAAAGCAAATTAGCCGCATCAAAGAAAAAGAACCACATCCTATTACACATGTAACATTAAAAAAACTAAATGGACCTTCACTATGTTCTTATTCTTCTTCAGCTTCATGAAAGGTAAATGTAGCCGGAGAAGTGACACAAAGCAAGGACCATTTCATAGATACATGTGTTTCACATACTTACTAATACTTACATAATTCGCTAATTACCCCATCATAATATGATATCTATTTTTGTTTGCTGCTTAAAACATCAGATCTTTTCATAATTGTGAACAATAAAAAAAAAAGTTAACTCCAAAATGTGATTTATGTCACAAATATTTCAACTTTCCTTTTCCACAATAATGGAACTAAATTGTTTCATTTGAACTTGAGCACTTTTAATATATTTGCATCAAGTTCTAGTTTGAGTTAGTATTTGATAGCGTATAAAGCACTCAGTGATAATACAATGTCATAAGAGATTACAAGATCCAATCCAACACATATGATTAACTCTCTTGGAATCAATGTAACTTTCCAAAGATTCAAGTCTACTTTAAAGAGGTGTTATTGGGAGGTTGATTTATGAAGATTTTTAGAGTTTAAGATTCTATGGTTATTGGTTTGTGTGTTTTTACATTCTTAATAGATTTCACTATTCTTCATAAACTGATTATAAAAATCAATTGTTATTGGTTTGATGATTTCTATAATCTAATCAAAATCTATTATTATTTAAAAAGTTTGTATTTTAATGATTCTATGCTTCTGCTATAATAATAATTTTATTGAGATAATGATTCTTTATAATTTAACTCATAAATCATGATATTCAAAATATTACTTATATCTATTGGATTCTCAAAGTCTGCCATATCAAATCTATTATTAAATCCACAAAATTCTTTAAAACTTTTACAAATCCAACAAAACTCTTGAAGATTTGACAAATTTCATGACTTTTAAAATCAACCAAAATCTTTATAAATACAACTCCCAATAAACCCCCCCCCCCTCCCTAAATTGGCTTTTATAAAAATGGTCCTTCTGAAATACCCTACAGAGAGACATCTTCTAAAAGGAGAACTCTTCCATGTCACAGTTCTCAACTATACTATCTCAAAATCATGAAATAAATATGGGATCCACCAAAGTATCCAAATACTTTTATGAAAAATGATTGATTCACATTCTGTTGCTTGGATACTTCTAGTTTTCTTAAAGTCTCTCTAATTACTCCAATGTCTCCTACATCAAAGACAACACCGTACTCATCTCTCTTCTCTTTTAAAGTTGTCATGACCTTTGCTTCTGGTCTCGCTAATACCAGCCTCAAATACAACAGGTTCATAGCTCAATCTGTAATGATTGCATCAAGATTCATAGCTCAAGCTGTAAATTGACATTTGATATCATTAATCAAACTGTGTAGATCAAAGTTCAGACATTGAAAAGATAAAAATATTGTGCTCTGCTTTATATTCTTTTCCCACACTTGATAGCTTTTGTTTTTGTCCAGTTGGATTCTATCAAATGGATAAGATCACTGACACCAGCATATGCCCTTGCAAAGTTTGTTCTCTTTAATAAAACCATTTCTTCCACAAAGTTGTGCTGGTTTTTTGTGAAATTTCATCTGATCAATTAAAAATTCTCATTACATGTTTTTTTTAACCTTGTTTTAGAGTTTTTTCTTTCACAAATTGTGGCATTAGCCCCAGTATCCCTAGGTGTGGCCATTGCGAAGGTAATCGATCTAGAATTAAATTTGTTTTCTACATTGGTTGCTCTTGCTTGGATTATAAAAGTGCCATTAAAAAAATCCTTTGATCTAATCTTCAGCAACAATATAATTGGACTACCCTAGCGTATGAATCTCTCTCTCTTTACTTTAATTGAGGCTTAAGCAATATAGGTCTCTTAAGATAATACACTTTTTACTGAATGAAGATTGATGTGGAAGACAACGCCGTTTACTATCTTCTTCTTGTTGTCTCTCATGCCATGACTTAACCCACCTGGAGTTGTGTTCTTCAAATGAGACTTGGTTAATACCTCTGCAATCCTCGTCTCGACTTTGCTCGATTTCTTCTCCAGCCTGCTCGGGACATGGCTCTAGAACACAATATTGGGAGGTACTTCTCATACTGGGTTTCCATTGTTGGATTCTTGGATGCCAAACCCATTTGGATGGAAACTCGGTATAAAATAGTAATTGTGCCTCTTGAGAGACTTGATTGCATTCCATCCAAGTCAAAAACTTATTATGCTTTTTTTTTTTGAGTTGCCATTGTCAGACCACATAATTTGTGACGAATATGGTAAGGTAAAACGTGATTTTCTACCAGAAAGATCAATATAATAAATTAGAAGGATCAAAATAATAAATTAGAGAATCTGCGAGTAGGATAGTATAACAAGTTAACTAATTTTTGTACACTTAAAATTTGTAAAAAACTAATTAACAACAATAATTATTTACAATTACCTGTTAGATCCATTGGAAGATATTATTCCAAAAGTTCGAGCCAATCAACTATTGTTTGCGGGATAAACTCTAAGTTTAAGGAAAAACAATAAAGAAGCTCAAGTCAATCTATATTTACGAATAATAACTGATTACTCCTAAACGTAATTACATACAAGATATGATAGTACATTTCCTAAATATCTTTTTACGTACACGTATATATAAAAAGAAGTTTACGAACAAGAAAAAAGAGGAACACGACCTAAGAAGACGGTGATGGTTGTTGTATGTTAAAAAAATATGTAGACGATACGGGTATATAACTATATATAGAGTATGATAAATGCTTTAGGGTTTAGAGTTTCTATGTTAGTGGTCCATTTAACAGATTCGATGACTATGACCGAGAACAAAATTGTTGGGCCATGAACAAACTCGATGGTCCATAATCGATGAAAAAAATCCATGTCACATATATTGACACGTAAGATTAATGATTGTCTTATCAGAACTAATTAAAATACCACATAACTTTTTTTAATAATGACACGTAAGCGAATCGCTGTGGAAACAACACATAAGATTTCTGATTTCGCAAATAATAGTATAAACAGGGCCAATACCTATTGGGCTTAGGCTTCTTGAGTTTTTTCAGTAGCTATGGTCTAGTACGTTAGCTATTCAGTTTTTTAGCTAAATAAATAATTTGTAGCTATTAGCATTGTAGGTAATTAAGTTCTTTGAATTTTAATGGCTAGTTTAGCCACATAACTCAGTTAAAAAAAGAAAAATTACCAATATGCCGTTGATTTTTATAACAAACTTATAAAGAACACGTGAATTTGACAACTCCAAACATTGGAACTCTCTCACTCACTAAGAATCCTTTAAACACTTTCAAACACATGACATATGAAACCCGAGTCATCTTCGTTGAATCAAGACCATATATTGTGTAATGTAATTCTAAATCAAAGTTTGTAGTTTCGTTAATATTATTTGGTTAATTAAAGCTGTTATTAGCTGATATTAAGAGTCGATTATTTTCTTGCAGAAGAGCAAAGAAACTCAAAACATGAATATGAATTCAAGAAAAACGAAGACTAGGAGCTAAGAAACTTGTGAACCAATCCAATCATGAACCATTATTTTTTTTATATAGAAAATAACAGAACCTAACAAAACACAAGAACAGATTTCAAAATCTTGGTGGAATAATTAAGAACGAATCATGGTCTCAAAACAATGGAGTCCGTCAAGCTCAGGGGCAAACCTCAGAGCCTTCTCCACCAAACCCTTCTTTGTTGTCTTCTCCGTCGACATGGCTAGATCACCCGAGGAAGAAGCAGAGGAGCCATTAGAGGATGATACAGAAGTAACTTTGGTCCTCATAATATGTACGCATAAGGAGTCTAACATACTGAACAACGAATTCATGATTCTATATTTTTCAGATTTGGAAAGCGAGAAAGATCGAAAAGCTTCTGTAGGTTTTTTGAAGTCGAGAATCGCAAGATCGAGGTTTGTTTATATAGAGACGAAATTAGCCGTTTCGTAGAATCTGAGTTAACTTATTCTCCAACTTCGTTACCTTTTTCCTTAAGTTGTAACAAATTTTCCTTTTTCCTGTTTAGACTAGGCTTAATTAGGCTTATTTTCCTTTTCCGGTTAAGACCTTCCATTAATTTTTCATACAATGAGGCAAAATAACAGTTGATATTAAGGGAAAAACTCTTATCTTATTATTTCCATAAGCAGTGTATATATACATTACATAACTAATGCATCAGAAACCCTAATGGGCTATGAGACATTAACCTGATGGTTAATGGGCCGGTTACTAGAAGTCCATTTGTTTATAACACTCTCCCTTGGACAAGGTAACCGTGCCTGTCACAAAACCTGGATCTCTATAATGCGCTGGGGAACGTTGCCTCATTAAAACCTTACCAGGAAAACCCAGTGGGAAAAACCATGGTGAAGGAAAAAGAGTACAACACGCATTACTCCCCCTGGTTTAAGCATCACTGTAGATCTCTAAGTCTACGCATTCCTATCTGATGAATGAGCTTCCGGAGTGTAGAAGTCGGTAATGATTTAGTGAATACATCGGCTGAATTTTCGCTTGATCGGACTTGCTGAACCTTGACCTGACCATCCTTCAGTAGCTCATGAGTGAAGAAGAATTTGGGCAGAATATGCTTCGTCCGGTCACCTTTGATGTAGCCGTCCTTGAGTTGAGCGATACAAGCTGCATTGTCTTCATACATCACCGTATGCTACTTATCTTCGTCCATACCACAATCTGATCGGATATGCTGAGTCATGGACCGCAACCAAACACACTCTCTACTAGCTTCGTGAATGGCCAAGATTTCCGCATGGTTGGATGAGGTAGCGGCAATAGTCTGCTTCATGGATCTCCAAGATATGGCTGTTCCTCCATGCGTGAAAACATAACCGGTTTGAGACCGGGCACAGTGCGGATCTGACAAATATCCTGCATCAGCAAAACCAACTAGACCATCCTTGTTATGGTTAGAATAAAATAATCCCAAGTCCTTAGTACCTTGAAGGTATCTAAGGATGTGCTTAATACCGTTCTAGTGCCTTTGAGTTGGACACGAACTAAAGCGAGCTAAGAGGCTCACGGCAAAGCAGATGTCTGGTCTAGTGTGACTAGCCAAGTACATTAATGCTCCTATAGCACTGAGGTATGGCATTTCAGGACCGAGGATTTCTTCATCGTCCTTCTTTGGACCGAATGGATCACTATCCAATCCAAGGCTCCTCACAACCATTGGGCTGGTCAATGGGTGGGCCTGGTCCATATTGAATCTCTTGAGTACCTTTTCAGTGTATGCCAATTGATGCACAAGGATTCCGTCATTGACGTACTCAAGTTGTAATCCCAAACAGAATTTA
The DNA here is from genome assembly GCF_000478725.1 of Eutrema salsugineum. NCBI lineage: Eukaryota > Viridiplantae > Streptophyta > Magnoliopsida > Brassicales > Brassicaceae > Eutrema > Eutrema salsugineum. Next base: position 6,625,136 of record NW_006256756.1, on the reverse strand, counting down.
GTTTTGCCTAGGTCTTTCATTTCAAACTCTGCTTTTAAGCATTCAACTGTTTGGGCGATTTCACCAGATGTTCCGAGGATGTTCAAGTCATCCACGTATACTGCTATGATTACAAATCCTTTGTTTTGATATTTTCTGATGAAGATGCATGGACTGATCGGATCGTTTTCGTAGCCTTCTCTGATGAGATATTTGCTTAACCGGTTATACCACATACGTCCGCTTTGTTTCAGTCCATATAAGGATTTTTTCAGCCTAATGCAGTGTTTATCACGAGATGCATGCTTATCTTTGAGCTCAATACCATCTGGTAATCTCATATAGATTTCACTGTCCAGTGGTCCATAAAGATATGCGGTTACAACATCCATTAACCGCAAATCTAAGTTTTCTCTTATGGCCAGACTTATGAGGAATCGAAATGTAGTTGCATCCACCACTGGAGAATAAGTCTTCTCATAATCGATTCCGGGTCTCTGTGAGAATCCTTGTGCTACAAGGCGTGCCTTGTATCTAATGACTTCGCCGAGTTCGTTTCTTTTACGCACAAAGACCCATTTGTTTCCCACTGGTTTAACATCGAATGGTGTCCTTAAGATCGGACCAAACACATTCCGTTTCTTTAAACTATTCAACTCCACGTTTATGGCTTCTTTCCATTTCAGCCAATCTGATCTACGAGTGCACTCAATTATAGACGTGGGTTCTAGATCCTCTTGCGTGTGTGCAATCTCAAGTGCTACCTTGTATGCAAAAGTTTCATTGATGTCGACATCTTTTCTGTTCCATAGAGAACCGAATATGATATAATTGATTGAGATCTCATTATTATCAATCCCTTCAGAACCTTGAGTTTTGGCGTCCCAAACCTCTTGAGATGGTTCGATAGGGTAAGTATCAGCTGAGGCTGTATCTGTGTTCTCTTGAATCCCGGTTTCAATCATTGCACCTTTCTTTGATTTCCGGGGATTCTTATCTTTGGAACCTGGTGGTCTGCCACGTTTCTTACGTGCGTCAGACTCTGTAGCAACTTGACTTTTCCCTGAGGGGACATCTATTCGTACTGGTGCATTACAAGCTGGTATGTACGATTTGGTAACTTTGTTCGGGTCAGCAAAGGAATCTGGCAATTGATTAGCTAGCTTTTGTAAATGTATAATTCTTTGGACCTCTGAATCACATTCTAGAGTCCGAGGATCTTGCCATTGTGTGGATGTTTGATTCCATGAAAGTTTTTTTACCAGCTTGTCTGTCTCACCACCTAATCTAGGATATACCGATTCATCAAATCGGCAATCTGCATATCTGGCTTTAAACAGATCTCCTGTAGTTGGCTCGAGATATTTTATGATGGTGGGAGAATCAAAACCAACATATATTCCCATCCTCCTTTGAGGTCCCATTTTAATCCTCTGTGGTGGTGCAATGGGTACATAGACTGAACACCCAAATGTTTTAATATGGGAGACGTCTGGCTCATGACCCGTTAGCAATTGGGATGGTGAATATTTGTGCTCACTAGATGGTCGTATGCGTATTAGTTCAGCGGCATGTAAGACTGCGTGTCCCCAAGCTGAGACCGGGAGTTGTGACCTCATGAGTAATGGTCTAGCAACCCATTGAATTCGTTTAATGAAGGATTCAGCTAATCCATTTTGTGTATGGACATGTGGAACGGGATGTTCAACACTTACCCCCATGGACATACAATATTCATTAAACGCTTGGGAAGTGAATTCACCAGCATTATCAAGACGTATAGTCTTTAATGGGAAGTCTGGAAAATGGGCTCGTAATCTGATGATTTGGGCCAATAACCTAGCAAAAGCCTGGTTCCTAGAAGAGAGCAGACAGACATGCGACCAGCGGGTCGATGCGTCAATGAGGACCATGAAATATCTGAATGTCCCACAAGGTGGGTGAATTGGTCCACATATGTCTCCTTGGATTCTTTCCAGAAAGTTCAAGGTCTCTTTAGACACTTTGACTGGTGAAGGTCGGGTAATCAGTTTCCCTTGTGAGCAAGCTGTGCACTTGAGGTGCTGAGGGAAAATACCATTTGGTTTAAGGCTGTGCCCTTTAGAATTCTGGACTAATTTACGCATCATGTTCGCACCGGGATGACCCAGGCGATCATGCCAAATAGTGTAATCTAAAAACCGTGCTTTGATAGCAGCATTAGCCTCAATCATACTGACTTTAGCATGGTAAATGCCAGTAGATACGGCGGGTATAGTTTCAAAAACTTGTTTATGGCCATTTATCATTTTAGTGATAATTAAAAACTCTTTGTTCCCTTCATCCTGAGTTTCGATATGGAAACCATTCAATCTTATGTCTTTGAAACTCAATAGGTTTCTCTTAGAACTGGGTGAGTATAAGGCATCAGAGATGTCTAGATATGTGCCATTTGATAACAGCACATTAGCTTGGCTATGACCCTCTATTAGGCTCGAACTACCCGCTATAGTGCTAATGTTTGCGGTTTTGATTACTAAATTTATGAAGTAATTCTTGTCTTTTAGAATGGTGTGGCTCGATCCACTATCCACAATGATATCCATATTGTCTTGCATATCTTTATTAAACAAGAATTATAATTCAATAACATGCAAAAATGAGATGTAAATAAAACATTACTCCATAAATTAAAATGTAAAAGCAAAAGGTCTTAAAAATCCAAAGTAAAGACAATAAATCCCAAAAAAACAAAAGATAAAAGTTTAAGGAGTAATGAAAAACAAATTCAGATTTTTGAGATCAATCAAGGAGGTCGGAGAGCTCATAATCCATGCCATCAATCTTATCATCCTTTGAATCATCTTCATTGACTTGATGAACCAGGTTAGCCTCATGATTATCTTTCCCATACTTCTGGTAGAGCTCAGCAAGATATTTGGGAGTACGGCAGATCTTGACCCAATGATTAGTCATTCCGCATCTTGAGCAAGGAGTTGGTCTAGATGAACTGCGTCTTTGGGTCGGTTTGTTGATACCACGACCCTTACCCCGACCAAAACTGAGGTTAGGTCGGTTATCTTGGTTCGGTCTACCGCGTCCTCTGCCGCGCAGTCCATGTCCATTTCCACGTCCACGTCCACGATCTGAGGATCTGTTACGTTGGACGAAGTTAGACTCTTTTCTGGTTCCTTCTGGCAATGGGGCTGATCCTGGAGGCCGCATGGCACTGTTCCTCAACAGAAGCTGATTGTTCTTCTCAGCAAGCAGTAAGCAAGATATCAAATCCTCATAGGTGCTATGATTCATGGCACGGTATTGTTGTTGGAGAACAACATTGGGAGTGCCAAAAATAGAGAATGTTTTCTCTAGCATATCCTTATCAGTGACCTCCTCGCCACATAGTTTTATGAGTGCAATTATCCGAAAGAGTTCGGAATTGAATTCTTCGACGGATTTGAAATCTTCGAACCGTAGGTTCTTCCAGTCGAACTTGGCTTGGGGCAGTATGACCGTTTTCTGATGGTCATATCGCTTTTTCAGTGCCACCCAAAGTTCGAGTGGATCCTTAAGAGTGAGGTATTGTTGCTTGAGAGACTCAGCGAGGTGATGGCGGATAATAAATATCGCCGAGTACCGTTCTGTTTGAGTCGCGGTGTTGGGATCTTTGATGCATTCACCCAGACTTTTTGAGTTGAGGTAGATCTTGGTGTCAAGGGCCCATTTGAGGTAGTTATCTCCGGAGACAGTGAGTGCCTCATATTCGACCTTCTGAATGTTTGACATCTGAAACATATAATAATTTATGTTAAATAATCAATAGTATAAGACTATGATCATTGGAATAAGGGATTTAAGGTATTCTTGGGAAAACTTTCCATTTCAGGAAACTTGCTATTTTAGGAAACTTGCTATATAAGGGAACTCTAAAATCGAACCTTAGGGTTTATAACCTAGCCGGTTTACTAGTGTTTCCAAATTTAGCTCTAATAGATAAACATTGGTTTTTTTTTTTTTTTAAATTGATTTTGGAAACTAATTTGAAATTAACCGATTAAGCTTAAACCGATCGGATTGATCGATTAAACAACAAAACCGGTTTAATTTTTATTAGGAAAAACCGATCGGTTTAAACTTAAACCCTATCGATTTAGGATTAGAATTTATCGGTTTATAAACGGTTTAGGTGAATCGATTGGTTTAGAATTTAAGGGGTCGATTGGTTTAGGATTTAGGAGCTTGCATGGACCGGTTTTAGGGTTTGAACAAAGCATTAGGGTTTAGGTTTTATATGATAAAGCCGATTAGGAAAAATAAAACCAATTAGGGTTTTGACAAGAAGAAAGAGGATCGGTTTGGTTATGGTTTTAAAAACGAAAAAGACGATGAAGAATCATGAAAAGAACCGATCCATATTAGGGTTTTCAAAAAAAAAACCAAAACTTTGATTAGGATCTATAGTTTTAGATAATACCTTTTCGCCAAATGGATTTCTGACCGGCTTATGATCTGGGAGCTAAAGACCACAGATATCTACTGGAAACTCCTGAGAATGATGGCCAGAAGGGAGGACGAACAGCTGCTACAATGGAGGAACCACCGCTTGGAAAGAATCACCTGCTAAGGTGGGACAGTGCCGATTGAGGGCGCGTCTGGTGTCGGATTGAGGAGCGGTTTTCACCACTAGATTCTTCTCTTCCAGGGCTTCAAAATGATATGTAGATCGCCTTCTAAATCCTTGTATTTTGAGAGATATGATCGTTTGAAGTTGAGCTTCGTGCTGATAACGTATTAAGGGAAAAACTCTTATCTTATTATTTCCATAAGCAGTGTATATATACATTACATAATTAATGCATCAGAAACCCTAATGGGCCATGAAACATTAACCTGATGGTTAATGGGCCGGTTACTAGAAGTCCATTTGTTTATAACAGTTGAAACATATAATTCAATAATAAATAAATAAAAAAAGAGAGATTACCAAACCCTAGTGGATAAATTAGCTACTTTTAAACACTACTCGATAGAAAGTTAGGTCTTAAACCAAAGGTTGAGAAGTTTAAAAACCCTAGTCGTCTAGTCGATAGATATTTTTGCTTTACCCTTTAGCTCGGTGGTGATTCTTGATTTCAGTCTATACTCTCTTAGATGTCTTCCAAAGTTACGACGGAGAAGGAGCAATCTCCGGTTCTTCCATATGAAATAATCGTGGATATCGTAACACGTGTACCGAGATGCTATTATCCAACTATCTCCCTCGTTTCCAAGAGTTTCCAATCAATCATTGCGTCGCATGAGCTATACACGAGTCGATCCTTGTTAGGCCGCACCGAACACTATCTCTATGCTGTCCTCTATAACTACAACACCTATGATTATCGTTTGTGTATTCTCCGCCGGAAAGTCAACAACAATAACCACTTGGTCATTATCCGGTCGCTTCCTTGTATGCCTTGCAGCGTAAGCTATGTCCCATTGGGTTCAAAGATATATGCAGTGGATTCATCGAGTTCTTTAAGCATCGACTGTAGATCTCACAAGGTGCAGCCCAACTCTCGCATTCCTAAGCACATGTATGAGAAGGTCCCTGGCAACATCAACGGGAAGATTTATGTAACTGAAAATTGGCAGGTGAGTTGGGATAGGTGGGGGAAGAGAGTCATGGTGTTGGATACAGAAACTCAAATGACAAGAAAGCCAAACATGGAGCAAGATCAATTGTGGTATGATGCTGTTGTGATGGAGGATAAGATTTACATGAGAGGTTCTAAGAATAGCTTTGTATATGTGCCAAAGGAAAGTAAATGGGAATCGGACGGGATGCTGAATTCTAAAGATTGGGAAAATGCGTGTGCCGTTGGCGATTTATTGTACTATTACGATGTTTACAAGAACAAGTTAAGAGTTTATGATCCAAAGCAGAGGTGTTGGAGAGTGGTGAACGGTTTGGAAAAATCGTTGCCTAGGCCAAATACATTGTTGGCGAACATGGTTAGTTATGATGGGAAACTGGCTATGTTCTTTCATAAAAATGTCGGAAAAGGATTAATATCGATTTGGTGTGCGGAGATTGCTTTGGAAAGACGCCAAAGAGGAGAGATATGGGGTAAAGTGTTATGGTATGATGCTGTGACTGATGATGGGAGTTTTGTCATGGTGAAGTGTTTAGGTGTTACGATGTGATGCAGACTCCTTCATATTAAGTTCCTTAGATCTTAGAAGGAGAAGCAGAACATGTCTCGAATGGTCACCAAACAAGATCTCATGGTAGTTCAGAAAGTGCATGTGGTTATTATTTGCAGCAAACAATATGAGCAGATAATTTGTAAACGTTTGGAATAGTTTCAAACCAAAAGGTTTACTCACAAAGCGCATCAAAATGACCTTCGCAAGCTACAAAATATTGTTTCCATGTAGTTTTTTTTTTAGAGTGAAAAAGGGAATGATTAAAAAACTTCTTTATAGGCTCTTTCATCTTTTAGTAACTCAAAATCAATGAGTTCCGAAGAAGACATGTCTGCTTAGTAGAGTGTGAAATACTAAAATATTAACAAAAGTTACTTCACAAACTCTTATATCTAGACCTCTAATTCTGTTCATCACTTTACTCACTATCCAAAAACTTGCCCCCTCACCTAAGAAATTTCCTAACCAAAAACAATCTTCCAAACCTAAATCCCAAACTTTCAACAGAGTTCTCGACGTTCAATTCAATATTTTGATCACGAGACTAAGTTAGAAACAAACATAAAAAGTCTCAAAAAACTAATCCCTTACGATTTCACTTCTAAAAATGAACTAACAAAATTAAACGAGCTCTCTATTAGGAAAAAGTTATAGTTACGAATTTTTTCATGGCTATGGCCTACAATTCTTAGCTTAGCTCTTTAGGGTTTTAGCCAAGGAAACCACAAAAATAATTCCTAACTATAGCTTCGTAACTAATTTGGTTTTGCAATCGTGGCTAATTTAGCCGCTGATAGCCCACGACCAGATTCTTCAAGCTCACAAAACCTCACCTTCATCATAGAGTTCAGTTACAAAGTTGAAGCACAATTACTAATAAGCCTTAGATTTTCTTAAACAAACCTACAACGAACACATGAGTCTGACAACTCCAAACATTGGAACTCTCTCACTCACTAAGAATCCGTCAAACACTTTCAAACACATATGACATATGAAACCCGAGTCTTCTTCCTTAAATCATCAGGACCATATATTGTAATGTAATTCTAAATTAAAGTTTGTAGTTTCGTTAATATTATTTGGTTAATTAAAGCTGTTATTAGCTGATATTAAGAGTCGATTATTTTCTTGCAGAAGAGCAAAGAAACTCAAAGCATGAATATGAATTCAAAAAAAGAAAGAAAAACGAAGAATAGGAGCTAAGAAACTTGTGAACCAATCCAATCATGAATCATTATTTTTTGATAGAAAATAACAAAACACAAGAATACAACAGATTTGAAAATCTTGTGGTGGAATAATTAAGAACGAATCATGGTTTCAAAACAATGGAGTCCGTCAAGCTCAGGCGCAAACCTCAGAGCCTTCTCCACCAAAACCTTCTTTGCTGTCTTCTCCATCGACATGGCTTGATCACCAGAGGAAGAAGTAGAGGTGCCATTGGAGGATGATACAGCAGTAACTTTTTTCCTCATAATATGTACGCACAAGGAGTCTAACATACTGAACAACGAATTCATGATTCTATATCAAACTCTTTTTCAGATTTAGAAAACGAGAAAGATTAAAAAGCTTTTGTAGGTTTATGGTTTTGTGAAGAAGAGAATCGAGAGACGTTTGTTTATATAGAGACGAAATTAGCCGTGTCGTAGAATCTGAGTTAACTTATTTTCCAACTTGTTACCTTTTCCTTAAGTTGTAACAAATTTTCCTTTTTCCGGTTTAGACTAGGCTTAGGCTAATTTTCCTTTTCCGGTTAAGACCTTCCATTGACTTTTCATACAATGAGACAAAATAACAGTTAGAAACATATAATTCAATAATAATAATAAAAAAAAGAGATTACCAAACCCTAGTCGATAAATTAGCTACTTTTAAAAACACTATACTCGATAGAAAGTTAGGTCACATACCAAAGGTTCAGAAGTTAAAAAACCCTAGTCGATAGATATTTTTGCTTTTCCCCTTTAGCTCGGTGGTGATTCTTGATTTCAAGCCTAAACACTCTTTAGATGTCTTCCAGGATTAGGGCGGAGAAGGAGCAATCTCCGGTGCCTCCACCATCTCTGATTACGTGTCTTCCATATGACATCATCGTGGATATCATAGCACGTGTACCAATATACTATTATCCGAAAATCTCCCTCGTTTCCAAGAGTTTCCGATCAATCGTTGCGTCACGTGAGCTGTACACGAGTCGATCCTTGTTAGGCCGCACCGAACACTGTCTCTATGCTGTTCTTTATAACTACAACACCGATGATTACCATTTGTCTATTCTCCGCCGGGAAGTCAACAACAATAATCGCTTGGTCATTATCCTGACGCTTCCTTGTATGCCTTGCAGCGTAAGCTATGTCCCAGTGGGTTCAAAGATATATGCAGTGGGTTCATCGAGTTCTTTAAGCATAGACTGTAGATCTCACAAGGTGCAGTCCAACTCTAGCATTCCTAAGTACATGTATGAGAAGGTCCCTGGCATCATCAACGGTAAGATTTACCTAATCGGAGATGATAAGGAAAGCCATTCGAGAAAGAGAGTAATGGTGTTGGATATAGAAACTCAAATGACGATAAAGCCAGACTTGGAGCTAGATCAATTTTGGTATGATGCTGTGGTGATGGAGGATAAGATTTACATGAGACATTCTATGAAAAGCTTTGTTTATGTGCCAAAGGAAAGTAAATGGGAATCGGACGAGATGCTGAATTCTAAAAGATTGGGAAAATGCGTGTGCCGTTGGCGACTTATTGTACTATTACGATGTTTACAAGAACAATAAGAGTTTATGATCCAAAGCAGAGGTGTTGGAGAGTGGTGAAAGGTTTGAAAAATTCGTTGCCTAAGCGGAGACATACAGTGTGGTCGACCATGGTTGGCTACGATGAGAAATTGGCTATGTTTTTTCAAATATATAATTCTAATGTTGACGAAGATGTTGAAATCTCGACTTGGTGTGCGGAGATTTCTTTGGAAAGACGTCAAGGAGGAGAGATTTGGGGTAAGGTGTTATGGTATGACGATGTGTTTGATGATGGGTGTTCTTTCATGGTGACATGTTTAGCTGTTGCGGTATGATGCAGACACTCTCCTTTCACATAAGTTTTTCCTTAGATCTCAGAAACTGAAGCAGGACAAGTCTCAACAAGCAGGATCTCATGGATGTGGTTATTTGCAGCTCAGGAGGTAATTGTAAGCAGAAATAAGAAATTTCCTTCAGCAATCCAGTTAACTCAGGAACTTATCTTCTCGATATGAGCAGATAATTTGTAAACATTTGGGTGAGTTTCCTTTTAAGTGCATCAAAATGATCTTCACAAGCTACAAAATATTGTTTCCATGTAGTGTTTGTAGAGTGAGAAAAAGGGAATGATTAAAAAAGCTTCTTTATGGGGGGGATCTTTCATCTTTGTAACTCAAAATCAATATTGACAAATGTTACTTCACAAACTCTTATCTCTATACCTCTAATTCTGTTCATCACTTGATTCACTATCCAAAAAATTATCCCCTCACCTAGAAAATACCCTAACCAAAAAAAATTCTTCCGATCCCTAAATCCCAAACTTTCCACATAGATCTGTCATTATAACATCGTACAAACCTGAAAGCAGAACTCTTCAACCAAACCTGACATGAGAGTGAATGCATCTTTGAAACAATGCAGCAACTTCGTGATAATGCTTGACTAATCCATATCAGTCCTCGACGTCTCAGCTGATTGTGTCTTTGTTTCACTTCCCACTCTTCGGTAGAACAGAACATATGCCGCTGAGTTTTTTATCTCAGACTCATTTACAGGTGTAACACGACTGTCGTCGAAATCATACCATTTGTTGTCGTCAATCAACTGCAGGAACAGTAACACATGATTAGATAAAGGACTCGTCAGAAGCACTAGTAGCAAACACAATAGAAAGTCTAGTCAAATTGTGATGCATTTATGCAGGTGGACAAGTAAAAAGAAAGCAAATAGAAAGTGAGACCAATCAAGTCACCAACCTTAGCGTAGGCAGTGTAGTGACCACCACCAAGTCCGCCGTAATGATTGCTAATGGCATACAGTTCATATAGATATGGCTGACCATTCTTGTTTTTCACATACTTGCTCAAGTCTAGATCATGAATTGGGAAATTCACAAACGTATCAATCTTGTTCTTGAGATATCTGCTATACGTGAACCGTTTTAAATGGAACACAAGAATATCTGGCAACTTCCACAGGTCGAGCTTTTTGTTCGCTTGTCTGTGCTCTTTGCATCCCGGACAAAACCTAATTCAGAATGGTGGAAAATATGGTCAAAGCTTAAATTTTCCAATGAATAGATCAGCTTATGCAATCACAAGTTCAAGCTACAAGATTTACCACATGTCATCCGGTCCCAGAGGCTCTTCTGCTAAAAAGGCCTCCAAACACGAAAACAGAGATATCGCTTCTTGCCTTGTCTTCTTTGTGGAGAAACTTGTTTTATGAACCTCCGGAAGGTCACTCAAGTAGCTGGAATCATATTTTTCATGCTCTCCCTGATTCCATTCGACTAAAACCCTTGTAACCGTACCAGGGTTTACAGAAGAGTCAGGCTGAAGTGGTTTGAAGTTTGAACCACGCTCATCTGTCAAGAAGATCCTGAAAGATAACTCTCTATCAGATGCATCGTCCATCTCGGTATCATCTGGGGATGATCTACTTTCGGATGTTTCGTCAGCAGCAGCATTAGGAAGGTTGCCATTTTCTCGTCCGTTATGTATCTTAGATGAAGCTTGAACCCTGCGTAGGGGTGACAGAAATCCCGAGATAACTGCATCAATGTCATTTCCGCATAGTGGTTCTGTGTTGACTAAAGTGACAAAAGGAGTTCCAAAAAGCTTCACGTCTCTGCCTCTAACACTCTCCAGAACAGCCCTGTCGAATCCAATAGTTATGATCCATAAAGCTGAGTCCAGAGGAAAAACGAAGAGCTCTTGAGTAACAAATAAAATCAAGCATACTCACTTTTCCTGCCCTCCATGAACGATTTCGAGTTTTGCTTTTCCAGATCCTTTCTGCGTCTGTTTCAACCGGTACGCTACAATATGCTCATCATCTTTTATCACATTCAGTGACTCCAGGGGGGTCTCAAAATATCTAAAGATCTTGTGATCATATACCTGAGAGGACAATGCCACACATAAGTCAGAGATCTCAGCAAAAAGAAAGACATTAAACTAAGAAAGGAACACGCCAAAAGTCATACCTCTGCAAGTAAAAGGCTTTCATCATCGGTTAAGCAGCAAGCAGTACCTAATGCAGTAATAAGATCTCTACAAGATCCATGTTTAGGCACTGTTACAGTGTATGGCATCGGAAGCCGACTTCCATCGCAATAAAACACCGTAACTGTAATTGGCCGTGTAAGTTTTGACGGCAAAGGTAAAGACAAATACATGAAGGGATCAAAAGTGATTGAGATTTTTCCACAGACTGGACAAACAAGAGTTGACTTGTATTGACCCTGAAAAGAAATCGAATTCAGCATAAGAAACGGTCAGGATATAAAATACAGAATCTTCCAGTTGTGTTATGAAAAACTAGAACCAGATGAACATTCAAAGGGAGAATTGACTAAGAAAAGTTAGAGACACTTACTTGGCAGACATTCACTATTACAGAATCATTACGGGCCTTATGATAGTTCCAAAGCTCTTCAGCAACTTCATCATCCGGACGACTGTCAGAATCTTTCAGTTCAATGTAAGGTTTTTGTTTAACCCTATTCAAATCTTCATGCAGCCCATCCAATAAGAAAGCAAGCAGTTCCTGAAATAACAATTTAATACATCATACACGAAGGGACGAAAAAGCATTATTTCTTTTAAACTTTCTAAGAGGAAAGCCAAGAACAACAACAATGCCAGGAACAAAGAATTTGCTTAACTATACACATAAGAGGAAAGGACTAACCTGAGAATCATGCTGATTATAACCACTAAACTGTGGAGCAAATCTTGCCAATTTTGCCTTGAAAGAGCGTGGTGCAACTGCATTCCTTCCTGATGACCATAATTTTTTCAACAGTTCACCAAACGCGATAGCAAGCTCACCCTGCATAATGAAATGTTAAATGGTATATTTAGAATGCGTGAATACCTTAACACGAGGAAGTAGAAACGGCATTCAATTTCAAGCACTTACATTCATTCCCAAAGGATTATTTTTATTTATGTCGTCGCTATAATCTTGCAAGAAGAATTCAACTATCGGAGGAGTGTGGGCCAAACACTGAAGAGCGCTATTCATAAAGCAGGTATTTCCCAAATTATTCAATCCTGCTAATCCCCCCTTCTCTCCTTTTCCAAGAATACTCGAAGAATCGCAGCCATCATCTTCAGAAGTGGTTCTCGTAAAGAGACTAAACTTGGACGTGGTGGAATGACCGTTAGATAGAGTAGGACCCCCAGCAATTGTAATACGCGATCTTGAAGGTTCCAGAGGTACCAGAGCTAGCTCATTTCCTGCCGAGCTCATAGCATACTGAGAAGAAGAGGACCCATCAACTTCAAGAAGAATCTGCATGGGATGCATCAGTCAATATCGTATAAAAGAAAACTGAAATTGAATATAAGCGAGTGAAATGGGTTTCAGTTTAAGTAACGTTAAAAGAACTCATGAGAGATGCATATTTCAAGGAGTTCCACTCAACAAGATAATCGTCAGGAAAGATTCCAGATAATGACCAAAAATCCATTTATGACAAACTGTAGGTCAAGTTACTAATTCGTCAAGAATTGACAGATAAGTGTAACAGACAGTTATCTAGATACTTACATCTTGGTCCATGCTAAGCCTTGACTCTTCCAGGCTCTTGTTAGATGACGGATCCAAGAGTTCACTTTTCTTCTTACCGAAGTAATCCCAGATGTGAGCCTGCTTATAGGTATCAATGTCAAGCAAAGATCACATCTCCATATGAATCAATGCGTTTTTCATCTCCAAATCTAGAAAAGAAGCACTGGAGACGCACCTTTTCTCGCGATACCCCTGTCATAGCACAAACCTTCTCGTAAAGTTCCCTTATCGAGGCCTGAAACACAAACAACTCATATAAGAAAGGGACCAAAGTGGGGCCTAATAGTGAAACCGCAGAGAGTCTTTGGCTATGCATAAGCACCACAAGTAGCTCGAAGCAAAACAAACTGCATGAGTAGTATGGTGGGGCACCGATACCTGTTTTCCCAGCCGTATTGCAGTTGTACTTTCATCTCTTCCATCTGTCAACATCAGGCAGAGTGGGTAGACCTCTACACTATAACTCCTAGCGTAAAATCCTTGACAGATCATCTTCCTTGGTATCGGAGGACCTCCGTTATACCTGAAAGATATAAAACCAGATTATGCCTTTGAAAGCATAATTTTTGCAACAATTTTTTCACGAGAAGAGAAGGCATATAAGAATAAATGAAACAGTCATGCAGGAGTATGGAACTAAACTTAATGCAATCGAATGATGGAATAGAGGAAACGCTCACCATTCAACAAGTCTTTTCCACACTTCTTGAGGAACTAGAACATAGTCGTCCCCTTCAACCAGCAATCTACGAAGTTGTGGATCACTAGTGTCGCTTGCACTTTCGATAATATCATGGTTATCGATTGGTCCAGGCCTTGAAGCTTGCGAAGGCTCTCTAGTTGAACATTCATTTGTTGGTTGCTCAACATATTTCTGCCAGCTTGCGTACCACCTTCACTAACACAAACGTTAAATTACACACAAGACGGAGAACGCTCATACCCTAATTTCAGATTAACAGAAACGCTATTCCTCACCATATCTGACAAGACTGTTCCAAAACACATATGCAAACTAACAAAATCTACACAGAGAAAATCGCTATAGATTTGAGCAAGGAAGCATTACAAGAACCAATCAATCAATCAGTGGAGCAACTAACATTAACCATTAGCATCCAAGTATCAAGTAGTACTTATAAGGGAAGCTACAAATCTCACAAAACCTATGATACCTCTTGGATCATGAGCTCACAAAACGCACAAGCATAATCACTAAAAACCTTAAAAAAACTTCAAATTTCTCAGGGAGTATAACATTTGCATATATTCAAAATCAGGAGAAACTCAAGACATTTCCAAAGAAACTCAAAGATGAATCCAAGGAAAGAGACCTTTTGGATATGACAAAATACAAGTTTCCTTCCTTCAAATTATCCTCCGACTCGGTAGTCAGCTCCGCCACGATACGTCTCTCTTCCTCGGGAGTGCACGGAAAATCACAATCTACCATGAAATCTGCAGAGTTAGGGATCGTCATCTTCGGAAAGATGACCGATCAATGACAGCAAAGAGGATCAAAATCCACCAAAACCCAGGAGGAGAAAACACCGATTAAGCGGGGGAGGATATGAGATTTCAACGGATCCGATGGAACAAAGAAGAAATGTGAGCAAAATCAAACAAGAGAACACCAAAAAACCCAGAGAAAAAAGGACGTTTCTTTTGTCTTCCGTCAAAGCAACATTATTACTGACGACAAAAAAGGAATTGAATCAAGGGAAGAAAGAGAAATGTAAGAACCCTAGATTTGAGGAGATAAAGAAGGGAAGAAGGAAGTCTTTGCTGTATTCACGATACCCATATATGGACCTGTGATGTCTTCAATAAACAAACGGCCAATTTTTGTTTTCAATCAAACTTCTTTTTATTCCTTCTAATTTTCTTGTTAAATTTTTATTTTGTTATGAGTTATTAATATAAATGTCTCTTATAAAATTCAAATCATAAAAAATTAAACTATTGTTAAAAGACTCATATCTTGAATATATTGGCATAATTAGGTCTTTGTAATATAATATATACATCTTATGAATGGAATAAGACATAATAATTCTTTCTAACTCTTGATAATTTATTCACAACACAACACGTTATCAACACGATCATCTTTCGGTATATTTTTCACATTGAAAAAGTGAGAGTTAGTCAAAGTTTCTCACACCAAAAAGATGAGAATTAATTTAAATTTTTATTTTGTGATGATAAGTTATACTTTTCCCAAGTTAATCGTTATGGAAGCATAACGATTTTATTTACGACTATGATCACATGATAGACTCTATCTTCTCAAATCATCTAATATATAACTAGGGATTTATTCACGCTCTAGCACAGAGAAAATTTGTTTGACCTTCAATTAAATTAAATAATTTTGTAAAAACAGTTAAATTAATTAATTTTATAAAAACAGTTATTTTGTAAAAACATATATTGTTATAAAGTTTACAATAATATAGTGCATATTTTGTAGACTAAATTTTAAAAAATAAGTTGGTCCATATATAGAGTTATTTTTATTTTTAGACTAAATTATAGAAGAATGAGTTAATCCGTATATGAAATTATTTTGAACAGAAAAAGAGAGATTGTGGGATAATCTAAAAGATATATGTATTTTCTCGTAAACTAGTTTTTTTTTTTTTTGATATGCACATATATAATGATGATTACATTTTTCCATGTATGCATTCTCTCATAGATTAAAAAGTTTTTCGTAAATCAATTTTGGCCTAATTTACTATTACTTAAAACTTGCAATTTTGACCCAAGAAATTTTCAATAGCCCAATAAAATTAATGCATAATATTTAGTTATATAATATCTTACAAATAAAGGTTCATTTAAGTAAAATATTTTGTAATATTTCATAAATTAAAGTTTATTTATGTAAAATATTCTATAATATCTTAGTTTATTTATGTAAATGACTACTCAAATAATAATATAAAGATAGTTGGAGATGATTTTCTAGGGGTTGACACATCAGCCTCCCCTTTATTGATCAATTTTTATTTTTACAGGTCAGCAATTAATACCAAATAATAATTAAAAATTAAAAAAATTCATAAAACAACATAAATATATATAACATATTTAATTTACATTTAATTATGTAAACTTAAAAACATTAAAGTATAAACTTAAATTAAATGAAATCAAATTTATTAAGTATAATGATTGTCTTCCAATTCTATTTTTCTTATGATTTAATCATTTATTTTTGAATTAACAAAAATAATTCAATCAATTAAAAAAAAATTTTAATATCAAAAATAAAAATAATAGTTAAAAAGATCTTCAAGCAATTGAAGGAAAAAAATATAACCTATAAAACCATAACACAGAAAAAAAATTGAGAAAATAAGAAAATATCAAAATTATAGAGAAATATAATAGAAAAAATAGAAAACAATATGGTAACAAATAAATATACAAAATTTTAAAGGTATTGGTTGGAAAGATGGATTCATTGAAATATGTGTAATAACAAAATATGAAAATGATAAATTGAGAAAGATTAAAATTATCGTTATATAAAGATTTAAATAAAAAACATTGAAAAACAAATGGATAAATTTTTTTACTAAGATTCAAAAAAAAAAATAAAAAATGGTAAAAAGCAAGTTATGATGCTAAACTGAAAACAATATGTTTTAAAAAAAACAACCGAAAAATAACAAATTAGAATAATAAAAAATTCTACTAAACAAGATATATATATATATATATATAAACTATTTAATTTACAGTTAACTATGTTAAATCAAAATATAATGCATAAAATTATAATAAATGAAACTAAAATTTATTAAAGTAGTGATTACCTTTTTATTTTATTTTAAGTGATTTAATCCTCATCTTTGAACTAATAAATATAAATCAATCAATAAAAATGAAGAAAAAACAAGTTTTAAGACCAAACCTAATAACATTAGTTAAAAGTATTTTCAAGCAACCAAAAAAAAACAAGAACTATAGAACTAAAACACACAAAAAAAAAAATCAATAAATAATCAAGAAGATAAGAGAATATCAAAATTACAGAGAAAAATTGATTAGAAAATAAAATAAAAGAATATTACAATAAATAAATATACAAAATTTTAAAGGTACTAGTTAGAAATATAGATTAAATGAAATATATGTAATAGTTATGAAAATGATGAACTGAGAATTTTTAAATGAATTGTTATATGAGGATTTAAATGAAAAAATTCAGAAAATAGATAAAAGATGTTATTGAGATAAAAAAAAATGCAAAATAATAAAAAAAAGAAAGTTATGACGCTAAAACTGAAACAATATGTTTAAAAAACAAAAAAACTAAAGAATAACAAATAAGAACAATACACCTATAACACAAAAAATAATAAAAATTAAGAAATATTAATAAATCAAAAATAAAGAAAAAAATGAAAAGAAGAAAAGAAAAGAAAATAATATGCATGTCAAAAATTTTGAAGATATCGGTTGGAAAGATGGATTGAATGAAGTATATGTAATAAGAAAACATGAAATTATAAATTGAGAAAATTAAAATTGTTGTTAGTCTGATTTTTGATGAACAAAACTCAAAAAAAAAATAACATATGAAAAAAGGTTACTAAAATTATAAAAACAAAATAATAAATTTATATTGAAAAAGTTTTAAATTACTTCTACATCAAAATTCAGATCAAGGAACTCAAAATATGGATGAAGGAACTAAAAAAAACAATGAACAGAAGAGAACATTAGATTTATGAAATAAAAACAAATTATACAAAAAATATAATTTAATACTTTAACTAAAAATCTAAAACATGTTTATTTACAAAACAAATAAAACAAGACCTATGCATAGCATGGATTCTCTCTTAATAATTATACAAAAGAATGGTAATCATTATCGACGCTTATCTAGAATAATTATTGATGGTTTAATTTATAAACAAAAGTGTTCTAAGAAAGAAGAAAAATAATAATTAGGGTTTGAATTATTTGTGAATTATTACTTCATCACCAATAGCTTGAATTTAATATTATAAATATAGAAACATGTTAAGAGAAACAATGACTTTATGGCATCATTGATTTATATTGTGCATCATATTATTTTAATGGTTTCATGCTTTATCACTTAGTGCTCATATTGATCGTTTGATTTTTGTAGATCTTATTATATAAACAAAAATGATTTTAATCTGAATCATATTAGGGTTTTATGAGTTTAATTATGAAAATCATTAATTAGAATTTAACCTGAAATTGTTGGTTGCTTAATTTGATCGATATTCTTATCATCTTGATCTAACAATCTTTTAAACCTAAATCCAGGCATGCAATCGTTTGATTTTCTTAAATTGAATTATGCTTACTTGAATTGAAGAACTTGACATCATCTCTTTAATGTTGTTGATTATTTTGTTGATTTATAATATTGAGACATACTATAATTATAAACTGGTTCATGTTTTCTTTTATCGAGCATGGCTTATTATTAAGATCTGAACAATAGTTATCGACATCTGCTATCGTAATTGGTTAGCAACATGTTGTGTTTGCCGATTTAGTCTGTTTTGTTTGAATGGACTTGTATTTCTTCAATTAATTTAATCTATACAATAAAGATGATGCTAGTGGAATATATAATGATTAGAATCTACAGAATTGCAAGGTAAAACAATTACTGCCTCGTTCATATTTCATACATTGGTTTGGTTTCATACTTCATACTTGATACATGCTCATAAATTGTTTGGTTTCATTTGAAATATATTGGTTTTGGTAATTCGTTGGTTTCGTTTCGTTTTTGATAAACCAAAATCAATATATATTATCGACACAAGCTTTTGTCATCATTAGCGAATGTTCTTTACATTTCCATACTTTATCATAATTAATTGAATTTGAATATGTGAACTATTGGATTGTACTATTAGATATAAATGAATCTAGTAAACAAAAAGTTTTCTAAAAATCTCACTGTTCTTGCATGACCGATTAAGCAGTTCAGGATGAATAGCAATGCAAAGTCTATAGAATAAGACACAATAATTTCCTTTTTTTAATAATATTTACAACTTCTTTTTTATAATTATCTAAGGGTCTGACTGGTTTAAACGCAGCGGTTGCGGTTACAAATACAAAAATTTGCGGAAATAGACAATTACAGTTTTGGGTGTTGTTTAGCGATTTGAACGACTGGTTTAACTGTTGAGAACAGGTTTGCATAACAATTTTGACTGACTAACCAGCGGATGTATTAGCGGTTAAATATAAAATATCAAAGTAAATCTAATATATAATTATAAAAAAAAACAAAAACGCTATATTATTACACTAAATATCAAAATCACTAGTTCAAAATAACTAATAATAAAAAAAATTATAAATAAATACTGCATAATTATTCAAAAACTAATAAATTTTATAATGACATGTTTTGCTTCAAGTGTTGAGAACATCATCGAAAGTTGTGTTCAGTAATGTAACAAATTAGAAGAATTTTTCTCCACTACGTGAATTTTCAGGATATGTCTTATGCATGATGTAAAATTTCTTTAATAGATCCAATATCACCAAAATATTATGGCACTTAGACTTGTGTTTTGAATTTCTTCAACTGGTATGGAAGCTATGATTAGGGTATGAAGACTAGAACTTGATATAAAAAATGGCAGGTTTAAGGTTTTATATATATAGGAGACAATACCATAGGGTTAGAGTTTTAAATTTTTTTTTAACATAATCTTTTATTTCTTTTCTTCTAACGTTGTGTTTTTTTCATCCGCTACCGCCCGTAACTGCAAACGCTTGCGGAAAGTAGCTTTTTGGATTTCAACGGTACAAAACGATATGAAGCAGTTTAAAGTAATTTCTATGATTGTTATAAAATGCCATTAATCGTTACTAACCGCAAACGTGGGTGAACCAGTTAACACATAAACGAATCATTCGTTCCAAACCAAAAAAAATTATCTAAAAAATTCTCCTTCTTGTTCCTTAAAAAAATGATGTTTTAAGTTTTTTATTTCGACAGCCTAAATACCTTGAATGGTTCGACTAACCAAACCGGTGGTACCGAGTTTACATAAATAACATCTTGAGGGTAGACATGAGTACGTCTTTCTAGGTTGTCTGCCTTCGAATTCTTCACGCGTGGGATATGTGATATAGAGAAAAAAACTGAATCTGTCTTTCATCCTCACAATCTCCTCCAAATGTAGAGCAAAAGCTGGCCATTTTTTCGGGTGTAGACACCATCTTCATCAACTCCAAATAGATTGAAGCAAAAGCTATTACCATCTTTTGATTCTCTAACATGCAATGCATAACCCATATGAGGGCTTCCATTTCTGCATGTAGGAACAAAAGACTTCTCTTGACATTTTGTGCTCCCATGATTTTGTCCATAACACCTTCCTTAAAGTAGTACCATCCCAATCCTGCTGTTACATCTGTATCTTTCCAAGAACCATCAATATAACACCACCATCCATTATAATTCGTAGTTATTGAATAGTCTGAGAAATTGTAAGTAGTTATAGGTGTTGGATCTTGTGTAGACATTTGTGCCTCCTCCAATAATGCCGCTTCTGTTTCCGCTATTTTTAATGTTATTTGTGGATCTATATCAATTTTTTTAGTATACTTTCTCATTCTGTGCCTTCCAAATATACCATATGATCTATGAAAATTGTGAACTTTTCAAATCCTTTGGGAGCCTCTAGAAAAGATGATCAAAATTTGCATAGACCGACGTCATTGGAAACACCCCAAGAGGTGTTGGAATCTGTGATAAAGTCTAAATTTGTAGAGCAGGGGACATACAAAAAGAACATGATTTATTGTTTCATCTCTTACTTCACACAGTGCACATGTATTCCCCGGTTACATAACCTACTCGAGACTGAGAGGCACCCGGATATTGTTCGCCATGTAAAATGTCTTAATTTCAATTTCCAAGTTTATGCTTGTAATATCTTTATGTTTGGCCCATAGAGATCCGCTGAAGATCCATCTGATAATTGGTACTCAGTTTTGTATCCTGATTTCACTGTATATCTTCCAGAATTTGTAAAATGTCATTCCATTGGGTCTGGTATATAGGTGCTACTAATAGGAATTCTCCAGATAATTTTGACATCAGCTGGATCGATAATTGCCGTTATCAATCCCAGATTCCATGTATTTATCATTGGATCGATCAGATGATTAACCATAAGATTCAGGTAGTAGTGAAATCCTTAAAAGTTGCTGATCTCGGGCGAGGATCCGGTATCCAAGGGTCATTCCATATAGAAATAGAATATCCTGAACCAACTCTTTGATTAGCCCTTTATTACCCAGAGATCTAGCTGAGATTATGCTCTGCCATCCATAGGACAGTGAGTAGGAACTACAGGGTCTAAAGAACTTTTTTTTTTCGAAAGTATCGTCCTTTAAAGACCCGTGCAAACAATGAGTCCAGTTTATCTATCAGCCGCCATAGTTGTTTTGCTAACAAAGCCGTGTCAAAATTCTCCACAACACGAAACCTCATTCCCCCTTCCGCCTTATCGCTACAAAACTTTTTCCCTGATATCCAATGCATAGCCTTTTGATGTCCATCAGAGCTCCACCAATATCGTGCTGCTGCACTAGCAAGTTTGGCTGTTGTAGATATAGGTAACCGAAAACATGACATAACAAAAGTGGGCATTGCGGATATCACCGATTTAAATTAAAACTTCTTTTCCCCCTTTTGATAATAACCTCAAGGTCTAACTATTAATCCTATCCTGTATTTTGTCTACTATAAAAATAAAAATCTTGGTTTTGGCGCTTCCCATGCTTTTCAGAATGCCAAGGTAGAACCCCGTCTCACCGTCTCTTGTAATTCCTAAAATTTATTTCAACTCATATTGTAATTCAACTGGGACTGTATGCCCAAATTGGAGTGATGATTTCTCGAAATTAATTTTTTGGCCTGATACACCTTCGTACAGTCTTAGTATGCTCAGAATCTTCTGGCATTCGTCCGTATTTGCTTTTCAGAAGAATAAAATGTCATCCGCAAAAAGTAAATATGAAACTGATGGGCTTGCTCTTGCAATCTTAAGCCCCCTCAGTAGCTTTTCATTTTCTGATTTGCTTATATTCGCCACTAACACTTCCGTGCATAGTATAAATAGATATGGTGATAGTGGATCTCCTTGACGGAGTCTTCTCCCCAGACTTATTCGCCCCTTGGTTGTCCATTTAACAGAAACTTGTACCATACAGAAGTAATACGCCTCATGATCCATATTATCCATTTCTCCGCGAACCCAAATCGTCTTAATAGTTTTTCGATTAAAGCAAATTCAACTCTGTCATAAGCTTTGCTCATGTCCATCTTAATTGTGATATATTTATTTTTGCATGATTGATTGGTCCTGTAATCCGTGAAACATCTCCTGAACAATCAATATATTATCCGAGATCAATCTCCCAGCTACAAAAGCAGACTATGTTTCCGAGATCAGGTTGGGTAGCAGCCGTTTCAACCTTTGCCATAACACTTTAGATATGATCTTATAACCAACATTGCATAGGCTAATAGGCTGTAGTTCTGTCATCTTCGTGGGTCTTTCCGTTTTTGGTATCATACAAATGTTTGTCATGTTCAACATTTCATCAAAAACTCCAGTAGCCAAACCATTAACTAAGCTCATTATATCCGCCTTAATAATGGGCCACAAGCGTTGATAAAAGAGTGCCGTCTTTCCGTCTGGTCCTGGAGATTTCTCCGGATTCATCATGAATAAAGCACTACAGACCTCCTCCTCAGTAGTTGTAGCCGTAAGCATTGCGTTAGTTTCATATGTGATTAATGGCTTCATTTCTCTCAATGCTTCCTCAAACTCCGATGGGGCAATTAGAGTAAATAAACCATCGAAGTATATAACTGTCACCTGCTCAATGTCTTTTTCCGAGGTGACCCATGTTCCTACCTCATCATGTAAGCCAATTATTTGGTTTCTTGCTCTCCGTTGTTTAACTTGTGCGTTATATAATTTTGTGTTTCTATCCCCCAACATGGTCCATTGGTTTCTACTTTTCTGTTGCCAGAATAATTCTTCATCCCTATATGCTTCTATTAGTTTTTTAGAGACCACTATTAATTCCTCTTCTGATCGCGTGTCATAATTTTGTCCCTCCCATATGGTTGAAGATTCTGTCTCCATTTGGATATTTCACGCTGACAGTTCTTGATTCTATCCACTAATAAAACCTCTTCCCCACCATGACCAAAATCCCAGCCTTTAGAAATAGTATCCATCAATCCATCTTGTCATAGCTATCTTTTATCAAATCTAAATTGTGTCTTTTTGCGGAGAATTTTATCCTCAATTGTAGCGACAATTGATCTATGATCTGATCTAATCATTGCTAGATATTCAACCAAAGAATGTGTGAAAATATCATGCCAGTCTACATTAGCTAAGACCCGATCTAACTTACACCTAACGAGTTTTGATTTTCGTTTTCCCCTCCAAGACATTGTATTTCCAAAGCACGGAAATTCCAAGAAGCCACAAGCACACATCATAGTGTTAAAAGATACAGAAGTAGAAGCATGTCTTAAGGGACCCCCTTGTTTTTCATTATTTCCGGTTATTTCATTCAAATCTTCAATTATTAGCCAAGATTCCGTTCCGGTAAGACTAATTTGTGTTAACCATTCCCAAACTTGATCCCGCAGTTTTGGAACCGGATCCCCATAAATGAAAGATAAAAACACTTTTTCCGAGAATCTTTGCTTCAAATCAATTATTCTATTATTTGAGAATAAAATAGTAACAACAAAAGAATTATTATAGAATAATGCAAATCCACTACTTGCTCCACACGGTTCAACCTTATACAATTTATTATAACCGAAATGAAATTGAAGTTTTTGCATAAAAAGTAAAAATTTGCTTAGTTTCTGAAAGAATTACAAATTCCGATATGTGCTTCTTCCAAATTTCCCAAAAATAGTTTATTTTTCATCGACTCCCGAGACTCTGACAATTTCAACTAAGTATCCTCATTTATGGGACTGATTTTTGATTTTTGATTTTAGGTTTTTCACACTTAAAATAATTCATGCTATGATTAAACGTTAATTATTTTTTATTAATTAGTATGATTCTATAGTACACTAGATTTTGTTCCGTGCTACGCACAGAATAAGAATTAACTTTAAATGTTAGATTTGATATATTTTTCTTCTTTTTAAAAAAAATATGAGACTAAATAATTTTTGAAATATGATAATATTGTAATTATGTTATACTGTGTACATAATTTATTGTAACTGTTAAATTAGTCATTATATTTTTTGTAACATTTATATATATATATATATAAATATATATGTTTAAAAGATTGTTGATTGTTTGTGGTTCATTTCATATTTGTTCCATGTGAGATAATTTATTTTTATTATTTTAAAAATTTCAAGTTCTATTTTGTCTAATGAATATTTAATATGTCTAAACTAGTAAAACTCTACTAAATATTCACAAAGTTCAACTTTATCTTTTTGTTCCTACAATTAGTTATTTTTAAAAACTATCAGAATAAAACTTTAATTAATAAATCACCATCCATTATTTTTTTAAACAAATTTACTACAGTAATTTTTTGGAAGTATATTAACAACCTAAAGTTAAAGTCTCTAACAATCATATTTCTATCAGATAGAAAAGTTGTCCATTGAATATAATTGTGAAAAGACACATCAACTAAATTTTTTAAATCAAGCTCAAACTAATTGTTGGAGTCGGTTTTCATCCTAACGAGTTTAATTGCTCAAAAAACCACTAAGTACCAGGAATGACCTAGCCGATCCCAATAGTCGGCCCTGTAGTCAAATTAGGCCAAGCCCTGAGAACAAAATTGGGTTTCTAGCAGAATGAAACCACACTGAGCCGAACCACGTCGCACCAAGCCGAACCGAACCACACTAAGCAAAACCAATTCGTATGGAGCTGAACCTATGGAGGATCCCCAAGATGGAGACCAAACGGAGCCGGTCTCAATCAAGAAAAACCGGCTCGCCTAAACCAAACCCAGATGCAAAGACTAGTTGAACCGAGCTAAAAAAGTTGTGAACTGGAAGAAGACCCGAGAATGTATATGACCTGAGCCAAGAAGATATGAGGTCCATGAAGGAGAATCTCAACTTTGGGAGGAAGTTCGAGGCGGTGGCCGCGCAAAAATATTTTCCGAGAATCTTGGGAGATTCTCGGCTAGGTGGTCTATAGAACTTGATAAATAGAGGGCTAAGTTAATTCATTAGCCATCTTTTGCAACCCTAAGCATTACGCACAAATAATTATAGTTTTTCCCAAACAGCAATAAAAACCTCTTTCGATATTCCGTTGTTGCGATTAAACCCTAGAAATCTCGGTTTCTTTTTTTTTTAACAAGTTTTGATTGTACGGGTTTTGACTCACACACTAATCACATATACTTTTTTTGTATTGTGATTATACATTAGAACCATCCAAATCTCAACTCAACTATCATCATTCTTTTGCTTCTTATAATCACGTTTAAACTTAATCTTATCAGTTTTTATTTGTAATTTAATATCTTAAACGTTCATTTATCACTATTTTTACTGTTTTTCTGTCTCCTTCAGTCTAACCTTTTTTAAAAAATGTTTTATTTTAACTATGAGACTTTAGAAAGCTTTACTTGTTATAATTTTTTTAGTTTTCTAGTTTATCCAATCAAGGTTTTACAAGATAAAAACCCATAAAATTATTCTAAAAATGCACAACATCTAACTTACCATTTTTGCTCATGTGATGGTTTTTTTTTAGAAAACCAACAAAATTAAGTCAATGTCGTGAATAAAAAAGAGAGAGAAGAGAAGAGAGGAAACTGTTGTGTCTCATTCCATGAATAATGAGAAGTACATATAGTATTACAAAGATTTGAGGAGAAAGCTAAAACCTAGAGAATATTCTAAACCTCCTTATAATCTGGACCTTATAATGGACATCCATATTATTATTCATAACTCCCTCTTGAATGTCCATTATAATAAAATAGTAGTACAAGCGTGCAAGATGCTGCCTTATTAAAAACTTTACTAAGAAACCAAATGGGAAAAACCATAGTTATGAGGAAAAGAGTGCAGTGCGCTATTACTCTCCCTCATGAGTACATCACTTGAAATGTTTGAGAAGACGCGATCCAATATGATGAACAATCTTTCTGAAAATTGTAGTTAGAGACGTCCTGATAAATAAGTCCACCAAATCTTCACTTGAACGAATTTGTAATAGATGTACATCACCATTCTTCAACAATTAATGGGTGTCACGGATGACTCATCTTTATCATTCTCTTTTCTTATGATGATCTCAATAATCTTTGAAATTATGATAGACTTTCGTATATTTACATTCCTTTTAGGTGTCTATCACTTACGTGTTTTCTACTGCCTCGTTAAAACCTTGTTATAGAAAAACCCAATAAGATAAAAAAAAAACTATGATAAAGAAAAAGAGTACGGCCACGTAGACCATCATATTTCTCCCCCTGGAAGCATCTTCTTCATGAGATGGATACCAATAACATATATCTTCTTTAGGAGCTGATATAAGCATAACCTTAGTTAATGCACTCATATGATATTCACATTTTTCCAATTTATTGGAACTTATTAGACTTCTAGTCCATAACACCATTTTCACATACAATTAATTTCTTCGTATAGTGTTCTCAAGAACTAGAATTTACTATTCTTATCAATTTAATTTTTTCTTGTCTGCTTCTGGCAGTTTGAATTTTATTGAGACTAAATCAAGTCTTTTTCTCATGATCAAACTCATAAAAGATCTAAAAAATAGTTGCATCCACCACTAGAAAGAATATTGTTTCAGATATCTTTTTCATTTATCTTTTGTATAAAGATCCATTTATGTCTTACTAGTTTTTTACTTTCAAGTGTAGGGACTACTGGTCCAAATACTTCTCTGCAAGAGATTTTAACTTTGCTTTTATGGCTTTTCCATGATTGGCCAATCACACTTTACGTACGTTTTCTAAAACATCTTCTTATAATGCGGTTTCTCATCCTCAATTCACATCATTAACTGCTTCATTGCATGCAAAAATATTATCGATGTCGATTTGCTCTTGATTCGATTCATTCCATATAACACTCAACTAGTTGAAATCTCTTATCATTACTAGGTACCTAGATTTCTTTCTTTCTCATGTCTATGTCCTTTCTAGAGATTGCTTCATCGGCCTTGCTATTTTATAATATGCTCATTTTTCTATTCGAGGATTCTTATATGTGGATCCAATAGGTCTATCACGGTTCATGTGGTCTTTAGCCTCAATAGCAGTTGATATTGTTCCTCCAAGACATCAATATTAATTAGAGCACAGCTGGTATCAACAATATCTTTATGCTCTTTTTTGAGGTCTCATCGTTGATCAATGTGGTGGAGCAACATTATATCCAAAAACTTTAAGATGAGAAATATCTGGTTCTTGACCAAAACCAATCTTGGGGAGAACTCAAAATTATTTGTTGGCATAATGCGAATCATTGTGGTTTTATTCTAATCAATTAGCCAAATACTTTTGCAAAATATAGTGGATGATCAGTCCAAAATATCTCTTTGTATAAGTATCAGAAAATCAATAATTCCAAATTTATTGGATAGTGAAAGCCGAACACATAAGAATCTTCTGGATCTTTTTTGCATTATTATTTAACTGGAATGCTTAACCAGTCATGCCAAAACAGTGAATTTTTTAGTAAACTTCAGGTTTACAATATGCATTTATACCTTATATGCCAGTGTAATACAATCCAATACAGAATACAAGTAATTTTTCTAAAATACTTTTACTGCCTTGGATAATACTCATAATGTGAAGATATTCAACATTCTTTCACTTACTGTCTCAATTTGATAAGTCTTAAAATCTCTTGGATTTGCTTTACACATGATTTATCAAACATAAATATGAACATGATTTTCTAGATGTTCTACTAGTAATTGTGAGAATCTTCAGTTCTCTTCCTCGAGATGATGACACTTCAAGTCCATCATCTCGAATTGAACACCATTATAAAATCAACAACATATCCAACTTGGGTCATGTATTTTATCTTAGATTCTCTTAATATTTTGAGATTTGGGATAATATAATCCATCAATGATTTTAAATCATTCTCATAGGCAATTATATCTACTCTTCCAGAGCATTCAATATTTTTTATACTGTCTCATATTGTATTCACACTAGCTTATATGTTACCATCTTTTTTTTCTCACTTCTAGTGAGAATCTGAGTTCTGTGAAAGAAACTATTTGGCCTCGAGTTTAAACTTGACCATATTCATATCTATATCCACTTTTATAACAATTTCTTGGCCATAGTCATTTGGAGTTGTCTAGTATATGATGTCACACATTCACTTCAAGAAATGGACTATGACTCATTGGATGTGACTCAAAATTTTATGATTCATAACTTATTGGTAAGCTCCAAGTCATGCAATTTTATATCAACCAATCACAAAGACTTTTAAGTATATCACATTCTAGTGATTATATTTTTTATTGTCAATTAGTACTCGATCCATTAAATAGTGATGACACATAAATCTAGCATTATACAATGTAATATAAAATATTATTAAACAACTAAATTTAGTTGCAAAATTAAATCTACACTGCCGATGATGTAAATCTATTCCAAAGACCATGAATCAGCAAAGTTGTAATCATGTTGCATATCGATTAAATTATTTCACTTAAATTACGAAAGCGAGTAAATAAGAGTAAATAAGAATCTAAGTTGTAACCAATGTTTTTAAACCCGACCCGGATAATGACTTGGAGTGTTCTTCGGGTTGCTGGGTCACTGGATCAACCTGGATCAATCTGGATCAACCGTGGGTTAATTAAGTATATATGTTTGTTAATTTTTTAATAAATTTTATCAATGTTGTTACATCATGTCTGCTATGTCAAAAAAGAGTTTTTCTAAAAAAATTTATCATCGAATCGCATTAATTATCATATATCTTTTTCTGTATACTTTTTATTTTTTTCAATAAAATCTTAAATAAAATATACACTAACTATAATGATCATATTAACTATTATTTTAACATTTATAATTATATTTTTTATTTTATTTATTTTCTTTTTAAACAGTTAAATATTTACTAAAAGAATTGATATTATAAAAATTACTAATATGTAATGGTGAGAAAATAACAAACAATTCAATAAATTAAAAAAAAAAACAAATTGTTATTACTATTAAAACCATTAAAACAAAAGTATATATTAGTTATCTCGTAAAATCTAAAAATAATCAAAAAATAATGTAGAAAACCCTAGCCAATGTCTTTTGATTTTGCTGCCGCCTCGTTTTCTTCATCTTCTGTTATTCTAAGTTCTCTGCATCTTGTTCTAATTTTGCTTTTCAAAACTATATATTTTTTAAGTAGTAGATTTTTTTTTTTACGACCAACAATTTTATTGATTTCAAAATGAGATTACAAAATCAGTATACAAGAACTTTCGAAAACAAATTATTACATAAGCATATATATGCGTCATATAATGAGAAAGATACAACAAAAGAAGTGAATTTGACGATGCTTTCCGAAGACAAGCCTTACTCGCGATCGGATCATTAAATCCATTACTTTCCTTCTCCGTATTCGATCTTGCTCTGATGCGAATTATGTGCGTAGGTAGCATCTCTTGGCTAAACCTTCGATTTGCACACCGCATGAAAAAACCCGATGCTTCCGATAAAAGTTCTGAAACTTTGATAATCTGATACCAACACTTCTGTATCAGAGTCATTTTAGATAAATTTAACTTAAATTTTCTCCCATTTGAATTCAAAATTTCTACATCTTGCCATTGATCTATCCCAAAAGTACCACTAAGTAAAATGGTTTGAGATTTACGACCTAATCTAACTAAGGCATTATCAAAACTCCCATGTAGCAAACACTGACAAAGTGAATAAAATGGTACTTGAAATAGATTGAAACGGGTCATTGAAAACAGTTTGGATTTAAAATTGATTGACCAACTATGCTTCCATGGGGGTTTTGCGGGTTTAAAACGAGAAACCGATGCCGAGTTAAGTGTTCCATTGGAAACCTTCGACAACGGAAAGAAACCGGTGATAATTACCACCAGAATAACCCTCCCATTTTGAGAGACAAATAGATTGATCAATCGAGAATTATCATAAGACAAACCTAGATTAGATCTAACCACCATCACATTCTCCTCCCATAGATTGATGGCGTGGTCAACAAACCAATTTTCACCACAATGTGATTTGGCCTGTGCCAAAATAAATTCTAATGGCGGGAATGAAAGAATAACAACACATCGTAATTGATGCATCGTAAGTATGACAAACTAAATAAAGAAAACCCCAATTTCATTCGAAGAAAAGATGCACGATAATGATTTTTCAGAAAAATTTGGGATAGTACAACATAAGATGAACAATAACAAAGGAAAAGCAAAAGAAACAGAGGCATAGGAGAAGGAATTGAAGGCTAAAACCAGAAAGTGTAAGAAAGCATACAAAACGAAATTCAATCTCAAAGAGAAAAAACTGTTTTGGAAAGACACCGTTTCACGGTCATAACATATCGATTTTCCCATCCAACCCAGGAACAAAAATCTAATAACTAAGATAGATAGAAGAAGAGTACGACCGACGCCGGAGCCGACGTCGGCCGGAGGAAACTATGACGAAGATGTGCTTTTGATATCGGCTTTTGTCGCCTGTTGGGAGAGAGGAGAGTTTTTACGACATGTGTAAGATTTCTTCAATATTTTGGTCAGTAAGTAGTAGATTATTGATGGGGACTTGATGTGGTGGTGTTGTGAGGGTGTCAAGTTTTACCCTAATTGAAATCAATAGCCGCAAGTGCACAGCTGATCAATTGTAGTACTTAGGGATCGAATCCAAAGGGAAGGAGGATCTTTTCCTGCAAAAAGCCTTTGAAATAAGTTAAAGTAAGAAAGTCTAGAACAAAAACGGTTTAGTGTGGGTTTGGTAGTGTGTTTAAAATCTAAAAACAAAATATTAAAGGAGAATACGGGAATTAAATGGCGTAATAACTAAACTTAACGAAAATAAATAAAAATGATAAAAACGGATATTCTAATGCTTAAATGAAAATGAACTAAAAAGGAAAGACAATATTGAACTAAAGCTTTAAAGAAAATCGGTGTAATCAATGGAGAAGAAAGCATTGGGCTTCAGGGAAGTTTTCTCAGGGGTACGAACGATTCAAAACATTGCTAGAGAGTAAAATTGATAAGATCTTAGCTTAAAATTTTCAAACTGGAGTCACGGACGTATGAATACGCCACTGTCGTGATCATAAACAACTATCTCTCTCAACCCTGACCAGTAGGTTTCCACTCTGGCCCTGGAAGAGAAGAGATGCATTATGTTTAAGACTCGTCCTAATTCACAAATCGCCTATAGGTAGGTTTCCACTCCTATGTTTGTTTTGCTCTCCCAAACTAGATCTGATACCTGATGAACACTTTCGTGTCACCAAGCATCTGGATCAGATTGTAGTTCATGACGCTACTCTCATGCAGTAAAAACAAATTCAGAAGAAAAAGTTCTAAGATTTGGCTCAAAAGCTCATGGAATCCTCATCGAACATATAAATCCCCATCGAAAATCCCTTAATCCCAACAATAAAACTACTCAGACATAATGAACGAAATCAAAGACATAATATTAAGAAGTAGAATAGAAACCGAAATTGAAAAAGAAAGAACAAGGGTTCAAGAGAACATATCTCTCTCTCCCTAAAAGCTAAAGCAAAAACAATAAGAATATGAAGTAAATATTTTGGTGGTGATGATGGTTCTTCGATTAGGGTTCCTAAAACATGTATTTATAGTGCTTTGGACCTCTCTGGACGTCACTTAGGGTTTCTCCAAATGTGGGCTTCAGAAATGAGCTTTTTGGGCTCGGAGGTTGATGGCCGCGGTCGGGAGTGCTCTGACCGTGGGGAATGGGTGGTTTGCCGTGGTCGGGATGCTCCTGACCGCGGGAAATTGCTTGTTGGCCGCGGGTGGAAGTGCTTGCCGGCTGGTTTACGGGACATCTTTCTCTTCGCATATCTTTTGATTGAACCGTTGGATTGCCAAGCTGTAAAGTGCACTGGAAAGCTGATACTTCCATCTTTAAGGTCTCCAAATTTGAGCTGGATCAGACGGTGAGAAGGCCTTCAATCAGGGGTGAACTTCTGACGGTTTGACTCTGAGCTGAAATCTGGTTTTCTATCCATTTTGTTAAGCTTTTCCCTAAGTTACCTGAAAAGAGTCTTGGAACTACAAATACTAGAAAAACGTAATAAAAGTACTTAAAAGCAATTAAAAACATAGAAAAATTATTTCAAAACGATCCATAAAAGTGGTCAAAATACGGTGTTATCAACTATTCATAGATAAAGTCATCATAACTTATATATGAAAAATGCATCATAACTTTATGGGTGTCATCAGTAAAGTTTTTGATTCTTATATGAAAAAGGCATCAGCCTCAGGCCCCCATTTTTCCTTCAAAATTTAGAGCCCCGCTTTAGTACAATTTCTTGACTCTTGACTCATGTCTTCAATCTTCATGGCGTATTTTTATATTTGAGTTTGATTGTCCATATAATTTTTTTTTAACCTTTTGTCAGTTTTGCTGTCTCCATTTTTTATGATTTTTCTACATCATGTCCTTACCTCATTACTTTTAAAATTAGTTCATACTCACTATACAATATAGCTAGAAAACTTTCATAATAAATTTATATGTATACCTAAAACATATGATGGAAATTCCTTAGTAAAATAGAGAAATGCATGATATGATGTTAAATAAAGAGTTAATTTGGCCAGTAACCAAGAAATAAGCCATATTTGCAAGGATGACCAAGAGCCCACATGAATCTAAAGGTCATGTGCAGGTGGTCATCAGTAAAGACGACAATACCCTCAAGCAAGGATGCCATGTAATGTGGGTGTTTTTGACAATAGATATCATGATTTTGGGTAGGGTAATTAAAAATATTAGTAGAATAGACAATATATTTGTGCAGGAAATCACAACCACACAAATGTTTTCTACCAGATGTGTCATATACATGATAATAACAAACTACATTTTTTGTTATAGATTAACAGTTACTATATCATATATAAACATATAAATTTAGATTAACATTATGTTTTACACGATAAAGATAATGTTAGATTGATAACAATAATGAGTTATATAGAGGATTAAAGAAATTATTGATATATTCAGCACGTTACATATAAATTAACGTCTAACATTATAATTTACTAGGTAAAAAATATGTTAGATTGATAACAATAATAAATTATCAATATTGTTAAAGGAGTTATTTTTGTAGTTAGTGCGCTACAAATACATAAAACATTCAATTAGATATATTAGCAGTCTGAAAATAAATTTATAATAGTAATTCAGCTAGAGACACACTATTAAATATGTTAGTACCAATCTGATAGGATCATCGGTTGTTATAGCACTTTGAATATGGAATTGGTTTTCCTCATAAGGAAAATCAGAAAATGAACTTTGATCAACAATGGAGAAGTTATGGTGATTTTTCCAGTTTGAAATCAAACCAATTAATTTTTGATTGAAAGTTCAGAATGGAGTTGGAATTTTGACCAGCTTTGATCATATCCAACAAATTTTGGATCTGACTTTTCAATAAGCAGATCCGATGATTATGATTTGATATTGTTGAGAAAAATTGTTTTTAAGAAGATGATCTTGAAGATGAATGTGAAGAAGATTATAATCGAAACATAAGAAAATAGGGAGATGAAAGACAAATCAAGGAAAAAAAGAGAAAGGAGAACGAAAGGATAGAGAAAAAGAGACGATACGTGTGTGTTAATGTATGTAGGTACATAGTTATAGGCTAGTACAACTATATGGGTTTTTTGGTATTAAAAAAAATTATACAGTGTCATCTACAGGATATGGTTATTTCTGCAAATATGAGTGTACGTTTGGTTATTCATTACAATTATTCTTAAATAAAATTTATCCTGTAAATATTTTTAGACAACCAAAAAATCAGAAATTTTATTTTATTCTTATTTACTATAAAAAAAATTCACTATATTATTCTGTCTATTTCTAACTCGCCTTAAGCCTTCGAAAAGGCACAGTACTGTATATCTTATGGCAAAAACATGAAATGATAAGTATAAACCATGAAAATCTAAATCTCACGAACATGACTTTAATTTTCTAAAAACATTTATTAATAGGTAGTTAGTTTTACAATTTCAAAACAATATTCAACATGCAAAACTGTAAAATTATGATGAATTAAAATAATATGATCAATAGATTCTCACCTGCACGCCCATGCGGGATAATATTTTTTATAAATTTAAAGTATTAAAATATTTTTGACAAAAATTTATTACGTGGACATAGTTTTTTCGCCCTGGAACCTAAGTTTAATATGAAACGTAACATGAGTTACATAATATTTTTTATAATCTGCCCTAGAACAAAGGTAAATTTAATTTGTTTTTCTCAGATGTTTAGTTATATCTTTTCGACAAAATGTATTTGTAGATGTAAGAATTTGAAATGTGTTAACGGTTATATTTTTTGGTATTAAACATATTATATAATTGCTAAAATTTTAATCCATATTTTTGGTATGACTTATTTGATTCAAAATTAGTTATTTTAGTTATTTAAAATTTCTGGCTTGTTTTGTAAACTTTGTTATAAATTTAGATTACTACACAAATCAATCTATATATTTATGAGTGTTAAATTAGGCTAATCTATTTTTTTTTAATCTACCTCGAATCAGCCTACTATCTTTGATATTTTAACAAACCTATTCGCAAAAGAATGTGATTATAAAAACATAACTCTAACCCACCCAACATATTATTATATAATATAAATATTTAATAATTTGAATATTTGAAATTTTATGCTGATTGATTATGATAAAAAGATACATATTCGTATTTGTTTATCATCTGCGTTATTATGAGAATTTTATTTTCATTGAAGTAAAAATCTGTTAGACAAGTGGAATAGTATTTATCCAAAAAGAGAATAGTCTAAAATGAAAGATTCACTGTTTGGACATAAAATGTCCTCTCTATTAAATTTTAATAGTAAAGATATTATGGATAAAGAAAAAGCGCATCACCGTCAGTGGTCAGATGAATCTTGTGGAGAATCCAAAATTCAAATTGAAAAAACAAATATGATCTATGCTTGTTTATTTTTTATATACTAAACCAAAAAAAAAAAATATTTTGTATATTTCTAAAAATTCTTTTAAAATCTTTTTGAAAGATTTGTTTATAGTGATAATATTTGATGTGTGGGTTGTCTGATTTTTTATAACAAATATCTTAAATAGTAAAAATACAAATTTGCTTAGATTTATTTTGCAAATGCACATAACTTATAAGCTAATCATCTGTTTGGTTTACTAATGCTAATTGCAGGTGTGGTAAAAATTCATCCTTTGTAGAGTGTGTCCAAGTTAAATTATATTTCCTGGATTATGCAATACATAGAGCAATAATATCTATCTATATTTATCTTTTTTTTTTTAACAGTAGCTGATAATTTTGTAAGATTTTTTTTGAATAAAATATTAAATTATATTCAAAAAAAAAAAAAACTTTTTACAGAATGTTTTTTCCAACGATATTAAAACTTAAATCAAGAACTCAGAATTTGAAGCTTAAGGGTTCCTTCGCGTGGCAAACCAAGTTTGCAGCCCGTCCTTATATCTTTTCCTCTAACGGATTGTGCTTAGTTGATTCCAGATCGTGA
The DNA here is from genome assembly GCF_000478725.1 of Eutrema salsugineum. Taxonomy (NCBI): domain Eukaryota; kingdom Viridiplantae; phylum Streptophyta; class Magnoliopsida; order Brassicales; family Brassicaceae; genus Eutrema; species Eutrema salsugineum. Next base: position 6,589,260 of record NW_006256756.1, on the reverse strand, counting down.
CATTAATATTTCTGCTCAGTTGATCTTGAGGGATCGGTGGTTCTCTGTGCCGTCGGCTGTTTCTTTCACACCAAAGGGTATGAATCGCTGTTTGGAAAACATACCGTAGGATGAAAGTAACCAGTCGGTTCACTGCTGGATTGATGATGTAATCGAGAATTTCTGTCCAGAGCACTGTGAATGATATTCCCATAACTCCTTTAACCAGCTCTTCCCAGACTTTTGTTGAGTATGGGCAACTGAAAAACATGTGATCGTGTGTCTCCAGCGGTTCATTGCAGAGGGAGCATCCGACTGCAACATTAATGGGTCATCTCTCCATTCGTTCACCGGTTGAAAGCTTGTTTTTTGCGGCTAACCAAGCAAGGAAAGAGAACTTAGGAGTTGATGAGGGAAACCAAATACCTTTGGATGGGGTCCAATTCGCATTTGGTATCCTCAACTGTTCCCAAGTCTCTTTTGTGTCAAAGCATGTCTTATATTTATCTCCTGCTCCTCGCCATAGGATTATATCCTCCTCTGTTTGTGTTCGACGACCTTTTGCAGCTTTTATTTCCTCCTTTACCTGCATCAATTCTCTGTTTCGGTGTCTCTTGCTCCTGGTTACTCCCATCACTTTCCCCAGAGTTGCAGTGATGGGGATCCCAAGATCAATACATCCACGTGGGCCAATATTGTCGAACAAACATCCTATTGTACTCCATTTATCCCTCCAGAAGAAAGTGTGGTTTCCATTCTTAACTTCCACTCTATAGAAATCTTTTGCAATATCCCTGTACTTTAGTATCTTATATTATGTATCGAAGAAACTTTCAAATTTCAGTGTCAAATTTTCCACCTTCATGGAACTGTGACGAAGCCAAATTACATTTCATGGATTATGCAATAAATAAAGGAATTATAACTATTTTTTGACACATATCCTTAATTCAGAGTTAAATCTATTTTTATAAAAGTAAAGTTATTCAAGTTAATGTTAAATTGATCTACAAACAAAAATTTATTTTAAAAAATTATCAGGTGTGTTTAGAAACATGCACTAAAAGTGCTTTTGTTTTAATAGAATATATGACATAACTTTTTGGGAGATATCGGAAATTAACGATTCGTTCATTATTCAAAAACAGAGAACCACATCTACGATTTTCTTAACCATATGAACCTATCAGTTATCAAGCTACCAATTAATGAGTTATCAATTTCTTAATAATTAATTTTACAAAAGCAACAAGATTACGAGGGCAAAATTCCATCAAACAAAAGACTAAAATTGAAATGATGATTTGTAAAATAAAAAAGGAATTAATGAATGATTTTTATGATAAAATCATAAAACCCTAATTAATTCATATAACCAATTAAAATAGTCTTTGGTTTATAAAGAACTCATTATCTATAGAATTTTATCAAGACTCCTTAATCAGAGACACAAAGATCAAACAATCAATATTCATTATCCTAGATAAGCATCAATAATGATGACCATGCACTTTTTATAATACGACCTGAAGATACATAGTCTACCATATGATTATGATCGTGGAGGCATAGCCTACCATAACGATTGATTCGAAGAAGGTATTACTTATCATCCCAGAATAATATAAATACAAACATAAATTAAATCTCACTTTTTTGGTGGAAGAACAAACAAAAACTATCATGCTGATCACGTGTTGTGAATAGAAAAGAAAGAAAAGAGAATAGAGGAAATTGTTGTGTTTCATTATATGAATAATGAGAAGTAGATATAGTATTACAAAGATTTGGGAATGAAGCTAAAACCTATAAAATAAAGAAATAGAAAATATTTTAAACCTCAATATAATATCAGCCTTATAATGAGCATTCATATTAATTATTCATAACAGTTAAACTATTTTCTTTTGATTTTCTACCAATTTATTTTAAAATCAATTTTTCTACAACATTTTCTTGAAATACGTTAACAAAATGTACTCTTTTATTATAACTTTTTGAGTTAAATATGTTTGAAAAATTGTTGACTGTTTGTGCCTCCTTTCTCGATAGCTTTACTGTTGCCCCATAAAACCTTTATAAATTATTTTTATTTTAAATTCTTTCAAATTCTAAATTATCCAATCAAGATTTAGTACTTTTAAAACTTGTAATATTCTACTAAAAATTCACAAAGTTACCAAGAGCTAATAGCTCAATTCGTAAAGATTTCAGACAAAACTTAGAAGTTGCTGGTTCTAGTAGCTCTTGAGACGAAACTAATATTACATATTGTGGTTCGGGCGTGGGGATTATATATTTCGGCCCAAAACCTCCTAGTAATCCAAAACAAAAAACAAAAAAAAAGTCACAAAGTCTAACTTTGTCTTTTTGTTCATGCGATGATTGATTTTCTAAAAGTTACCAAAAAAAAACTTTACTTTTGTCTTATAAATCACCATTTATTATTTTTCAAGGCAAATTCGCTACAGTAAATTTTTTAAAAAATACATTATAAATTTAAAGTCTCTAACAATCACCTTTCTGTCTGATATAGAAACTTACAGATGAAAATAATTATAGAAAGACACATTTACTAATTTTAAATTAAGGTTAAACTCTATCTGTATTATGATATATATTAAAATCGTTTAAAATCTCTACTCAAGTATCACCATTTGTATGCTTCTTATACTCATGTTTATCCTCAATAATATTATCAGTTTTCATTTGTAATCTCATATCTAAATCTTTAATTTATTAAAAAAAATTATTAGGTGTGTTTAAAACATGCACTAAAAGTGCTTTTGTTTTAATAGAATATATGACATAACTTTTTGGGAGATATCAGAAATTAACGATTCGTTCATTATTCAAAAACAGAGAACCATATCTACGATTTTCTTAACCATATGAACCTATCAGTTATCAAGCTACCAATTAATGAGTTATCAATTTCTTAATAATTAATTTTACAAAAGCAACAAGATTACGAGGGCAAAATTCCATCAAACAAAAGACTAAAATTGAAATGATGATTTGTAAAATAAAAAAGGAATTAATGAATGATTTTTAGGATAAAATCATTAATGAATGATTTTTATGATAAAATCATAAAACCCTAATTAATTCATATAACCAATTAAAATAGTGTTTTGTTTATAAAGAACTCATTATCTATAGAATTTTATCAAGACTCCTTAATCAGAGACACAAAGATCATACAATCAATATTCATTATTCTAGATAAGCATCAATAATGATGACCATGCACTTTATATAAATACGACGTGAGGATACATAGTCTACCATATGATTATGATCGTGGAGGCATAGCCTACCAGAACGATTGATTCGAAGAAGGTATTACTTATCATCCCAGAATAATATAAATACAAACATAAATTAAATCTCACTTTTTTGGTGGAAGAACAAAAAAAGACTATCATGCTGATAACGTGTTGTGAATAGAAAAGAAAGAGAAGAGAATAGAGGAAATTGTTGGGTTTCATTACATGAATAATGAGAAGTATATATAGTATTACAAAGATTTGGGAAGGAAGCTAAAACCTATAAAATAAGGAAATAGAAAATATTTTAAACCTCATTATAATATGAGTCTTATAATGGGCATTCATATTAATTATTCATAACAATTAAACTATTTTCTTTTGATTTTCTACCAATTTATTTTAAAATCAAATTTTCTACAACATTTTCTTGAAGTACGTTAACAAAATGTACTGTTTTATTATAACTTTTTGAGTTAAATATGTTTGAAAAATTGTTGACTGTTTGTGCCTCCTTTCTCGATATCTTTACTGTTGCCCCATAAAAACTTTATAAATTATATTTATTTTAAATTCTTTCAAGTGCAAAGACTTAGTACTTTTAAAACTTGTAATATTCTACTAAATATTCACAAAGTTACCAAGAGCTAATAGCTCAACTGGTAAAGATTTCAGACAAAACTTTTGAGACGAAACTAATATTACATGTTGAGGTTCGGGCGTGGGGATTACATATTTCGGCCCAAAACCTCCTAGTAATCCAAAACAAAAACAAAAAAAAAATCACAAAATTTAACTTTGTCTTTTTGTTCATGCGATGATTGATTTTCTAAAAGTTACCAAAAAAAACTTTACTTTTGTCTTATAAATCACCATTTATTATTTTTCAAGGCAAATTCGCTACAGTAAATTTTTTAAACAATACATTATAAATTTAAAGTCTCTAACAATCACCTATCTGTCAGAGATAGAAACTTACAGATGAAAATAATTATAGAAAGACACATTTACTAAAATTTTAAATTAAGGTTAAACTCTATCTGTATTATGATATATATTAAAATCATTTAAAATCTCTACTCAAGTATCACCATTTGTATGCTTATTATACTCATGTTTAACCTCAATAATATTATCAGTTTTTCATTTGTAATATCATATCTAAATCTTTAATTTATCGTTATTTTTATTGTTTTTCAGTATCTTTTAGTTTAATTTTAAGGTATTTTATTTTATTTTAATGATGAGACTTTATAAACTTTTATTGTATTTTAAAATCCTTAAAATTTTAGTTTATCCAATCAAGATTTATTACTTTAGAAACCTGTAAATCCTTTCTAAAAAATTACAACAACTAATTTGCAACTTTTTTTTTCTGCGATGTCTTATTTATAAAGTAACCAAAATAAAATCGTACTTTTTTTTAATTGCTACCAATCACTTTAAAGTCAAATTGTCTACAACATTTTCTTAAATTACATTAACACAATATACTCTTTTATTATATTAGATGTATATATGTTTGAAAGATTGTTGATTGCTTGTGGCTCATTTCCCTCTATCATATTGTTGTCCCATCTAAGATTTTATAAATTTGAATTTATTTAAAACCCATCAAATTGTACTAGACATTTACAAAGATTTACTTTCTCTTTTTGTCCCTATGATGGTTTATTTTTTACTTTTTATTTATTTTTAAAATCTTTCAAGATATTATCTAATCAAAGTTTAAAAATTAATTTTATCAAATTATTTATAATCTTATATCTAAATCGTTTATTATTGGCTATTTTTACAGTCTTTATTAGATCAGATTTTTTTAAACTATAAGAGTTTCAAGAATTTCTTTAATTCTAAAATCTTTAAAGTTCTAATATATTCAATTAAGGGTTTAATACATTTAAAAGACTTAACCTTCTCTTGCCACATTCTACTATTGACTTTTCTCCCTATGATCGATGGTTTTATTTTTGAAAAGCCAACAAAATTAAACTATTCAAATCTTTGATCGTTGATGAATTTCTTAATTACCCAAAACTCTTTACAAATGTTAAAGATTTTAACAAATTCTATGCAAATATTGACAGATCTTTTGTATTTTAAAATTGACCAACTGTATCTAAATCCAACTATATCTATGGAAACTTTGTTTGATTTATTAAATAAGGGTTCAAAATTACCATTGAAGTAAGTACTTTGAGTTTTCTTTTGAAAATATAGTCTCAAGTTTAGAAAGTGTTTTGATATTATGTTAAGTTTCATCTCTAAAATAGTCATTATTTGTATACCATGTTAAGTTTCATCTCTTTTAAGCCGTCATTTCTAAAACGTTGACAGAGTTGAGACAAGGTGTCTGGCACCATACATGCCTCCGTCGCCTGAACAAGACAGAAGTTCTGATAGTGAGATTGATGGGAAGAAAGGAGAGGATACCGTAGAGGATCTCATCTGTCATATAGTTAATGATCACAGATCACTGTACTCTACAATGCCCAAACGATGATCTTCCGTAAGTTATTCTGGTTTATCCCTTATAGAATCTAATCCTGGAGGATCACTTGAATTCAAAGAAACATTACCCTTTTCATCATAAGAACCAAGAGACTTTATGTCCTTCTCTACATCCTTTAAACCACCAAACCGTTATGATCATATCCCAAGGAAACCCACATCGGAAACCCAGCGAAGGTACTTTAGAAACTAGCAGTAAGTACCTGAGAAGTTAAACTGTCCACCTCCACAAGAATCATTTCCAATTTACAGTAGATTCTATCATACCATGCTATTCCTTTAGATTTTGTATTCATAGTTCACTAACACAACGACATTACTACTGTGAAGAAAAACCAAATCCCAAGTAAATATCTTTGTGAAACAAGATCATCATATTCATAGATTGAATATATAATCCTAAACGCAAATGATAACAAGAAGATTTTCATATTAAAAAAAGCAATGCCTCAACTTCGAAACAACTTCTATTCAGAGATGCTTTATCCCAGAAAAGATGTAGAAAATCTAGGGAAAAAGAAAGAATCATAGCAGTTTGATCTGATAAGGTTGGAATTTTTTTTGTTATAAAGACCAGACAATTCTACCGAAGTCGTGATCAAAGCACGATAACAGCAGAAAAAAAAATACTCTTAAATCGCTGTATTAACCTTTAGAAGACTCTTTTGTTGCGGTTTAATTCTACAAAAGCATGAGATAGCTTCTCAAGACTCTTGTGATGCAATTTTGGAATATCCAGCAAAGTCACTGAAGCGCTCTCTCCAGTCAAATCTGTTACAGGTTTCGTAATGAGGGTCATACTATAAGAGATAGCACAATTTTGCAAGATTGAAACCGTGATCCGTGATCGTTAAAACCTTTAGTTTCTCTATTATCTAGCTATGAAGCTTGGTAATGCATAGCTTGACGATGAGAGATTAAGAATTTAAGTTCTTCAACACTAGGCTTCTTCAACAAAACAGAACCTTGTGGATCTTTTGATTACAAATTAAATTGTTCAAGGTTCGAGTACTAGCTCAAGTCAAAAAAAATTCTCATTACTCCCATCTTAAAACTTACCTTCAAAAGCAAGAGACTTGAATATGAGACTACCTTTATTGCAACAGCATTTTTACAGGATCATTCTCAAGGAATTGTGCGTTAGAACATTGTATAAGACTAGAGTTAAACTAGAAGGGAACAATATCAATATATTCTCAAAGAGACCATCCAGTTTCTTTAACGCAAAGAAAAAGAAGATTCTTTTCTTTGAAAAAGAACGTTAAAGGAGTATTTAAAAAAACAAGGATTTAGTCGATCCGTTTAAACTGTGATTGATTACAAATAAAACAGAACCTTTTGGATCTTTTGATTACAAATCAAATTGTTCAAGGTTTGAGTAGTAGCTCAAGTCAAAAAACATTCTCAGGGAATATACTTTTTTTTTAATGGATACAACTCTGCTTGACTGCAAAGACAATGTTATAATGTACCATTGTGGTTAGATTTGAATATATGGGTAAGAATCTAAACTAGTGAAAAGTTAGAAGCTAGGAAAAGATGAAAGAAAAAGATATAAGAAAGTAAAAAAAAAAAACCCTAATTCACAACCCAAATTAAAATAACATAGAAGAAAAAAAAACCATCAAACAAAGGAAAGAGAGAGCGACCTCGAGAACTCTTGATGAAGAACAACCAGTCTTCTTTTTGGTCCTCTCCCGTCTTTTTCTCACTTTTGTCTCTTCAATAATAGAAAAAGGTTGATTTCTGGGGTTGTTTGGCCTGATTTGGAAGCCCAACTATCTGATAAAAAAGTCTGATCCAAAATGCCAACCAATTTTATTTTATCAATGCCTTAAATATTTTTCAAAAAAACATCCAAAAAGCAAAAAAAATACTAAAACACAAAGGAAATCATAGAAAAAAGTCCAAATCATCACTCAAAAGATCCACCATATTTTACAATCATAGAGACAAATCTTGTTGTAGTTTACAACTTTATTTGATCAATGATGCTTTGTTAAAAAATATCCAAAAATAACCAAAAAAAAAAAAATACCCCACAAGATCCACAAATTCCGAAAAGCAAAAAAAAAGTAAAATGATAAGAAAATACAAGGAAAATAATTATTATTTTTTAAAAAAGTTCAAAATCAGCCAAAAGAACCACGACATTTTTTGGAATCACAGAGACAAATCTTGCTGCCTTTAGAAACCTTAATCCCATCTTCTTCTTCAACCTCTTGAGACATTCCATAATCGTACCTCAATTCAGTCAATAGAGGAATATGCCTCATAGCGAAAAAGGCAATACGAATACATGGCTCACGATTCTCTTCACTCTCAATAGGCTGCCACATCACATTTGGGGAGCAGCTATGGTTTATGAACCGACTCACATTCCCATTTCTTCTTGCACTGATCAACAATCGCGACTTGATGCTATAAACCTCAGAGACTTGTTCCCAACAATCTTTTCCCACAAGTTCCGGTTCGCAGTTCCACCTGAACGGGTTGAAAAAACGAGAAGTGTCAAACACGTACTCATCGTCCTCTTCTACTTCTTCTATGATCTTACGCATACCAGTGAACTCGCAGATGGAAGTTCCAGCTCGGATCGGCTCCAACGAACGTAATCCCCAGCCACACTTCTCAGTCTTAAACACTTCGACCCGGATTTTCAAATAATTCTGAGTTATCCTTAGTTTGCATTCGAGAAGACAAGCACATGAATCACCACATTTGTAGACCATCGGTTTCCGATATACTAAAATTTGATCTAGGTATGGTGATTCCCCACCATTTTTCATGATGCAATAGCACTTTGGATCTTCATGGATGGAACATGGTCGGCCATAGCAATCGCTGCATCCGATAGATCTATGATGCAGATCAAGCGTCCTACTCATAAAAAGCTGACTGTTTTCATAGCTAAAATCTTCGGGTGTCTCCTTGTTGTTTTCATCGATTTCATTCACTAGCCGAACTGGTGATGATGCCTCGCGTCCTTGAGAAATATCTGCAAGTATTAAACCCTTTCTTGAATTATCCGAGCTACACTTCCTCCATCGTTCTGCTGACTTCCAGTTCATGTAGCCAAAAGGTTGACCTGGTTTTCTCACCAATTTGAATTTGTACTCTTCGAAACCGGACTTTCCTATCGCTGTCCAGTAATCAGACACAATGTAGAGCCCGTCGTAAATATAATTTTTTTTCTTCTTGTCATTGGGGTCTTCTTCGCCTCTGATCACTCTAACCTCATTCCCTTTATTTTTACTTGCTTTCAATGCAAGGTTTCCTCTTACAAGTTTCTGATCAACAGCCTGCCCCTTCTTATCTGTTCCACCATGTCCAGTATATACCAAATATTCAATTTCCTCTGTTTCATCACTGTAGTGTCCTGATGTTACGGCACTCGTAGCTAGAGGGCCTTCTGTTGCGCCGTCTTTAACCGTCAGGTAGTCGATGCCAGCGACCATCTGCATGTGAAGCCCAACTAGACACATCTCACCCTAGAAGTAGAATATATCGCCTACTTCAACTCCAGGAACCGGGCCGATTCTTTTCCTTGTATTGGTCCTAACACCCAAGTTCCTACAATTGGTAAGTGCTGTTGTAAGCACGCTTTTTCCGCAGTTTAGTTGGCATAACCGGCGTCTAAGTGATTCAAACCGCATCAGAACTAAATTAACCACCTCTTGGTTTCCATTTTCTTTCTCTGCTTCCGTTATACCCGAGTTAAAATTCGGGTTTGATATAACCACTCTGCTATTGGCAGCATAAGTTTTCTGCTTCTTCAGGCTTCCCTTCACGTTTTTCGAACCTTTTGGTCGGCCACGTCCTTTTTTGATAACACCAATACTAGGACCAGCATCAGAAGGAAAAAAATCTTTGTTGGAGTCATTGAATGGTGTAATGGTTTGAACTGTCATGACCATCACGGGAAGAGGTGTTGCTGTATTATGGGTTTCATCGCTGACACTACCAGATTCTGAGAATGGTATATCCATTAGAAGAGGTGTGTTCATCAGAGGAACATGTGCTGTTGCATTCTGGGTTTCATCATTCACACCACCAAATTCCGGAAATGGTATATCTGTTAGAAATGATGAATCCATTGGAGGAAAAGGTATTGTTGTGTTATGTGCTTCATAACTGACACCACCAGATTCTGTAATATCCATTAAAAATGGTGTGTCTATCAGAGGTGTTGGTGACGATATGCCTTCAATCTGATTATGATCATCGTCGAAACTTTTGAGCAGTTCAGCCTCAGTTGGATACCACGACTTATCCATTGCAACTAAAAAAAAAAGTCATATCAAAACAATGATGAAAAGTTAGTTACCATCAAACTACCGTGAAGTTGATGAGAAGAAAAATAGATATGAGAAACTAAATATATGCAATGAAGAATTATAATAAAAGGCATCAAGTAGAGGAAATTTTTTTCAAAACCAAATGATAAAAATGAAATGTAGACGGATTTTTGAATTCATAAAAACCTATATACAGTGATATGTAGAATATACATAACAATTTTATTCATTTTCTATGTTGTACAAGCAATCAATTTCTATTTGCTTAAACTCTAGGGTTAAAAAACAAACCTCTAGGGTTGCCAGATAAAGAATGCTTGTTATAACCTTCTTTTACTCTATTATTACAAATGCACCAAATTGATTAAAAAAAAACCAATAGTTATAAAACTACGTCACTATAGCCAAACATGAACTATCTAAAACAACCAAACAAATCTCTTTTTTTTTTCTTCTGATAAGATTAAAAATATAGTAGTTCAAAAAGTTGGGTTTTGTGCATGGTTTCTATGGACATCATGAAAACTTTGTAGAGAATTTCTATTAGTTTTCAATTTTTTTTGCAAATTTTAAACCGAGAGACCGCGTATGGCGTTTGGTGAGAAGCCCTAGTATAAAAAACAACAATGATCAAATGACAAATTTTTTTTTTACTGTTTAAAACATAAACTATTTATTATCGCTTAAAGCATCGTTTGAGAAATAAAATTATCTTCATCATAATTTGATAACTGCTTCAAGAAAATGATTATCAAATCTAAGTAAATAATTAGAAATATAAAATCACAACACAAACAACAAAAATATTTTACGTTCGAAAAAAAAGAAGCCTCGTTTTATAGTTAGATTCTCTTCATCATACATTGATACCTACTTAGAGAAAGGATTAACAAAACTGAATAGCATTCCAAATATATAAAATAAAAAAAAACAATATATATATATATATAGATATATATATATATATATATATTCAATCTTAATTAACTTCGAAAACATATAGAAGATTAGAAATGTTCAATCTACTTTTTGTCAATATTTAAAAGAGAGCATACTACATTAAAATGTATAACAATATGTTCATATTTGAATTCTAATAATCAATATTGTACTAAGGATCCATGCCTTTTTGAAAGAAAAAAATCAAAAAAAATAAAAACATAATTAAAAATAACACTCCATAAACAAAGATAAACTTTTAATCAAAGATTATTGGATCGAACTTTTCAAAGAAAAATCAAACTAATAAAACAGATCTGAAAACATATTATTCAATCCTTTTAAAATTCAGATAAATAAAAGTTAATCTCAATTCTATCAATAAAAACGCATGCATGGGACAATTATAAAAAAAAAAAAAACAAGAATGAAAGAAAGCATACTTATTGGCAACACAGATTCATGGAATATATATATTATAAAGAAGCAGCAGAAAATTAAGAGTACCTTTTGAAGAACGAGAAATGAAAATATGAATGGAAAGTGATTGGAGTAATAATATACAACGATCTTTTAGTATTTGGTAGTGAGTAAAAAAAGACAAAAAGAAGAACTCTATTTAAATTGCATTTTATGAGCATTATGTGTTTTTTTTACATAAAAAAAATAGGCCGTTAGATCAAGTAAAACTAATCCTCACCATCCAAATTTTAATAATAAAAAACTCTAGATTTTTTTTTATCTATTCAATGTATCTAGATAAAACAGTGATACTATTCTTTAATATGGTTTACCAATTTTGTATAAAATATTAATAAACGGAAATAGAAAAAAATCTTTGTCTTCCAAATCTAGATTATATTTTCTGCATATCTATAATTAATTCAACTTTTTTGAAATTTTGAATGGGTTGAAATAAAAAATTTACCAAAAATATCATATAATATGAGTTGTATATTTGTATGTATATTCTTATCTTCCAGATATTTTCTTTATAAAGATTATATAAACAATCTTTTCTATTTTTTTTTTAATATGAGTTGAAAAGCATTCCTTATACGGTTGTCTCATAGTTATACCAGATTTATAATAGATTGTATCTTCATTAAAATATAGATAAAAACTAAAACGAGAATGAAGCACAAAAAAAAAGGAAGTCGATAAAACAAATTATGGTTGAGTAGAAATTATCTTCTATTGGAAAATCTTCCTTTACAAGCTCACAAAGCCACTCATTTTTGCTTTTGTGTCACACCATTACGATTTGTGATTGTAAATGATCTTTGAGTATAAAAGAGTACTCGTTGCAGCTCTTTCTCATAGTCATGGGTTTATTTTTAAGCATACATTCCAGTCTTATATAATATAGTCCATATAATTTTGATTCACCAAAATATTTTCATGATCTTCTTTCCTTGAGCATTTTTTACTTTAGGAAACATAATAGACAAACCCTAGACATTTTTCCACCTACATGTCAGTGTCTTGGTTTTAGTGAATAGGTATTTGTTTTTTAAATCTCAGAATACAACTATATACATTGAAATCTAACAAAATAGATATACCATAAAACTTAAAAAAAAAACTCAATACGTATGCATTGCCATAGTAAAAATAACTCCATGCGTACTTGATGTCTATATGAAACTTAAAGTAAAATGTATTATCCAGCTTGTACAGCAGTTATAAGTGAAAAATCTTCATCTGCTTTTTAGCAGACTTTGGATCTGCATATATATATATATATATATATATATATATATATAACACATAACATGAATTCTGACTCTCAGTAACAAAGTATCATTGTATTATAAATACTTAAGCCAACTAAATTAATTGATTTGATTATCTTAAATTTCAATGAAGTAAGGCAAAAGGAGCAGAGATATCTACAAGGCATCATTGTATTATAAATACTTATCATATGCGAGCCAACTATATAAATTGATTTGAACATCTTGAAAATCAATGAAGTAAAGCAGAAGGAGCCGAGACTAAACATATTAACAAATATGTTATATGAATTAAGCAAATATCAAACAGAATTAACTCATTTGGGATAATTAAGGTCAAAAAACGAGTCAGTATCATATCTGATTATGTACACCATTTATACTAATATGAAGAGCATCATATCTCTAATGGATATTAATATCCACAGCCTCCACAAACTGCATGAGCACCAGAACTACCTCAGCAGTAGATAATCCTGGAAAAAGCACATAACATTCGGTGTTATATTTTCTCTTCAGAAGTTTAACATAAAGAACCAAGGAAACTAATCAATTTTTGACACAAAAGAAGGAAAACATAGCCTTCTACAGTACTATAGTTTCGAACAAAGATAATCAACAATCAGTTATTTTCTTTCAAGTGAATCAGCGCCTACACTATTGTTACAAAAAAAAAAAGAATCAGTGCCTACACTAGTTTTTAAGCAAAAATTATTAAATCAAATAATAAGCCCTTCTGTTTGATGAATAATTTTTGCTTCGAAGCTAGTGTATAGGAGCCCGCTGATTCAATCAAATAATAAACCCTAAAAATAATAATAAAAAAAATATGATAAAAAAAAGTACTATGAATCTCACCATCATTTTCAACATATTGAAATTGCAGTTACAATTACATTTCTACTAACGGGAATCAGTCAATGTTTCCCCCCAACCCTATTTTATACCTACCATCTTCTTTTATGGAGAAGCTCTCTAATCACCAACGTAAAACGTCTAATTTTGCTAAAACGTTTTCTGTTTTATTAAGTTTACTTAATTGTTAGCTCCTGTATTGGCGAGATATTGGAAGCAATATGTGGAGGCACAGATGGCTGTAAACAATGATAATGCTACAAAACAGATATTTAGCTGTTGTTTTTCGACCTGCCTTCAAGTTTCCTCTTTGGTATGAGATACTTTCCTTTTTTCATTCGTTGATAAGAGTCAATACATGATCTTTCCATCTCACTGTTTCATATGCTTAGCTACAACTGCAAGTCTTTCCATCTCCTTGAATATAATTCAAACATCCTATTCTCGTATGCAATGTTACATTTGGTTCATCAAAAGGTCTACCACAAAAAAGGAGCAGAGAGGAGACCAAAAAGGCTTTTGAGTTTATGCTTAATTATATTGATATCGCTTCGCTTCAGAAGTTTTGGCTCTATTGTGATCTTTTTTTTTTCCTTTTTTCTTTTCATTTTAGTCTTGTGTACATGTCCCATAAATAGATGGAAATATTTCGCTAATAGTTCTGTGTAGTAAAAGATATGAGTTGTTCGATTTAATTCGAAATATAGTTGCTAACAATAAAAAAAATTGCAAATTACTAGAGCTTGTCTGCATTCTAACTTTAGTCACGTCCGTCTCTGGTAGTTCTTCGTCTTGACAGACTGTATTTGTAATACTGTTGTTATCTGGTTTATATTATCCATCTCATGATCTTTACGTTAAACAGGTATAACGGATATGCGTGTGTACTTCGACTAAGTAGATGGAAGCACTTCGTGTTTCAAACTGTGGTTTTCACATGGCCTGAAAATAATAGAAAACTCTGTCCAATCCTATCTAGCTCTATTCAAACTTCTTGAAGTTTCTTATAAATGGCGTTGAAAAGAGTAATGCGTCGTTGAATCATTGTTGAGTCAAACTTTCATTTTATAGTTTCTTATACTGTTGATTCCCTTCTTCGTTTTCACATGTCATGACATTTCTTCATTGTGACAATGGAATGGTTTTTGATTTATCTCCCTATGCACAGTTATCACATATATTTATACTACGGTAAAAGTCCATGATGGGATTCTCTTTGGCTGATAGTGTGTCAGTCCTAGGAGAAATGTTAAAAAGGGTATTGTTATTCTCAGCAATAGCAAGCACCTTCTTATACTTTGCATCTATAACACATAAGATAACCAGGGGTAACCTTTTGTTTTACAAATTCTGTATGGTTTCTTGAACTTATTTCGCTATGTTTGGTTGGTGGATGATCTAATCTATCCAGTGAACAGGCAAGGACTTGTAAATGAGTATCAACTAAAATTTAACAGTGCCAGAGCCGTATATAGGGTGTGCAAGAAGTACACTAAAGACACTGATTGAAATATGCTTGATATACCATTATGCTGAGTGGCACATAAAATCTGGTTCCATGGATGCTGCAATCAAAATATTTCAGCGAGGTCTTAAAGTCGTTCCTGGTGAATCTAATACTGTATATCCTTTCTTTCATTATGTCTATGAATTAGTTGCTTTATATATTGTTTCGAACCTTTTATATTTCTCTAAGTGTCTACATTGTCCACTCTCTAATGTCAGATTCGGAAATGTTGACATATGCTTATGCTGAGTTGGAGGAATCTCGTGGAGCAATTCAGGTTTTTATTCTTGCTGCTTGCTTCTCCTTATTGAGCTGTTTCTTTTGTTCCCATACCCGTTATTATTTGTATGCTTTTGCAGTCAGCAAAGAAATTATATGAAAGCGTTTTGGGGGTTAGCACAAACTCTTTGGCACATATTCAAGCAAGAACAAGCAAAGTTCAGAACTTAGGACTGCTAAGATTGGCATAAAAACCACATCTTCTCTTCTTTTCATAGTCACATGCTTCTCAACTGATATTTGTTTCTTGTCTCCATTTGTTTCCCACCAATAAATTTTTTCACTTCTGGATTGTTTTCTTTTTTTCACTGGAAACATTCATGTGTATTTTTATATGCTTTCGCAGTTCCTTCATTTTCTCCGGAGGAACAATACTTTTTATTTATTCTCATAAGGGTGGTACCTGAATAAGAAGGCAACACATCTTTTACGTTGCCTATAGGGTAAGAAAACGAATGATCTCGTGGTAGGGTTGTGTATTATGAACTGACGTAAACTCTCTTCAGTATCTCCATCCATAGCGTCACTGATATCACCGGTCCTAATAATTTCTCCGGCCATGATTTCACGGAGATGAATTTGCAGCCGTTGCTTGCTGTTTGCAGCTTTCTCTCCTCTTTTTAGTTCTTTTTCTTTGTAAATCCTAGATAATAATAACATATACGGCTTCCATTTTTCATATTACCTTATATCGGAATGGTTTGTTTTTTTGGTCTCCAATGCATTATAATTCCTCTTTTGTTTTTTTCCTTGCGTAGGTTTGATAATTTTCCTTTTACTATTTACGCCCTAAAACTTTAATTATCTCAAAGTAAAGTAGAAACCCTAGCCACCGTAGAAATCAAACGAGCAATGGGTTCATCTTCAATCGATTTCATCAACTATATGCCAGATGAGATCCTCCACCATATCCTCTCCTTTCATCCCATCGATCTTGCCATCAGAACTTCCGTCTTGTCCAGAAGATGGAGGCATGTATGGTGCAAGACACCTTGTATAGACTTTGCTAACGTTTTTTTAACGGTGACGGCTCGAAAGATAAACCAAACCCTAAGCTCCTACAGGGCTCCTAAAATCATGAGCGTCAATCTTCATACGACCGAATATTATGTCTGTGCATCCGATATTGAAAGCTGGGTTGAGATCGCTATGTTCCGCAATGTGGAGAAGCTATCTATGACCTTTCGTGGTCCACACGCTTATCGTTTCCTAGATGGCTTCTATCGTATTTCCTCCTTTAGGGAACTATGCATGTTGATATGATTCCCAGATGCACAGTGTCTTGGAAATCCCTGAGGAAGTTGACATTGAGTTCTTGTTATCTTCATGATGAATCTATTGCTAAAATTCTCTCTGGTTGTCCAATTCTTGAAACCTTGAGATTGTTATGGTTTCGTGGTTTACTTGAGCCTCTTGATCTGAGTAGATCACCGAGTCTTAGAACATTGGAATTAATTGATCGCGGCTCTGGAAAGTTTTAGCTGAGGATCGAAGACTAATCGAGATTGTAGCGCCACACATCCATAATTTGATATTGTCAACCAAGGCACCATGTACTTTAGTGGATGTCTCCTCTTCGTCCAAAGCTAACTTTGACATTGACATTATTAATGACCATGATTTTTCCTTGAACGCTGCTTTTATTCAAATCATGGTGCTAAAGATGTTAGCAAAATTGCAAAACGTAGAGAGGCTTACTCTTGGGCGACGAATATTTCTTCAGGTAATGTATGTTCACCATTTTTTTGCATTCTCTTATTAAGGGCTAAAACTTTCTATGTCGCAGGCAGAGTCACTGATTTTTTTACGAACGTTTAAAGCCAAATTATGCATATATAAGCACCTGTTTAAAGCCAAGTTATGTTTAGACTTGCTAAACTATATGCATATATGCAAATAGATTCATTATTATGTTTCATTAGGCTGACATTTTCATCGTTTTTCTAGATTCTATCTCTCGCCGAACTTTGTGAAGTTCTTTTCCCAACGCTCAAGGTCCAAACTTTGATTGTTGAACTAAGCTTGTTCGATCTGTTATTCCTGGTATATCAAGGTTACTCCAAAATTCACCTGGATTAAAGAAGCTAATAGCAAACGTAACGTCCTAGTGTAACATAAAGGTATCTTTACCAGAACTAAACCTTTTAATATTTTATTTTCTCGTATAAAGATAAGACCATGCAAACTTATAACTGAGTAAGAAACATTCCAAGAATCATGCATTTGTCTTCACACGCTTTGTTGGGCTAATCTATATATAGAATTAAAATTTTGTAAAATCACGTACAATTGTGTTAGTATTCTTTGGGATAACTTTCTATGCATGCTCTATAGCATAAATATTTGGACAGATATTTAGATTCACAAGGCTTGGATCCAGATCAATGTTGGAGATCACTTTTGCTGGACGTCACATTGCATTGATAAGGATGATGTGTGGAAAATATTGGCTCCCTTCATGGAAATGGTGCTGAGAAACGAAAGGAACTTGAGACGTTGGTTGTAGGGTTGCAATATATCATCCCCTCTGATGATGCAAATATGTTTGAAGAGTTGCTTCAGAAACCTCCTACACTTTCTAACAACAATAATGTCTCTATTGTGCTCAAACGCTATAATTAGTGTTTTTTATTTAGTGTTAATCTTATACAACCCCAATAAATTATTTGTTGAAGCTATGGTTTTAGTGATGATTTGTATTATTGTTTCTGTAGAGTTACAGTATTTTGTATCACTCGGTTAAAAAGATGCTAACACAAAGAACCGATATGCAGTTTCGGGATGTGAACCGTTTGCGATCTGAGGCACTTCTTGCACTTTTAGATGATTCTTTTACTTATGAAGATTTTGAAAAGTTTCTCAAAAATGTTAAATGCGCTGCATAAACCTTTAGAAGACTCTTTAGTAGCGGTTTAATTCATAATATAAACCTCACCGAAATTGTACAATAGCATGAGATAGCTTCTCAAGACTCTTGTGTTGCAGTTTTGGAATATCCAGCAAAGTCTCTGCAGCGCTCTCTCCAGTCAAATCCGTTACAGGTTTGGTAATGAGGGTCATACTACAAAAGATAGCACAATCTCGCAAGATAGAAACCATGATCCGTGATCGTTAAAACCTTAAGTTTCTCTATTATCGAGCTATGAAGCTTGGTTTCTTCAACACTAGGCTTGACGGTTAGAGATTAAATATGTAATGCATAGCTTGACGGTTAGAGATCAAGATCTTCAACACTAGGCTTTTTCATCAAGGCCTAAGATTATGGTATCAATCTAAATATCAATAACAAACGACTGTCACTAAGTGAGCATATAAGAAAACTCCATGAACTTTACTCCCATCTTAAAACTTACCTTCAAGAGCAAGAGACTTGAATATAAGACTACCTTTATTGCAACAGCATTTTTACAGGATCATTCGCAAGGAATTGTGCGTTAGAACATTGTATAAGACTAATGTTAAACTAGAAGAAAACAATATCAATATATTCTCAAAGAGACCATCTAGTTTCTTTAACGCAAAGAAAAAGAAGATTCTTTTCTTTGAAAAAGAACGTTAAAGGAGTCTTTAAAAAAAAAAGCAAGGATTTGGTCGATCTGTTTAAACTGTGACTGTACAACAAAACATAACATTTTGTGTCAAAGCATGTTTTATATTATCTCCTGCTCCTCGCCATAGGATTATATCCTCCTCTGTTTGTGTTCGACGATCTTTTGCAGCTTTTATTTCCTCCTTTACCTGCATCAATGCTCTGTTTCGGTGTCTCTTGCTCCTGTTTACTCCCATCACTTTCCCCAGAGTTGCAGTGATGGGGATCCCAAGATCAATACATCCACGTGGGCCAATATTGTCGAACAAACATCCTATTGTACTCCATTTATCCCTCCAGAAGAAAGTGTGGTTTCCATTCTTAACTTCCACTCTAGAGAATTATTTTGCAATGTCCCTGTACTTTAGTATCTTATATTATGTATCGAAGAAACTTTCAAATTTCAGTGTCAAATTTTCCACCTTCATGGAACTGTGACGAAGCCAAATTACATTTCATGGATTATGCAATAAATAAAAGTATTATAAATATTTTTTTGACACATATCCTTAATTCAGAGTTAAATCTATTTTTATAAAAGTAAAGTTATTCAGGTTAATGTTAAATTGATCTACAAACAAAATTTTATTAAAAAAAATTATTAGGTGTGTTTAGAACATGCACTAAAAGTGCTTTTGTTTTAATAAAATATATGACATAACTTTTTGGGAGATATCAGAAATTAACGATTCGTTCATTATTCAAAAACAGAGAACCACATCTACGATTTTCTTAACCATATGAACCTTTCAGTTATCAAGCTACCAATTAATGAGTTATCAATTTCTTAATAATTAATTTTACAAAAGCAACAAGATTACGAGGGCAAAATTCCATCAAACAAAAGACTAAAATTGAAATGATGATTTGTAAAATAAAAAAGGAATTAATGAATGATTTTTAGGATAAAATCATTAATGAATGATTTTTATGATAAAATCATAAAACCCTAATTAATTCATATAACCAATTAAAATAGTGTTTTGTTTATAAAGAACTCATTATCTATAGAATTTTATCAAGACTCCTTAATCAGAGACACAAAGATCATACAATCAATATTCATTATTCTAGATAAGCATCAATAATGATGACCATGCACTTTATATAAATACGACGTGAGGATACATAGTCTACCATATGATTATGATCGTGGAGGCATAGCCTACCAGAACGATTGATTCGAAGAAGGTATTACTTATCATCCCAGAATAATATAAATACAAACATAAATTAAATCTCACTTTTTTGGTGGAAGAACAAAAAAAGACTATCATGCTGATAACGTGTTGTGAATAGAAAAGAAAGAGAAGAGAATAGAGGAAATTGTTGGGTTTCATTACATGAATAATGAGAAGTATATATAGTATTACAAAGATTTGGGAAGGAAGCTAAAACCTATTAAATAAGGAAATAGAAAATATTTTAAACCTCATTATAATATGAGTCGTATAATGGGCATTCATATTAATTATTCATAACAATTAAACTATTTTCTTTTGATTTTCTACCAATTTATTTTAAAATCAAATTTTCTACAACATTTTCTTGAAGTACGTTAACAAAATGTACTGTTTTATTATAACTTTTTGAGTTAAATATGTTTGAAAAATTGTTGACTGTTTGTGCCTCCTTTCTCGATATCTTTACTGTTGCCCCATAAAAACTTTATAAATTGTATTTATTTTAAATTCTTTCAAGTGCTAAATTATCCAATCAAGACTTAGTACTTTTAAAACTTGTAATATTCTACTAAATATTCACAAAGTTACCAAGAGCTAATAGCTCAACTGGTAAAGATTTCAGACAAAACTTTTGAGACGAAACTAATATTACATGTTGTGGTTCGGGCGTGGGGATTACATATTTCGGCCCAAAACCTCCTAGTAATCCAAAACAAAAACAAAAAAAAAATCACAAAATTTAACTTTGTCTTGTTGTTCATGCGATGATTATTTTCTAAAAGTTACCAAAAAAAAAACTTTACTTTTGTCTTATAAATCACCATTTATTATTTTTCAAGGCAAATTCGCTACAGTAAATTTTTTAAAAAATACATTATAAATTTAAAGTCTTTAACAATCACCTTTCTGTCAGAGATAGAAACTTACAGATGAAAATAATTATAGAAAGACACATTTACTAAAATTTTAAATTAAGGTTAAACTCTATCTGTATTATGATATATATTAAAATCATTTAAAATCTCTACTCAAGTATCACCATTTGTATGCTTATTATACTCATGTTTAACCTCAATAATATTATCAGTTTTTCATTTGTAATATCATATCTAAATCTTTAATTTATCGTTATTTTTCTTGTTTTTCAGTATCTTTTAGTTTAATTTTAAGGTATTTTATTTTATTTTAATGATGATACTTTATAAACTTTTATTGTATTTTAAAATCCTTAAAATTTTAGTTTATCCAATCAAGATTTATTACTTTAGAAACCTGTAAATCTTTTCTAAAAAATTACAACAACTAATTTGCAACTTTTTTTTTCTGCGATGTCTTATTTATAAAGTAACCTACTTTTTTTAATTGCTACCAATCACTTTAAAGTCAAATTGTCTACAACATTTTCTTAAATTACATTAACACAATATACTCTTTTATTACATTAGATGTATATATGTTTGAAAGATTGTTGATTGCTTGTGGCTCATTTCCCTCTATCATATTGTTGTCCCATCTAAGATTTTATAAATTTGAATTTATTTAAAACCCATCAAATTGTACTAGACATTTACAAAGATTTACTTTCTCTTTTTGTCCCTATGATGGTTTATTTTTTACTTTTTATTTATTTTTAAAATCTTTCAAGATATTATCTAATCAAGGTTTAAAAATTAATTTTATCAAATTATTTATAATCTTATATCTAAATCGTTTATTATTGGCTATTTTTACAGTCTTTATTAGATCAGATTTTTTTAAACTATAAGAGTTTCAAGAATTTCTTTAATTCTAAAATCTTTAAAGTTCTAATATATTCAATTAAGGGTTTAATACATTTAAAAGACTTAACCTTCTCTTGCCAAATTCTACTATTGACTTTTCTCCCTATGATCGATGGTTTTATTTTTGAAAAGCCAACAAAATTAAACTATTCAAATCTTTGATCGTTGATGAATTTCTTAATTACCCAAAACTCTTTACAAATTTTAAAGATTTTAACAAATTCTATGCAAATATTGACAGATCTTTTGTATATTAAAATTGACCAACTGTATCTAAATCCAACTATATCTATGGAAACTTTGTTTGATTTATTAAATAAGGGTTCAAAATTACCATTGAAGTAAGTACTTTGAGTTTTCTTTTGAAAATATAGTCTCAAGTTTAGAAAGTGTTTTGATATTATGTTAAGTTTCATCTCTAAAATAGTCATTATTTGTATACCATGTTAAGTTTCATCTCTTTTAAGCCGTCATTTCTAAAACGTTGACAGAGTTGAGACAAGGTGTCTGGCACCATACATGCCTCCGTCGCCTGAACAAGACAGAAGTTCTGATAGTGAGATTGATGGGAAGAAAGGAGAGGATACCGTAGAGGATCTCATCTGGCATATAGTTAATGATCACAGATCACTGTGCTCTACAATGCCCAAACGATGATCTTCCGTAAGTTATTCTGGTTTATCCCTTATAGAATCTAATCCTGGAGGATCACTTGAATTCAAAGAAACATTACCCTTTTCATCATAAGAACCAAGAGACTTTATGTCCTTCTCTACATCCTTTAAACCACCAAACCGTTATGATCATATCCCAAGGAAACCCACATCGGAAACCCAGCGAAGGTACTTTAGAAACTAGCAGTAAGTACCTGAGAAGTTAAACTGTCCACCTCCACAAGAATCATTTCCAATTTACAGTAGATTCTATCATACCATGCTATTCCTTTAGATTTTGTATTCATAGTTCACTAACACAACGACATTACTACTGTGAAGAAAAACCAAATCCCAAGTAAATATCTTTGTGAAACAAGATCATCATATTCATAGATTGAATATATAATCCTAAACGCAAATGATAACAAGAAGATTTTCATATTAAAAAAAGCAATGCCTCAACTTCGAAACAACTTCTATTCAGAGATGCTTTATCCCAGAAAAGATGTAGAAAATCTAGGGAAAAAGAAAGAATCATAGCAGTTTGATCTGATAAGGTTGGAATTTTTTTTGTTATAAAGACCAGACAATTCTACCGAAGTCGTGATCAAAGCACGATAACAGCAGAAAAAAAAATACTCTTAAATCGCTGTATTAACCTTTAGAAGACTCTTTTGTTGCGGTTTAATTCTACAAAAGCATGAGATAGCTTCTCAAGACTCTTGTGTTGCAATTTTGGAATATCCAGCAAAGTCACTGAAGCGCTCTCTCCAGTCAAATCTGTTACAGGTTTCGTAATGAGGGTCATACTATAAGAGATAGCACAATTTTGCAAGATTGAAACCGTGATCCGTGATCGTTAAAACCTTTAGTTTCTCTATTATCTAGCTATGAAGCTTGGTAATGCATAGCTTGACGATGAGAGATTCAGAATTTAAGTTCTTCAACACTAGGCTTCTTCCAACAAAACAGAACCTTGTGGATCTTTTGATTACAAATTAAATTGTTCAAGGTTCGAGTACTAGCTCAAGTCAAAAAAAATTCTCAGGGAATATACTTTTTTTTTAATGGATACAACTCTGCTTGACTGCAAAGACAAATGTTATCATGTACCCTTGTGGTTAGATTTGAATATATGGGTAAGAATCTAAACTAGTGAAAAGTTAGAAGCCAGGAAAAGATGAACGAAAAAGATATAAGAAAGTAAAAAAAAATCATAGCAGTTTGATCTGATAAGGTTGGAATTTTTTTTGTTACAAAGACCAGACAATTCTACCGAAGTCGTGATCAAAGCACAACAACAGCAGAAAAAAAATACTCTTAAATGCGCTGTATTAACCTTTAGAAGACTCTTTTGTTGCGGTTTAATTCATAATATAAACCTCACCGAATTTGTACAAAAGCATGAGATAACTTCTCAAGACTCTTGTGTTGCAATTTTGGAATATCCAGCAAAGTTACTGAAGCGCTCTCTCCAGTCAAATCCGTTACAGGTTTCGTAATGAG
This sequence comes from Eutrema salsugineum, assembly GCF_000478725.1. Lineage (NCBI taxonomy): Eukaryota > Viridiplantae > Streptophyta > Magnoliopsida > Brassicales > Brassicaceae > Eutrema > Eutrema salsugineum. The sequence continues at coordinate 6,565,171 of NW_006256756.1, read as the reverse complement.
GGTCATAATACAAGAGATAGCACAATCTTGCAAGATAGAAACCATGATCCGTGATCGTTAAAACCTTTAGTTTCTCTATTATCTAGCTATGAAGCTTGGTAATGCATAGCTTGACGATGAGAGATTAAGAATTTAAGTTCTTCAACACTAGGCTTCTTCATCAAGGCCTAATATTATGGTATCGATCTAAATATCAATAACAAACGAGACTGTCACTAAGTGAGCATATAAGAAAACTCCATGAACTTTACTCCCATATTAAAACTTACCTTCAAAAGCAAGAGACTTGAATATGAGACTACCTTTATTGCAACAGCATTTTTACAGGATCATTCTCAAGGAATTGTGCGTTAGAACATTGTATAAGACTAGAGTTAAACTAGAAGGGAACAATATCAATATATTCTCAAAGAGACCATCCAGTTTCTTTAACGCAAAGAAAAAGAAGATTCTTTTCTTTGAAAAAGAACGTTAAAGGAGTATTTAAAAAAAACAAGGATTTAGTCGATCCGTTTAAACTGTGATTGTACAACAAAACAGAACCTTTTGGATCTTTTGATTACAAATCAAATTGTTCAAGGTTTGAGTAGTAGCTCAAGTCAAAAAACATTCTCAGGGAATATACTTTTTTTTAATGGATACAACTCTGCTTGACTGCAAAGACAATGTTATAATGTACCATTGTGGTTAGATTTGAATATATGGGTAAGAATCTAAACTAGTGAAAAGTTAGAAGCTAGGAAAAGATGAAAGAAAAAGATATAAGAAATTAAAAAAAAAAAAACCCTAATTCACAACCCAAATTAAAATAACATAGAAGAAAAAAAACCATCAAACAAAGGAAAGAGAGAGCGACCTCGAGAACTCTTGATGAAGAACAACCAGTCTTCTTTTTGGTCCTCTCCCGTCTTTTTCTCACTTTTGTCTCTTCAATAATAGAAAAAGGTTGATTTCTGGGGTTGTTTGGCCTGATTTGGAAGCCCAACTATCTGAATAAAAAAGTCTGATCCAAAATGCCAACCAGTTTTATTTTATCAATGCCTTAAATATTTTTCAAAAAAACATCCAAAAAGCAAAAAAAATACTAAAACACAAAGGAAATCATAGAAAAAAAGTCCAAATCATCACTCAAAAGATCCACCATATTTTACAATCATAGAGACAAATCTTGTTGTAGTTTACAACTGTATTTGATCAATGATGCTTTGTTAAAAAATATCCAAAAATAACCAAAAAAAAAAATACCCCACAAGATCCACAAATTCCGAAAAGCAAAAAAAAAGTAAAATGATAAGAAAATACAAGGAAAATAATTATTATTTTTTTAAAAAGTTCAAAATCAGCCAAAAGAACCACGACATTTTTTGGAATCACAGAGACAAATCTTGCTGCCTTTAGAAACCTTAGTCCCATCTTCTTCTTCAACCTCTTGAGACATTCCATAATCGTACCTCAATTCAGTCAATAGAGGAATATGCCTCATAGCGAAAAAGGCAATACGAATACATGGCTCACGATTCTCTTCACTCTCAATAGGCTGCCACATCACATTTGGGGAGCAGCTATGGTTTATGAACCGACTCACATTCCCATTTCTTCTTGCACTGATCAACAATCGCGACTTGATGTTAAAAACCTCAGAGACTTGTTCCCAACAATCTTTTCCCACAAGTTCCGGTTCGCAGTTCCACCTGAACGGGTTGAAAAAACGAGAAGTGTCAAACACGTACTCATCGTCCTCTTCTATTTCTTCTATGATCTTACGCATACCAGTGAACTCGCAGATGAAAGTTCCAGCTCGGATCGGCTCCAACGAACGTAATCCCCAGCCACACTTCTCAGTCTTAAACACTTCGACCCGGATTTTCAAATAATTCTGAGTTATCCTTAGTTTGCATTCGAGAAGACAAGCACATGAATCACCACATTTGTAGACCATCGGTTTCCGATATACTAAAATTCGGTCTAGGTATGGTGATTCCCCACCATTTTTCATGATGCAATAGCACTTTGGATCTTCATGGATGGAACATGGTCGGCCATAGCAATCGCTTCATCCGATAGATCTATGATGCAGATCAAGCGTCCTACTCATAAAAAGCTGACTGTTTTTATAGCTAAAATCTTCGGGTGTCTCCTTGTTGTTTTCATCGATTTCATTCACTAGCCGAACTGGTGATGATGCCTCGCGTCCTTGAGAAATATCTGCAAGTATTAAACCCTTTCTTGAATTATCCGAGCTACACTTCCTCCATCGTTCTGCTGACTTCCAGTTCATGTAGCCAAAAGGTTGACCTGGTTTTCTCACCAATTTGAATTTGTACTCTTCGAAACCGGACTTTCCTATCGCTGTCCAGTAATCAGACACAATGTAGAGCCCGTCGTAAATATAATTTTTTTTCTTCTTGTCATTGGGGTCTTCTTCGCCTCTGATCACTCTAACCTCATTCCCTTTATTTTTACTTGCTTTCAATGCAAGGTTTCCTCTTACAAGTTTCTGATCAACAGCCTGCCCCTTCTTATCTGTTCCACCATGTCCAGTATATACCAAATATTCAATTTCCTCTGTTTCATCACTGTAGTGTCCTGATGTTACGGCACTCGTAGCTAGAGGGCCTTCTGTTGCGCCGTCTTTAACCGTCAGGTAGTCGATGCCAGCGACCATCTGCATGTGAAGCCCAACTAGACACATCTCACCCCAGAAGTAGAATATATCGCCTACTTCAACTCCAGGAACCGGGCCGATTCTTTTCCTTGTATTGGTCCTAACACCCAAGTTCCTACAATTGGTAAGTGCTGTTGTAAGCACTATTTTTCCGCAGTTTAGTTGGCATAACCGGCGTCTAAGTGATTCAAACCGCATCAGAACTAAATTAACCACCTCTTGGTTTCCATTTTCTTTCTCTGCTTCCGTTATACCCGAGTTAAAATTCGGGTTTGATATAACCACTCTCCTATTGGCAGCATAAGTTTTCTGCTTCTTCAGGCTTCCCTTCACGTTTTTCGAACCTTTTGGTCGGCCACGTCCTTTTTTGATAACACCAATACTAGGACCAGCATCAGAAGGCAAAAAATCTTTGTTGAAGTCATTGAATGGTGTAATGGTTTGAACTGTCATGACCATCACAGGAAGAGGTGTTGCTGTATTATGGGTTTCATCGCTGACACTACCAGATTCTGAGAATGGTATATCCATTAGAAGAGGTGTGTTCATCAGAGGAACATGTGCTGTTGCATTCTGGGTTTCATCATTCACACCACCAAATTTCGGAAATGGTATATCTGTTAGAAATGATGAATCCATTGGAGGAAAAGGTATTGTAGTGTTATGTGCTTCATAACTGACACCACCAGATTCTGTAATAACCATTAAAAATGGTGTGTCTATCAGAGGTGTTGGTGACGATGTGCCTTCAATCTGATTATGATCATCGTCGAAACTTTTGAGCAGTTCAGCCTCAGTTGGATACCACGACTTATCCATTGCAACTAAAAAAAAGTCATATCAAAACAATGATGAAAAGTTAGTTACCATCAAACTACCGTGAAGTTGATGAGAAGAAAAATAGATATGAGAAACTAAATATATGCAATGAATAATTATAATAAAAGGCATCAAGTAGAGGAAATTTTTTTCAAAACCAAATGATAAAAATGAAATGTAGACGGATTTTGAATTCATAAAAACCTATATACAGTGATATGTAGAATATACATAACAATTTTATTCATTTTCTATGTTGTACAAGCAATCAATTTCTATTTGCTTAAACTCTAGGGTTAAAAAACAAACCTCTAGGGTTGCCAGATAAAGAATGCTTGTTATAACCTTCTTTTACTCTATTATTACAAATGCACCAAATTGATTAAAAAAAAACCAATAGTTATAAAACTACGTCACTATAGCCAAACATGAACTATCTAAAACAACCAAACAAATCTCTTTTTTTTTTCTTCTGATAAGATTAAAAATATAGTAGTTCAAAAAGTTGGGTTTTGTGCATGGTTTCTATGGACATCATGAAAACTTTGTAGAGAATTTCTATTAGTTTTCAATTTTTTTTTGCAAATTTTAAACCGAGAGACCGCATATGGCGTTTGGTGAGAAGCCCTAGTATAAAAAACAACAATGATCAAATGACAAATTTTTTTTTTTACTGTTTAAAACATAAACTATTTATTATCGCTTAATGCATCGTTTGAGAAATAAAATTATCTTCATCATAATTTGATAACTGCTTCAAGAAAATGATTATCAAATCTAAGTAAATAATTAGAAATATAAAATCACAACACAAACAACAAAAATATTTTACGTTAGAATAAAAAGAAGCCTCGTTTTATAGTTAGATTCTCTTCATCATACATTGATACCTACTTAGAGAAAGGATTAACAAAACTGAATAGCATTCCAAATATATAAAATCAAAACAAAACAATATATATATATATATATATATATATATATATATATATATCTATCTTAATTAACTTCGAAAACATATAGAAGATTAGAAATGTTCAATCTACTTTTTGTCAATATTTAAAAGAGAGCATACTACATTAAAATGTATAACAATATGTTCATATTTGAATTCTAATAATCAATATTGTACTAAGGATCCATGCCTTTTTGAAAGAAAAAAATCAAAAAAAATAAAAACATAATTAAAAATAACACTCCATAAACAAAGATAAACTTTTAATCAAAGATTATTGGATCGAACTTTTCAAAGAAAAATCAAACTAATAAAACAGATCTGAAAACATATTATTCAATCCTTTTAAAATTCAGATAAATAAAAGTTAATCTCAATTCTATCAATAAAAACGCATGCATGGGACAATTATAAAAAAAAAAAAAACAAGAATGAAAGAAAGCATACTTATTGGCAACACAGATTCATGGAATATATATATTATAAAGAAGCAGCAGAAAATTAAGAGTACCTTTTGAAGAACGAGAAATGAAAATATGAATGGAAAGTGATTGGAGTAATAATATACAACGATCTTTTAGTATTTGGTAGTGAGTAAAAAAAGACAAAAAGAAGAACTCTATTTAAATTGCATTTTATGAGCATTATGTGTTGTTTTTTACATAAAAAAAATAGGCCGTTAGATCAAGTAAAACTAATCCTCACCATCCAAATTTTAATAATAAAAAACTTTAGATTTTTTTTTATCTATTCAATGTATCTAGATAAAACAGTGATACTATCCTTTAATATTGTTTACCAATTTTGTATAAAATATTAATAAACAGAAATAGAAAAAAATCTTTGTCTTCCAAATCTAGATTATATTTTCTGCATATCTATAATTAATTCAACTTTTTTGAAAATTTGAATGGGTTGAAATAAAAAATTTACCAAAAATATCATATAATATGAGTTGTATATTTGTATGTATATTCTTATCTTCCAGATATTTTCTTTATAAAGATTATATAAACAATCTTTTCTATTTTTTTTTAATTTGAGTTGAAAAGCATTCCTTATACGGTTGTCTCATAGTTATACCAGATTTATAATAGATTGTATCTTCATTAAAATATAGATAAAAACTAAAACGAGAATGAAGCACAAAAAAAAAGGAAGTCGATAAAACAAATTATGGTTGAGTAGAAATTATCTTCTATTGGAAAATCTTCCTTTACAAACTCACAAAGCCACTCATTTTTTGCTTTTGTGTCACACCATTACGATTTGTGATTGTAAATGATCTTTGAGTATAAAAGAGTACTCGTTGCAGCTCTTTCTCATAGTCATGGGTTTATTTTTAAGCATACATTCCAGTCTTATATAATATAGTCCATATAATTTTGATTCACCAAAATATTTTCATGATCTTCTTTCCTTGAGCATTTTTTACTTTAGGAAACATAATAGACAAACCCTAGACATTTTTCCACCTACATGTCAGTGTCTTGGTTTTAGTGAATAGGTATTTGTTTTTTAAATCTCAGAATACAACTATATACATTGAAATCTAACAAAATAGATATACCATAAAACTTAAAAAAAAAACTCAATACGTATGCATTGCCATAGTAAAAATAACTCCATGCGTACTTGATGTCTATATGAAACTTAAAGTAAAATGTATTATCCAGCTTGTACAGCAGTTATAAGTGAAAAATCTTCATCTGCTTTTTAGCAGACTTTGGATCTGCATATATATATATATATATATATATATATATAACACATAACATGAATTCTGACTCTCAGTAACAAAGTATCATTGTATTATAAATACTTAAGCCAACAAAATTAATTGATTTGATTATCTTAAATTTCAATGAAGTAAGGCAAAAGGAGCAGAGATATCTACAAGGCATCATTGTATTATAAATACTTATCATATGCGAGCCAACTATATAAATTGATTTGAACATCTTGAAAATCAATGAAGTAAAGCAGAAGGAGCCGAGACTAAACATATTAACAAATATGTTATATGAATTAAGCAAATATCAAACAGAATTAACTCATTTGGGATAATTAAGGTCAAAAAACGAGTCAGTATCATATCTGATTATGTACACCATTTATACTAATATGAAGAGCATCATATCTCTAATGGATATTAATATCCACAGCCTCCACAAACTGCATGAGCACCAGAACTACCTCAGCAGTAGATAATCCTGGAAAAAGCACAAAACATTCATGTTATATTTTCTCTTCAGAAGTTTAACATAAAGAACCAAGGAAACTAATCAATTTTTGACACAAAAGAAGGAAAACATAGCCTTCTACAGTACTATAGTTTCGAACAAAGATAATCAACAATCAGTTATTTTCTTTCAAGTGAATCAGCGCCTACACTATTGTTACAAAAAAAAAAAGAATCAGTGCCTACACTAGTTTTTAAGCAAAAATTATTAAATCAAATAATAAGCCCTTCTGTTTGATGAATAATTTTTGCTTCGAAGCTAGTGTATAGGAGCCCGCTGATTCAATCAAATAATAAACCCTAAAAATAATAATAAAAAAAATATGATAAAAAAAAGTACTATGAATCTCACCATCATTTTCAACATATTGAAATTGCAGTTACAATTACATTTCTACTAACGGGAATCAGTCAATGTTTCCCCCCAACCCTATTTTATACCTACCATCTTCTTTTATGGAGAAGCTCTCTAATCACCAACGTAAAACGTCTAATTTTGCTAAAACGTTTTCTGTTTTATTAAGTTTACTTAATTGTTAGCTCCTGTATTGGCGAGATATTGGAAGCAATATGTGGAGGCACAGACTGGCTGTAAACAATGATAATGCTACAAACAGATATTTAGCTGTTATTTTTCGACCTGCCTTCAGTTTCCTCTTTGGTATGAGATGCTTTCCTTTTTTCATTCGTTGATAAGAGTCAATACATGATCTTTCCATCTCACTGTTTCATATGCTTAGCTACAACTGCAAGTCTTTCCATCTCCTTGAATATAATTCAAACATCCTATTCTCGTATGCAATGTTACATTTGGTTCATCAAAAGGTCTACCACAAAAAAGGAGCAGAGGGTCAATAGGAGACCAAAAAAGCTTTTGAGTTTATGCTTAATTATATTGATATCGCTTCGCTTCAGAAGTTTTGGCTCTATTGTGATCTTTTTTTTTTCCTTTTTTCTTTTCATTTTAGTCTTGTGTACATGTCCCATAAATAGATGGAAATATTTCGCTAATAGTTCTGTGTAGTAAAAGATATGAGTTGTTCGATTTAATTCGAAATATAGTTGCTAACAATAAAAAAAATTGCAAATTACTAGAGCTTGTCTGCGTTCTAACTTTAGTCACGTCCGTCTCTGGTAGTTCTTCGTCTTGACAGACTATATTTGTAATACTGTTGTTATCTGGTTTATATTATCCATCTCATGATCTTTACGTTAAACAGGTATAACGGATATGCGTGTGTACTTCGACTAAGTAGATGGAAGCACTTCGTGTTTCAAACTGTGGTTTTCACATGGCCTGAAAATAATAGAAAACTCTGTCCAATCCTATCTAGCTCTATTCAAACTTCTTGAAGTTTCTTATAAATGGCGTTGAAAAGAGTAATGCGTCGTTGAATCATTGTTGAGTCAAACTTTCATTTTATAGTTTCTTATACTGTTGATTCCCTTGTTCGTTTTCACATGTCATGACATTTCTTCATTGTGACAATGGAATGGTTTTTGATTTATCTCCCTATGCACAGTTATCACATATATTTATACTACGGTAAAAGTCCATGATGGGATTCTCTTTGGCTGATAGTGTGTCAGTCCTAGGAGAAATGTTAAAAAGGGTATTGTTATTCTCAGCAATAGCAAGCACCTTCTTATACTTTGCATTTATAACACATAAGATAACCAGGGATAACCTTTTGTTTTACAAATTCTGTATGGTTTCTTGAACTTATTTCGCTATGTTTGGTTGGTGGATGATCTAATCAATCCAGTGAACAGGCAAGGACTTGTAAATGAGTATCAACTAAAATTTAACAGTGCCAGAGCCGTATATAGGGTGTGCAAGAAGTACACTGAAGACACTGATTGAAATATGCTTGATATACCATTATGCTGAGTGGCACATAAAATCTGGTTCCATGGATGCTGCAATCAAAATATTTCAGCGAGGTCTTAAAGTCGTTCCTGGTGAATCTAATACTGTATATCCTTTCTTTCATCATGTCTATGAATTAGTTGCTTTATATATTGTTTCGAACCTTTTATATTTCTCTAAGTGTCTACATTGTCCACTCTCTAATGTCAGATTCGGAAATGTTGACATATGCTTATGCTGAGTTGGAGGAATCTCGTGGAGCAATTCAGGTTTTTATTCTTGCTGCTTGCTTCTCCTTATTGAGCTGTTTCTTTTGTTCCCATACCCGTTATTATTTGTATGCTTTTGCAGTCAGCAAAGAAATTATATGAAAGCGTTTTGGGGGTTAGCACAAACTCTTTGGCACATATTCAAGCAAGAACAAGCAAAGTTCAGAACTTAGGACTGCTAAGATTGGCATAAAAACCACATCTTCTCTTCTTTTCATAGTCACATGCTTCTCAACTGATATTTGTTTCTTGTCTCCATTTGTTTCCCACCAATAAATTTTTTCACTTCTGGATTGTTTTCTTTTTTTCACTGGAAACATTCATGTGTATTTTTATATGCTTTCGCAGTTCCTTCGTTTTCTCCAGAGGAACAATACTTTTTATTGATTCTCATAAGGGTGGTACCTGAATAAGAAGGCAACACATCTTTTACGTTGCCTATAGGGTAAGAAAACGAATGATCTCGTGGTAGGGTTGTGTATTATGAACTGACGTAAACTCTCTTCAGTATCTCCATCCATAGCGTCACTGATATCACCGGTCCTAATAATTTCTCCGGCCATGATTTCACGGAGATGAATTTGCAGCCGTTGCTTGCTGTTTGCAGCTTTCTCTCCTCTTTTTAGTTCTTTTTCTTTGTAAATCCTAGATAATAATAACATATACGGCTTCCATTTTTCATATTACCTTATATCGGAATGGTTTGTTTTTTTGGTCTCCAATGCATTATAATTCCTCTTTTGTTTTTTTCCTTGCGTAGGTTTGATAATTTTCCTTTTACTATTTACGCCCTAAAACTTTAATTATCTCAAAGTATAGTAGAAACCCTAGCCACCGTAGAAATCAAACGAGCAATGGGTTCATCTTCAATCGATTTCATCAACTACATGCCAGATGAGATCCTCCACCATATCCTCTCCTTTCATCCCATCGATCTTGCCATCAGAACTTCCGTCTTGTCCAGAAGATGGAGGCATGTATGGTGCAAGACACCTTGTATAGACTTTGCTAACGTTTTTTTAACGGTGACGGCTCGAAAGATAAACCAAACCCTAAGCTCCTACAGGGCTCCTAAAATCATGAGCGTCAATCTTCATACGACCGAATATTATGTCTGTGCATCCGATATTGAAAGCTGGGTTGAGTTCGCTATGTTCCGCAATGTGGAGAAGCTATCTATGACCTTTCGTGGTCCACACGCTTATCGTTTCCTAGATGGCTTCTATCGTATTTCCTCCTTTAGGGAACTATGCATGTTGATATGATTCCCAGATGCACAGTGTCTTGGAAATCCCCGAGGAAGTTGACATTGAGTTCTTGTTATCTTCATGATGAATCTATTGCTAAAATTCTCTCTGGTTGTCCAATTCTTGAAACCTTGAGATTGTTATGGTTTCGTGGTTTACTTGAGCCTCTTGATCTGAGTAGATCACCGAGTCTTAGAACATTGGAATTAATTGATCGCGGCTCTGGAAAGTTTTAGCTGAGGATCGAAGACTAATCGAGATTGTAGCGCCACACATCCATAATTTGATATTGTCAACCAAGGCACCATGTACTTTAGTGGATGTCTCCTCTTCGTCCAAAGCTAACTTTGACATTGACATTATTAATGACCATGATTTTTCCTTGAACGCTGCTTTTATTCAAATCATGGTGCTAAAGATGTTAGCAAAATTGCAAAACGTAGAGAGGCTTACTCTTGGGCGACGAATATTTCTTCAGTAATGTATGTTCACCATTTTTTTGCATTCTCTTAT
>NW_006256756.1:6440322-6554491 GCF_000478725.1 Eutrema salsugineum | reverse complement strand
ATATGCATATATGCAAATAGATTCATTATTATGTTTCATTAGGCTGACATTTTCATCGTTTTTCTAGATTCTATCTCTCGCCGAACTTTGTGAAGTTCTTTTCCCAACGCTCAAGGTCCAAACTTTGATTGTTGAACTAAGCTTGTTCGATCTGTTATTCCTGGTATATCAAGGTTACTCCAAAATTCACCTGGATTAAAGAAGCTAATAGCAAACGTAACGTCCTAGTGTAACATAAAGGTATCTTTACCAGAACTAAACCTTTTAATATTTTATTTTCTCGTATAAAGATAAGACCATGCAAACTTATAACTGAGTAAGAAACATTCCAAGAATCATGCATTTGTCTTCACACGCTTTGTTGGGCTAATCTATATATAGAATTAAAATTTTGTAAAATCACGTACAATTGTGTTAGTATTCTTTGGGATAACTTTCTATGCATGCTCTATAGCATAAATATTTGGACAGATATTTAGATTCACAAGGCTTGGATCCAGATCAATGTTGGAGATCACTTTTGCTGGACGTCACATTGCATTGATAAGGATGATGTGTGGAAAATATTGGCTCCCTTCATGGAAATGGTGCTGAGAAACGAAAGGAACTTGAGACGTTGGTTGTAGGGTTGCAATATATCATCCCCTCTGATGATGCAAATATGTTTGAAGAGTTGCTTCAGAAGCTTCCTACACTTTCTAACAACAATAATGTCTCTATTGTGCTCAAACGCTATAATTAGTGTTTTTTATTTAGTGTTAATCTTATACAACCACAATAAAATATTTGTTGAAGCTATGGTTTTAGTGATGATTTGTATTATTGTTTCTGTAGAGTTACAGTATTTTGTATCACTCGGTTAAAAAGATGCTAACACAAAGAACCGATATGCAGTTTCGGGATGTGAACCGTTTGCTATCTGAGGCACTTCTTGCACTTTTAGATGATTCTTTTACTTATGAAGATTTTGAAAAGTTTCTCAAAAATGTTAAATGCGCTGCATAAACCTTTAGAAGACTCTTTAGTAGTGGTTTAATTCATAATATAAACCTCACCGAAATTGTACAATAGCATGAGATAGCTTCTCAAGACTCTTGTGTTGCAGTTTTGGAATATCCAGCAAAGTCTCTGCAGCGCTCTCTCCAGTCAAATCCGTTACAGGTTTGGTAATGAGGGTCATACTACAAAAGATAGCACAATCTCGCAAGATAGAAACCATGATCCGTGATCGTTAAAACCTTTAGTTTCTCTATTATCGAGCTATGAAGCTTGGTTTCTTCAACACTAGGCTTGACGGTTAGAGATTAAATATGTAATGCATAGCTTGACGGTTAGAGATCAAGATCTTCAACACTAGGCTTTTTCATCAAGGCCTAAGATTATGGTATCAATCTAAATATCAATAACAAACGACTGTCACTAAGTGAGCATATAAGAAAACTCCATGAACTTTACTCCCATCTTAAAACTTACCTTCAAGAGCAAGAGACTTGAATATAAGACTACCTTTATTGCAACAGCATTTTTACAGGATCATTCGCAAGGAATTGTGCGTTAGAACATTGTATAAGACTAATGTTAAACTAGAAGAAAACAATATCAATATATTCTCAAAGAGACCATCTAGTTTCTTTAACGCAAAGAAAAAGAAGATTCTTCTCTTTGAAAAAGAACGTTAAAGGAGTCTTTAAAAAAAACAAGGATTTGGTCGATCTGTTTAAACTGTGAATGTACAACAAAACAGAACATTTTGTGTCAAAGCATGTTTTATATTATCTCCTGCTCCTCGCCATAGGATTATATCCTCCTCTGTTTGTGTTCGACGATCTTTTGCAGCTTTTATTTCCTCCTTTACCTGCATCAATGCTCTGTTTCGGTGTCTCTTGCTCCTGTTTACTCCCATCACTTTCCCCAGAGTTGCAGTGATGGGGATCCCAAGATCAATACATCCACGTGGGCCAATATTGTCGAACAAACATCCTATTGTACTCCATTTATCCCTCCAGAAGAAAGTGTGGTTTCCATTCTTAACTTTCACTCTAGAGAAATCTTTTGCAATGTCCCTGTACTTTAGTATCTTATATTATGTATCGAAGAAACTTTCAAATTTCAGTGTCAAATTTTCCACCTTCATGGAACTGTGACGAAGCCAAATTACATTTCATGGATTATGCAATAAATAAAAGTATTATAAATATTTTTTTGACACATATCCTTAATTCAGAGTTAAATCTATTTTTATAAAAGTAAAGTTATTCAGGTTAATATTAAATTGATCTACAAACAAAATTTTATTAAAAAAAATTATTAGGTGTGTTTAGAACATGCACTAAAAGTGCTTTTGTTTTAATAGAATATATGACATAACTTTTTGGGAGATATCAGAAATTAACAATTCGTTCATTATTCAAAAACAGAGAACCACATCTACGATTTTCTTAACCATATGAACCTTTCAGTTATCAAGCTACCAATTAATGAGTTATCAATTTCTTAATAATTAATTTTACAAAAGCAACAAGATTACGAGGGCAAAATTCCATCAAACAAAAGACTAAAATTGAAATGATGATTTGTAAAATAAAAAAGGAATTAATGAATGATTTTTAGGATAAAATCATTAATGAATGATTTTTATGATAAAATCATAAAACCCTAATTAATTCATATAACCAATTAAAATAGTGTTTTGTTTATAAAGAACTCATTATCTATAGAATTTTATCAAGACTCCTTAATCAGAGACACAAAGATCATACAATCAATATTCATTATTCTAGATAAGCATCAATAATGATGACCATGCACTTTATATAAATACGACGTGAGGATACATAGTCTACCATATGATTATGATCGTGGAGGCATAGCCTACCAGAACGATTGATTCGAAGAAGGTATTACTTATCATCCCAGAATAATATAAATACAAACATAAATTAAATCTCACTTTTTTGGTGGAAGAACAAAAAAAGACTATCATGCTGATAACGTGTTGTGAATAGAAAAGAAAGAGAAGAGAATAGAGGAAATTGTTGGGTTTCATTACATGAATAATGAGAAGTATATATAGTATTACAAAGATTTGAGAAGGAAGCTAAAACCTATAAAATAAGGAAATAGAAAATATTTTAAACCTCATTATAATATGAGTCTTATAATGGGCATTCATATTAATTATTCATAACAATTAAACTATTTTCTTTTGATTTTCTACCAATTTATTTTAAAATCAAATTTTCTACAACATCTTCTTGAAGTACGTTAACAAAATGTACTGTTTTATTATAACTTTTTGAGTTAAATATGTTTGAAAAATTGTTGACTGTTTGTGCCTCCTTTCTCGATATCTTTACTGTTGCCCCATAAAAACTTTATAAATTGTATTTATTTTAAATTCTTTCAAGTGCTAAATTATCCAATCAAGACTTAGTACTTTTAAAACTTGTAATATTCTACTAAATATTCACAAAGTTACCAAGAGCTAATAGCTCAACTGGTAAAGATTTCAGACAAAACTTTTGAGACGAAACTAATATTACATGTTGTGGTTCGGGCGTGGGAATTACATATTTCGGCCCAAAACCTCCTAGTAATCCAAAACAAAAACAAAACAAAAAAATCACAAAATTTAACTTTGTCTTTTTGTTCATGCGATGATTGATTTTCTAAAAGTTACCAAAAAAAAAACTTTACTTTTGTCTTATAAATCACCATTTATTATTTTTCAAGGCAAATTCGCTACAGTAAATTTTTAAAAAAATACATTATAAATTTAAAGTCTCTAACAATCACCTTTCTGTCAGAGATAGAAACTTACAGATGAAAATAATTATAGAAAGACACATTTACTAAAATTTTAAATTAAGGTTAAACTCTATCTGTATTATGATATATATTAAAATCATTTAAAATCTCTACTCAAGTATCACCATTTGTATGCTTATTATACTCATGTTTAACCTCAATAATATTATCAGTTTTTCATTTGTAATATCATATCTAAATCTTTAATTTATTGTTATTTTTATTGTTTTTCAGTATCTTTTAGTTTAATTTTAAGGTATTTTATTTTATTTTAATGATGAGACTTTATAAACTTTTATTGTATTTTAAAATCCTTAAAATTTTAGTTTATCCAATCAAGATTTATTACTTTAGAAACCTGTAAATCTTTTCTAAAAAATTACAACAACTAATTTGCAACTTTTTTTTTCTGCGATGTCTTATTTATAAAGTAACCAAAATAAAATCGTACTTTTTTTTAATTGCTACCAATCACTTTAAAGTCAAATTGTCTACAACATTTTCTTAAATTACATTAACACAATATACTCTTTTATTACATTAGATGTATATATGTTTGAAAGATTGTTGATTGCTTGTGGCTCATTTCCCTCTATCATATTGTTGTCCCATCTAAGATTTTATAAATTTGAATTTATTTAAAACCCATCAAATTGTACTAGACATTTACAAAGATTTACTTTCTCTTTTTGTCCCTATGATGGTTTATTTTTTACTTTTTATTTATTTTTAAAATCTTTCAAGATATTATCTAATCAAGGTTTAAAAATTAATTTTATCAAATTATTTATAATCTTATATCTAAATCGTTTATTATTGGCTATTTTTACAGTCTTTATTAGATCAGATTTTTTTAAACTATAAGAGTTTCAAGAATTTCTTTAATTCTAAAATCTTTAAAGTTCTAATATATTCAATTAAGGGTTTAATACATTTAAAAGACTTAACCTTCTCTTGCCAAATTCTACTATTGACTTTTCTCCCTATGATCGATGGTTTTATTTTTGAAAAGCCAACAAAATTAAACTATTCAAATCTTTGATCGTTGATGAATTTCTTAATTACCCAAAACTCTTTACAAATTTTAAAGATTTTAACAAATTCTATGCAAATATTGACAGATCTTTTGTATATTAAAATTGACCAACTGTATCTAAATCCAACTATATCTATGGAAACTTTGTTTGATTTATTAAATAAGGGTTCAAAATTACCATTGAAGTAAGTACTTTGAGTTTTCTTTTGAAAATATAGTCTCAAGTTTAGAAAGTGTTTTGATATTATGTTAAGTTTCATCTCTAAAATAGTCATTATTTGTATACCATGTTAAGTTTCATCTCTTTTAAGCCGTCATTTCTAAAACGTTGACAGAGTTGAGACAAGGTGTCTGGCACCATACATGCCTCCGTCGCCTGAACAAGACAGAAGTTCTGATAGTGAGATTGATGGGAAGAAATGAGAGGATACCGTAGAGGATCTCATCTGGCATATAGTTAATGATCACAGATCACTGTGCTCTACAATGCCCAAACGATGATCTTCCGTAAGTTATTCTGGTTTATCCCTTATAGAATCCAATCCTGGAGGCTCACTTGAATTCAAAGAAACATTACCCTTTTCATCATAAGAACCAAGAGACTTTATGTCCTTCTCTACATCCTTTAAACCACCAAACCGTTATGTTCATATCCCAAGGAAACCCACATCGGAAACCCAGCGAAGGTACTTTAGAAACTAGCAGTAAGTACCTGAGAAGTTAAACTGTCCACCTCCACAAGAATCATTTCCAATTTACAGTAGATTCTATCATACCATGCTATTCCTTTAGATTTTGTATTCATAGTTCACTAACACAACGACATTACTACTGTGAAGAAAAACCAAATCCCAAGTAAATATCTTTGTGAAACAAGATCATCATATTCATAGATTGAATATATAATCCTAAATGCAATGATAACAAGAAGATTTTCATATTAAAAAAAGCAATGCCTCAACTTCGAAACAACTTCTATTCAGAGATGCTTTATCCCAGAAAAGATGTAGAAAATCTAGGGAAAAAGAAAGAATCATAGCAGTTTGATCTGATAAGGTTGGAATTTTTTTTGTTATAAAGACCAGACAATTCTACCGAAGTCGTGATCAAAGCACGATAACAGCAGAAAAAAAAATACTCTTAAATCGCTGTATTAACCTTTAGAAGACTCTTTTGTTGCGGTTTAATTCTACAAAAGCATGAGATAGCTTCTCAAGACTCTTGTGTTGCAATTTTGGAATATCCAGCAAAGTCACTGAAGCGCTCTCTCCAGTCAAATCTGTTACAGGTTTCGTAATGAGGGTCATACTATAAGAGATAGCACAATCTTGCAAGATTGAAACCGTGATCCGTGATCGTTAAAACCTTTAGTTTCTCTATTATCTAGCTATGAAGCTTGGTAATGCATAGCTTGACGATGAGAGATTCAGAATTTAAGTTCTTCAACACTAGGCTTCTTCCAACAAAACAGAACCTTGTGGATCTTTTGATTACAAATTAAATTGTTCAAGGTTCGAGTACTAGCTCAAGTCAAAAAAAATTCTCAGGGAATATACTTTTTTGTTAATGGATACAACTCTGCTTGACTGCAAAGACAAATGTTATCATGTACCCTTGTGGTTAGATTTGAATATATGGGTAAGAATCTAAACTAGTGAAAAGTTAGAAGCCAGGAAAAGATGAACGAAAAAGATATAAGAAAGTAAAAAAAAAATCCTAATTCACAACCCAAATTAAAATAACATAGAAGAAAAAAAACCATCAAACAAAGGAAAGAGAGAGCGGCTTCGAGAAGTCTTGACGAAGAACAACCAGAGTCTTCTTTTTGGTCCTCTCCCGTCTTTTTCTCACTTTTTTCTCTTCAATATTAGAAAAAATGTTGATTTCTTGGGTTGTTTGGCCTGATTTGGAAGCCCAACTATCTGGACAAAAAAGTCTGATCCAAAATGCCAACCAGTTTTATTTTATCAATGCCTTAAAATTTTTTTTAAAAAACATCCAAAAAGCAAAAAAAATACTTAAACACAAAGGAAATGATATAAAAAAAGTCCAAATCATCACTCAAAAGATCCACCATATTTGACAATCATAGAGACAAATCTTGTTGTGGTTTACAACTTTATTTGATCAATGATGCCTTGTTCAAAAATATCATAAAATAACCCAAAAAAAAGTACCCCACAAGATCCACAACATCCGAAAAGCAAAAAAAAAAAAAGTAAAATGATAAGAAAATACAAGAAAAATGATTATTTAAAAAAAATAAAATAAAAGGTCCAAAATCAGCTAAAAGAACCACGACATTTTTCAGAATCACAGAGACAAATCTTGCTGCCTTTAGAAACCTTAGTCCCATCTTCTTCTTCAACCTCTTGAGACATTCCATAATCGTACCTCAATTCAGTCAATGGAGGAATATGCCTCATAGCGAAAAAGGCAATACGAATACACGGCTCACGATTCTCTTCACTCTCAATAGGCTGCCACATCACATTTGGGGAGCAGCTATGGTTCATGAACCGACTCACATTCCCATTCCTTCTTGCACTGATCAACAATCGCGACTTGATGTTATAAACCTCAGAGACTTGTTCCCAACAATCTTCTCCCACAAGTTCCGGTTCGCAGTTCCACCTGAACGGGTTAAAAA
Source organism: Eutrema salsugineum (assembly GCF_000478725.1). Classification (NCBI taxonomy): domain Eukaryota; kingdom Viridiplantae; phylum Streptophyta; class Magnoliopsida; order Brassicales; family Brassicaceae; genus Eutrema; species Eutrema salsugineum. The sequence goes on along the minus strand of NW_006256756.1, from coordinate 6,546,998 downwards.
AACGAGAAGTGTCGAACACGTACTCATCGTCCTCTTCTACTTCTTCTATGATCTTACGCATACCAGTGAACTCGCAGATGAAAGTTCCAGCTCGGATCGGCTCCAACGAACGTAATCCCCAGCCACACTTCTCTGTCTTAAACACTTCGACCCGGATTTTCAAATAATTCTGAGTTATCCTTAGTTTGCATTCGAGAAGACAAGCACATGAATCACCACATTCGTAAACCATCGGTTTCCGATATACTAAAATTTGGTCTAGGTATGGTGATTCCCCACCATTTTTCATGATGCAATAGCATTTTGGATCTTCATGGATGGAACATGGTCGGCCATAGCAATCGCTGCAGCCGATAGATCTATGATGCAGATCAAGCGTCCTACTCATGAAAAGCTGACTGTTTCCATAGCTAAAATCTCCGGGTGTCTCCTTGTTGTTTTCATCGATTTCATTCACTAGCGGAACTGGTGATGATGCCTCGCGTCCTTGAGAAATATCTGCAAGTATTAAACCCTTTCTTGAATTATCCGAGCTACACTTCCTCCATCGTTCTGCTGACTTCCAGTTCATGTAGCCAAAAGGTTGACCTGGTTTCCTCACCAATTTGAATTTGTACTCTTCGAAACCAGACTTTCCTATCGCTGTCCAGTAATCAGACACAATGTAGAGCCCGTCGTAAATATAAATTTTTTTCTTCTTGTCATTGGGGTCTTCTTCGCCTCTGATCACTCTAACCTCATTCCCTTTATTTTTACTTGCTTCCAATGCAAGGTTTCCTCTCACAAGTTTCTGATCAACAGCCTGCCCATTCTTATCTGTTCCACCATGTCCAGTGTATACCAAAGATTCAATTTCCTCTGTTTCATCACTGTAGTGTCCTGATGTTACGACACTCGTAGCTATAGGGCCTTCTGTTGCGCCGTCTTTAACCGTCAGGTAGTCGATGCCAGCGACCATCTGCATGTGAAGCCCAACTAGACACATCTCACCCCAGAAGTAGAATATATCGCCTACTTCAACTCCAGGAACCGGGCCGATTCTTTTCCTTGTATTGGTCCTAACACCCAAGTTCCTACAATTGGTAAGTGCTGTTGTAAGCACGCTTTTTCCACAGTTTAGTTGGCATAACCGGCGTCTAAGTGATTCAAACCGCATCAGAACTAAATCAACTACCTCTTGGTTTCCATTTTTTTTCTCTGCTTCCATTATACCCGAGTTAAAATTCGGGTTTGATATAACCACTCTGCTATTGGCAGCATAAGTTTTCTGCTTCTTCCGGCTTCCCTTCACGTTTTTCGAACCCTTTGGTCGGCCACGTCCTTTTTTGATAACACCAATACTAGGACCAGCATCAGAAGGCAAAAAATCTTTGTTGGAGTCATTGAATGGTGTAATGGTTTGAACTGGCATTACCATCACGGGAAGAGGTGTTGCTGTATTATGGGTTTCATCGCTGACACTACCAGATTCTGAGAATGGTATATCCATTAGAAGAGGTGTGTTCATCCGAGGAACATATGCTGTTGCATTCTGGGTTTCATCATTCACACCACCAAATTCCGGAAATGGTATATCTGTTAGAAATGATGAATCCATTGGAGGAAAAGGTATTGTTGTGTTATGTGCTTCATCACTGACACCACCAGATTCTGTAATATCCATTAAAAATGGTGTGTCCATCAGAGGTGTTGGTGACGATGTGCCTTCAATCTGATTATGATCATCGTCAAAACTTTTGAGCAGTTCAGCCTCAGTTGGATACAACGACTTATCCATTGCAACTAAAAAAAAGTCATATCAAAACAATGATGAAAAGTTAGTTACCATCAAACTACCGTGAAGTTCATGAGAAGAAAAATAGATATGAGAAACTAAATATATGCAATGAATAATCATAATAAAAGGCATCAAGTAGAGGAAATTTTTTCAAAACCAAACGATAAAGATGAAATTTAGATGGATTTTTGAATTCATAAAAACCTATATACAGTGATATGTAGAATATACATAACAATTTTATTCATTTTCTATGTTGTACAAGCAATCAATTTTTATTTGCTTAAACTCTAGGGTTAAAAAAACAAACCTCTAGGGTTGCCAGATAAAGAATGCTTGTTATAACCTTCTTGTACTCTATTATTACAAATGCATCAAATTGTTAAAAAAAACAACCCCAATAGTTATAAAACTACGCCACTATAGCCAAACATGAACTATCTAAAACAACCAAACAAATCTCTATTTATTTTTCTTCTGATAAGATTAAAAATATAGTAGTTCAAAACATTTGGGTTTTGTGCATGGTTTCTATGGACATCATGAAAACTTTGTAGAGAATTTCTATTAGTTTTCAATTTTTTTTTTTTTTGTAAATTTTAAACCGAGAGACCGCATATATGGTGTTTGGTGAGAAGCCCTAGTATAAAAAAACAACAATGATCAAATGACCATTTTTTTTACTGTTTAAAACATAAACTATTTATTATCGCTTAAAGCATCGTTTGAGAAATAAAATTATCTTCATCATAATTTGATAACTGCTTCAAGAAAATGATTATCAAATCTAAGTAAATAATTAGAAATATAAAATCACAACACAAACAACAACAATATTTTACGTTAGGAAAAAAAAAAGTAGCCTCATTTTATAGTTAGATTCTCTTCATCATACATTGATACCTACTTAGAGAAAGGATTATCAAAACTGAATAGCATTTCAAATATATAAAATCACAACAAAACAATATATATATATATATTCAATCTTAATTAACTTCGAAAACATATAGAAGATTAGAAATGTTCAATCTACTTTTTGTCAATATTTAAAAGAGAGCATACTACATTAAAACGTATAACAATATGTTTAGATTTGAATTCTAATCATCAATATTGTACTAAGGATCCATGCCTTTTTGAAAGAAAAAAAAATAAAAAAATAAAAAAATAACACTCATAAACAAAGATAAACTTTTAATCCAAGATTATTGGATCAAACTTTTCAAAGAAAAATAAAACTAATAAAACAGATCTGAAAACATATTATTCAATCATACTTTTAAAATTCAGATAAATAAAAGTTAATCTCAATTCTAACAATAAAAACGCATGCATGAGACAATTATAAACAAAAAAAGAACAAGAATGAAAGAAATCATACTTATTGGCAACACAAATTCATGGAATATATATATATATATATATATATATATATATATATATTATAAAGAAGCAACAAAAAATTGAGAGTACCTTTTGAAGAACGCGAAATGAAAATATGAATGGAAAGTGATTGGAGTAATAGTATACAACAATCTTTTAGTATTTGGTAGTGAGTACAAAAAGACAAAGAGAAGAACGCTATTTAAATTGCATTTTATGAGCATCATGTGTTGTTTTTTACATTAAAAAATAGGCCGTTAGATCAAGTAAAACTAATCTTCACCATCCAAATTTTAATAATAAAAAACTCTAGATTTTTTTTTTATCTATTCAATGTATCTAGATAAGACAGTGATATTATCCTTTAATATTGTTTACCAATTTTGTATAAAATATTAATAAACAGAAATAGAAAAAAATCTTTGTCTTCCAAATCTAGATTTTATATTTTCTGCATATCTATAATTAATTCAACTTTTTGAAATTTTGAATGGGTTGAAATAAAAATTTACCAAAAGTATCAAATAATATGAGTTGTATATTTGTATGTATATTCTTATCTTCCAGATATTTTCTTTATAAAGATTATATAAACAATCTTTTCTCTTTTTTTTTTAATATGAGTTGAAAAGCATTCTTTATACGGTTGTCTCATAGTTATACCAGATTTTAATAGATTGTATTTTCATTAAAATTTAGATAAAAACTAAAACGAGAATGAAGCACAAAAAAAAAAAGGAATTAAAACAAATTATGGTTGAGTAGAGATTATCTTCTATTGAAAAATCTTCCTTTACAAGCTCACAAAGCCACTCATTTTTTGCTTTTGTGTCACACCATTACGATTTGTGATTGTAAATGATCTTTGAGTATAAAAGCGTACTCGTTGCAGCTCTTTCTCTAGTCATGGGTTTGTTTTTAAGCATAAATTCCAGTCTAATATAATATAGTCCATATAATTTTGATTCACCAAAATATTTTCATGATCTTCTTTCCTTGAGCATTTTTTACTTTAGGAAACATAATAGACAAACCCTAGACATTTTTCCACCTACATGTCAGTGTCTTGGTTTTAGTGAATAGGTATTTGTTTTTTAAATCTCAGAATACAACTATATATATTGAAATCTAACAAAATAGATATACCATAAAACTTAAGAAAAAATCTCAATACGTATGCATTGCCATAGTAAAAATAACTCCATGCATACTTGATGTCTATAAGAAACTTAAAGTAAAATGTATTATCCAGCTTGTACAGCATTTATAAGTGAAAGTTCTTCATCTGCTTTTTAGCAGACTTTGGATCTGCATATATATAACACATAACATGAATTCTGACCCTCAGTAACAAAGTATTATTGTATTATAAATACTTAAGTCAACTAAATTAATTGATTTGATTATCTTAAATTTCAATGAAGTAAAGCAAAAGGAACAGAGATATCTACAAGGCATCATTGTATTATAAATACTTATCATATGCGAGCCAACTATATAAATTGATTTGAACATCTTGAAAATCAATGAAGTAAATCAGAAGGAGCCGGGACTAAACATATTAACAAATATGTTATATGAATTAAGCAATTGAAAAAAAAATTAACTCATTTGGGATAATTAAGGTCAAAAAACGAGTCAGTATCATATCTGATTATGTACACCATTTATACTAATACGAAGAGCATCATATCTCTAAAGGAGATTAATATCCACAGCCTCCACAAACTGCATGAGCACCAGAACTACCTCAGCAGTAGATAATCCTGGAAAAAGCACAAAACATTCGTGTTATATTTTCTCTTCAGAAGTTTAACATAAAGAACCAAGGAAACTAATCAATTTTTGACACAAAAGAAGGAAAACATAGCCTTCTACAGTACTATAGTTTCAAACAAAGATAATCAACAATCAGTTATTTTCTTTCAAGTGAATCAGCGCCTACACTATTGTTACCAAAAAAAAGAAAAGAATCAGTGCCTACACTAGTTTTTAAGCAAAAATTATTAAATCAAATAATAAGCCCTTCTGTTTGATGAATAATTTTTGCTTCGAAGCTAGTGTATAGGAGCCCGCTGATTCAATCAAATAATAAACCCTAAAAATAATAATAAAAAAATATAATAAAAAAAGTACTATGAATCTCACCATCATTTTCAACATATTGAAATTACAGTTACAGTTACATTTCTACTAACGGGAATCAGTCAATGTTTCCCCCCAACCTTATTTTATACCTACCATCTTCTCTTATGGAGAAGCTCTCTAATCACCAACGTAAAACGTCTAATTTTGCTAAAACGTTTTCTGTTTTATTAAGTTTACTTAATTGTTAGCTCCTGTATTGGCGAGATATTGGAAGCAATATGTGGAGGCACAGATGGCTGTAAACAACGATAATGCTACAAAACAGATATTTAGCTGTTGTTTTTCGACCTGCCTTCAAGTTTCCTCTTTGGTATGAGATGCTTTCCTTTTTTCATTCGTTGATAAGAGTCAATACATGATCTTTCCATCTCACTGTTTCATATGCTTAGCTACAACTGCAAGTCTTTCCATCTCCTTGAATATAATTCAAACATCCTATTCTCGTATGCAATGTTACATTTGGTTCATCAGAAAGGTCTACCACAAAAAAGGAGCAGAGGGTCAAGAGGAGACCACAAAGGCTTTTGAGTTTATGCTTAGTTATATTGATATCGCTTCGCTACAGAAGTTTTGGCTCTATTGTGTTCTTTTTTTTTCCTTTTTTCTTTTCATTTTAGTTTTGTGTACATGTCCCATAAATAGATGGAAATATTTCGCTAATAGTTCTGTGTAGTAAAAGATATGAGTTGTTCGATTTAATTCGAAATATAGTTGCTAACAATAAAAAAAATTGCAAATTACTAGAGCTTCTCTGCGTTCTAATTAACTGTAGTCACGTCCGTCTCTGGTAGTTCTTCGTCTTGACAGACTGTATTTGTATTTATCCATCTCATGATCTTTACTTTACACAGGTATAACGGATATGCGTGTGTACTTCGACTAAGTAGATGGAAGCACTTCGTGTTTCAAATTGTGGTTTTCACATGGCTTGGAAATAATAGAAAACTCTGTCCAATCCTATCTAGCTCTATTCAAACTTCTTGTAGTTTCTTATAAATGGCGTTGAAAAGAGTAATGCGTCGTTGAATCATTGTTGAGTCAAACTTTCATTTTATAGTTTCTTATACTGTTGATTCCCTTGTTCGTTTTCACATGTCATGACATTTCTTCATTGTAACAATGGAGTGGTTTTTGACTTATCTCCCTATGCACAGTTATCACATATATTTATACTACGGTAAAAGTCCATGATGGGATTCTCTTTGGCTGATAGTGTGTCAGTCCTAGGAGAAATGTTAAAAAGGGTATTGTTATCCTCAGCAATAGCAAGCACCTTCTTATACTTTGCATCTATACCACATAAGATAACCAGGGTAACCTTTTGTTTTACAAATTCTGTATGGTTTCTTGAACTTCTTTCGCTATGTTTGGTTGGTGGATGATCTAATCTATCCTATGAACAGGCCAAAGGACTTGTAAATGAGTATCAACCAAAATTTAACGGTGCCAGAGCCGTATATAGGGTATGCAAGAAGTACACTGAAGACACTGATTGGAATATGCTTACTATACCATTATGCTGAGTGGCACATAAAATCTGGTTCCATGGATGCTGCAATCAAAAAATTTCAGCGAGGTCTTAAAGTCGTTCCTGGTAAATCTAATATATCCTTTCTTTCATTATGTCTATGAATTAGTTGCTTTATATATTGTTTCGAACCTTTTATATTTCTCTAAGTGTCTACATTGTCCACTCTCTAATGTCAGATTCGGAAATGTTGAAATATGCTTATGCTGAGTTGGAGGAATCTCGTGGAGCAATTCAGGTTTTTTTCTTGCTGCTTGCTTCTCCTTATTGAGCTGTTTCTTTTGTTCCCATGCCCGTTGTTATTTGTATGCTTTTGCAGTCAGCAAAGAAATTATATGAAAGCGTTTTAAGGGTTAGCACAAACTCTTTGGCACATATTCAAGCAAGAACACGCAAAGTTCAGAACTTAGGACTGCTAAGATTGGCATAAAAAGCACATCTTCTCTTCTTTCCATAGTCACATGCTTCTCAACTGATATTTGTTTCTTGTCTCCATTTGTTTCCCACCAATAAATTTTTTCACTTCTGGATTGTTTCCTTTTTTTACTTCTGGATCTCCATCCATAGCGTCACTGATATCACCGGTCTTAATTTCTCCGGCCATGATTTCACGGAGATGAATTTGCAGCCGTTGCTTACTGTTTGCAGCTTTCTCTCCTCTTTTTTGTTCCTTTTCTATTAGGATCCTTGGTTTACTTTGGTTAAGCTTGGTTTAATATTGAGCTGGTTAGAGTTGGTTTACTGTAATTGATATATAAGAGAGTGATGAACTAATTGTAACGACTAACGAAGATAATGACAATATTTTCTTCTCTCAAACTTCTTCTTCATCATCTTGATTCTGAGCTAGATCATCTTCGATGAATCTTCTTAATATGGTATCAGAGCTTTTCTGAATCTTCCGCTTTACCTCGAATCATCGTTCCGATTTCAATTTTCTCTCGATTCGTTTCGATATTGTTCTTCATGATATCTGAAACTTTCATTGGATCGATAATCTGCTTTCTCGTTCTACATTTGATATTTTCTTTCTGATTTGATCATCTTTCGATCAATATTTCCATTTCTTTCTCGACATTGTCGATTATTCTTTCCTTGAAATTCAATGGCGGCACCTCGTCCTACTTACTCGGCTTCGCTGAATCCACCGGCATCTGATTCCTCACGTTCTTCGACAGATCAATACGAGAATCCGTATTATTTGCATAACAACGACCACGCTGGGTTGGTTCTTGTATCGGATCGATTGACAACAGTTTCGGATTTTCATTCATGGCGAAGATCTGTTCGAATGGCATTGAATGTGCGGAACAAGCTCGGCTTCATTGATGGTACGATTCTTAAACCATCTGAAACGGATCGTGACTATGGTGCTTGGTCTAGATGCAATGATATGATTGCTACTTGGTTGATGAATTCGGTTTCCAAGAAAATAGGGCAGAGTTTGTTGTTCATATCTACAGCAGAAGGAATATGGAAGAATCTGCAATCTAGGTTTAAGCAAGATGATGCTCCTAGGATTTATGATATAGAACAAAGACTAAGTAAGATTGAACAAGGCTCTATGGATGTTTCTGCATATTATACCGAATTGCTTACGCTTTGGGAGGAACACAAGATATACATTGAGCTTCCAGTTTGTACTTGTGGTCGATGTGAGTGTGACGCAGCTTCTAAGTGGGAAACGTTGATAGAGAGGAGTCGTGTTACCAAATTCTTGATGGGGTTAAATGAGTTGTATGAACAAACAAAAAGGCATATTCTGATGTTGAAGCCTAATCCTACAATTGAAGAAGCATTTAACATTGTTACTCAGGATGAGAGGCAAAGATCGCTTAAGCCTTCAACTAAGGTGGATAATGTAGCCTTTCAGACTCTTGCTCCTCCTGCTACTGGACAAACTACTCCTGCAGCTGACCAAAGTGCAATCATTGCAGCATATAATGCTAGTAAAGTGGCTCAGAAACCTGTGTGTACACATTGTGGAAAGACTGGACACACTATTCAAAAGTGTTTCAAAATCCATGGTTTTCCCCCTGGCTACAAGGTGAACAAGAATGGGTTTCAGGCTCGGCCACAGATGCCACAATTTCAGTATCAGCCACAAATGCCACAATTTCCAAATTCTCAACCTATGCAGTTCCAATCGCAGATGCCGATGCAGAATGCTCCTCCTCCTCGTAATTTCCAGCAAACGAATGCTATCGCGAATGTTTGTTCAAATATGGGCTACTATAACTATGGATATCCAATGGCTCCTGCATCTGTTACAAATGTTCAAAGTGGAGGAAACATTCAGAATCTTCAGAGCTACACACCACAACAGATTCAGCATCTGATTTCACAATTTAGTGATCAAGTGACTGCGAAGGAAGATGTAGCTCAAGCATTGAAATCTACTGCATCCATTACAGAACATGGTGTCATGGCTAAATCATCAACTTCGGGTACTGTTTCTTTTCCTTCTACCAGCCTTAAATATGAGAATCAGGATCTTACTTTCCAAAACCATTTCCTTTCCACACTTCAGAAATTTCTTCCTAATGATGCTTGGATAATAGATAGTGGAGCCTCTAGTCATGTTTGTTCTGATCTAGCCTTGTTTAGGGAATTAATACCTGTTTCAAGTGTAACGGTTACACTTCCTAATGGTACTAGGGTCCCGATTACTCATACTGGCACCATTCATATCACATCATCTCTAGTTTTGCATAATGTATTGCATGTACCTGATTTTCAGTTCAATTTGATTAGTGTTAGTTGCTTGGTTCAGACTTTGTTCTGTTCAGCTCATTTCTTTTCTACTTGTTGCATTATTCAGGATCTTTCTCAGGGCTTGATGATTGGGAGGGGTAAACTTTTCCACAATCTTTACATTCTCGAGAATGCAGCCCCTTCTACATCAACTCCTACAACATTGTTTACTGGTTCTGTGTTAGCTGATGGACTTGTTTGGCACCAACGTTTAGGGCATCCATCGACAGCTGCATTACATAAGATTTCTTCTTTTTTACCTGGTTTTAAGTCTGTTTCTTTAGAAAAGGATCATTGTTCTGTATGTCCTTTAGCGAAACAAAAACGATTAGCTTTCATTTCTCATAATAATTTGGCTTCTAAGCCGTTTGATTTGGTACACATTGATGTATGGGGTCCTTTCAGTGTTGAATCTGTGGAAGGTTTTAGATATTTTTTCACTCTGGTTGATGACAGTACTAGAGTCACTTGGTTATACATGCTAAGGAATAAAAGTGAAGTTTCATCTGTGTTTCCAACTTTTCTTAAACTCATTGAAACTCAATTTGGAACTCAAGTAAAAGCTATTCGATCTGATAATGCTCATGAATTAGCTTTTACTGATTTGGTTAAAAGCCGTGGCATGTTACATTACTTCTCTTGTGCTTATACTCCACAACAAAACTCTGTTGTTGAGAGAAAGCATCAACATTTACTTAATGTGGCTAGATCATTGCTTTTTCAATCAAATATTCCTTTACAATACTGGAGTGATTGTGTCTTGACTGCAGTATACCTGATAAATCGCATACCTTCTCCATTGTTAGCTAATCAATCACCTCTTGAATTGTTATTGAACAAGAAACCTGATTATAATTTGTTGAAGAGTTTTGGTTGTTTATGCTATGTTTCAACACTGCAAAAGGATCGTCATAAATTTTCACCTAGAGCTACACCTTGTGTTTTTCTAGGATATCCTTTAGGCTATAAGGGCTACAAAGTGTTAGATTTGGAATCTCATTCTGTTAGCATCTCGCGCAATGTTGTCTTCTATGAAGATAAGTTTCCTTTTAAGACTAGTGAAATAGTTTCTCATGCTGCAGATATGTTTCCGAATACTATTTTACCTCTTCCTGCACCATTGCATTTTGTTGAATCTATGCCCTTTGACTTACCACCATCTACATCATCAGTGGAACCAGTACATATATCTCATGAGCATCCTAGTACTCATTCATCTATTACAACTGTGCCTGAGGTAGGTATTAGTTCCGTCAATAATGCTAGGCCTAAACGAACTACTAGGGCTCCTAGTTATCTGACTGAGTATTATTGTAACTTGGTTTCACTTTCCTCTTCCACTACTTCAAATAACATCACTCCATCTGCCTTACATAACACCACTCCGTATCTTATATCTTCTGTCATATCATATGACAAATTTACTCCCACTATCCAATCCTATATTCTTGCCTATATCCTGGAAACAGAACCGAAAACCTTTAAACAGGCCATGGCATCTGAAAAATGAACAAAGGCTGTGAATGTGGAGCTTCATGCGTTAGAAGACAAAGGAACTTGGAATGTAGAATCACTACCACCGGGAAAGAATGTGGTAGGCTGTAAATGGGTTTTTACCATAAAGTATAATGCAGATGGATCCGTAGAGCGTTATAAGGCGCGATTAGTTGCTCAGGGTTTTACTCAGCAAGAGGGTATTGATTACATCGACACTTTTTCTCCAGTTACTAAGCTAACAAGTGTGAAACTCTTGTTAAGTCTTGCTGCTATTCAGGGTTGGATTTTAACTCAGATGGATGTATCTAATGCCTTCTTGCATGGTGATTTGGATGAGGAGATCTACATGAGTCTTCCTCAAGGATATACGCCCGCTTCGGACAAGCCTCTTCAAACCAACCCAGTTTGTCGCCTCGTGAAGTCTTTATATGGTCTTAAACAAGCTTCACGACAATGGTACAAGAGGTTTTCTTCAGTCTTGTTGGGAGCAAACTACATTCAATCACCTGCGGATAACACTCTCTTTGTTAAGGTCTCATCTTCTTCCTTTATTGCTGTGTTAGTCTATGTAGACGATATTATGATATCCAGTAATAATGATGAGACTGTTGAAGAATTGGAGAAGCTACTAAGGTCTGAATTTCAGATTAAGGATCTTGGTCCAGCTAGATTTTTTTTGGGATTAGAGATAGCTCGTTCTTCAAGTGGGATTTCTGTTTGTCAGCGTATTTATGCCTTGAACTTGTTGGAAGATGCTGGTTTATTAGGCTGCAACCCCACTTCAGTTCCTATGGATCCTTCTTTGCACCTTACTAAGGATCTTGGAACTCCCTTACCCTATCCTACATCTTACAGAGAGCTCATTGGTCGATTGTTATATCTTACTATAACTAGACCCGATATAACCTTTGCAGTGCATCAGTTGAGTCAGTTTTTATCATCGCCGACTGATGTACATTTGCAAGCTGCACATAAGGTTCTTCGATACATCAAATCAAATCCAGGACAAGGTTTGATGTATGCCTCTGATTCTGAGCTATGTTTGAATGCTTTTACTGATGCTGATTGGGCTACTTGCAAGGAGACTCGACGGTCTATCACTGGTTTTTGTGTCTACCTTGGTTCTCATTGATTTCATGGAAGTCTAAGAAGCAATCAGTAGTAAGTCGAAGCAGTACTGAAGCAGAGTATCGGAGTTTGGCATTGGCGACGTGTGAGCTTATATGGATTCAACAACTTCTTCATGACTTACACATCAAGGTGACATCTACAACCAAGTTATTTTGTGATAATAAGTCTGCAATCCATATAGCTACAAACCCTGTGTTCCATGAGCGAACAAAACACATCGACATCGATTGCCACACTGTTCGAGATCAGATTAAAGCTGGACGTTTGAAGACTATACATGTTCCTACAGGCAACCAACATGCTGATATTCTAACCAAGCCATTACATCCTGGTCCCTTTCATTCTCTTTTGAAGCAAATGTCTATATCAAGTCTTTACCTTCAAGATTGTACGAAGCTAAAGACTTGGGGGGGAGGGGGGTATTAGGACCCTTGGTTTACTTTGGTTAAGCTTGGTTTAATATTGAGCTGGTTAGAGTTGGTTTACTGTAATTGATATATAAGAGAGTGATGAACTAATTGTAACGACTAACGAAGATAATGACAATATTTTCTTCTCTCAAACTTCTTCTTCATCATCTTGATTCTGAGCTAGATCATCTTCGATGAATCTTCTTAATATTTTCTTTGTAAATCCTAGATAATAATAACATATACGGCTTCCATTTTTCATATTACCTTATATCGGAATGGTTTGTTTTTTTTGGTCTCCAATGCATTATAATTCCTCTTTTTTTTTTTCCTTGCGTAGGTTTGATAATTTTCCTTTTACTATTTACGCCCTAAAACTTTAATTATTTCAAAGTAAAGTAGAAACCCTAGCCACCGTAGAAATCAAACGAGCAATGGGTTTTTCTTCAATCGAATTCATCAACTACATGCCAGATGAGATCCTCCACCATGTCCTCTCCTTTCATCCCATCGATCTCGCCATCAGAACTTCCGTCTTGTCCAGAAGATGGAGGCATGTATGGTGCAAGACACCTTGTATAGATTTTGCTAACGTTTTTTTAAGAGTGACGGCTCGAAAGATAAACCAAACCCTTAGCTCCTATAGGGCTCATAAAATCATGAGCCTCAATGAAATTGATCTTAATGTGATAACTTTATTCATCAGAGTACAAACATATATATATATATATATACATCCATATTTCCTATTCTTGATAAAATCGTATCATGGTAGATATAGAAACCGTATATCTAGTCTAATACCCCCCTCAAGTTGGTGCGACGAAATTTGGGACACCTAACTTGGACAACAACTTCTCAAATATCGGTAGAGGTAGAGACTTGCTAAAAAAATCGGCGACTTTGTCCTTTGTTGAGATATGTTCGGTAGAAATGAGACCATCTTGAACCGCATCTCGAACTTGATGACAGTCAGATTCGATGTGTTTCGTACGTTCATGGAAAACAGGATTTGCGGCAATATGAAGAGCTGCTTGACTATCGCAATGGAGCTGCATAGGGCGAGAGTGATCAAAGCCAAAAGTGCGAAGAAGCGCCTTTAACCATTTCATTTCCTTGGGAGTGTAAGCGATAGCACGATATTCAGCCTCAGTAGATGAGGCAGAAACCGTATCTTGTTTCTTTTTCTTCCATGAGATTGGTAAATTACCCAAGTAGATGATTTATGTCGAGAGAGAACGTCGACTCCTTGGGCATGCAGCCCAATCGGAATCACAGTATGCAGTAAGGGCGAGATCACTGTCGGACCAAAGAAGAATACCCTGAGCCGGTGAACCTTTAAGATATCGGACCAGACGAAGAGCAGCTTCCCAATGAGCAACAAATGGAGTTCGCATAAACTGAGAAAGTATGTGGACAGCATAACTCAAATCAGGACGCGTGATGGTGAGGTAGATGAACCGACCAAAAGGACGACAATACTGCTCTGGATTTTCAAACTTCGCACTCTCAACAGAGGCAAGTTTATGATTAAGCTCCATCGGTACAGCAGATGGCTTAGCACCCAACAGACCAGCTTCAGGAATAATGTCAAGGGCATATTTTCTTTGCGACAAACATATGCCATCAAAGCCTCGAGAAACTTCAATACCCAAAAAATACTTTAACTTGCCAAGATCCTTCATATGAAAACACTTGTTAAGTTGTACCTCGAATCGGTTTATGGCCTCCTGTTGGTAAACCAGCTCCGATCAAGTTTCCGCGACCGCCGATTAACCTCCGATCACTAATCTTGTTTCTAACGAATGAACAATTGTGAATCGAACTTGCGGAAAAGAAAACGACACCGAGAATTTATGTGTTTGGCCTCCACCGTCGATTTGACGGCAGCCTACTCACGCCGGGATCACTTCCCGGAAATCCACTACACCAAAGAAGAAGATACAGAGTTTTCCCGAGAATCTCTCTCTCACAGTACAGATCGTTCTCTCTCACTCTAGAACTCTATACAAGATTGATTTTCTCTCTACTCGATACATATGAACAAAAACAGCTCACACATATATATCAGAAAGTTCCGTTCGTTGACCGTTAACAACCTGCAACTAACGGCTTTGACTTTCTTGAGCAGATGATGAAACAGAGTCAGCGACGTCGTTTCCAAACTCTATTTTGGAAGCCCAACACCGAAAACACCGAGCCCAAATGACTTTAAGCTCATTAAGCCCAACAAATCTCCACCTAATGACTTAGAGTCATTTTTCCCTCCAACAAATCTGCTACAAACAACAGCTCTTCTTGCCATCTTCTCCATAGCTTCCCTCGTGATCCCGGAACCTGTTCCTCCTACTCAGAACAAACGTGAAGCATCTGCAATGCTTCCTCCACCTTTGTCACCGGAATGACTTTCGTGAACATGTCTGCAGGGTTTATCTGAGTTGGTATCTTTGTGACTTCGACCTTGTTCTCTTCTATCTTTTCCCGAATGAAATGATACTTAGTTTCCACGTGCTTCGTTCTCTCGTGGAAAATATTGTTTTTAGACAGTGCAATAGCACTCTGCGAGTCACAAAACAACTCCACCTGCTCTTGCTTGTAACCAAAATCACCACACAAACCTCTAAGCCAAAGAGCTTCTTTAGTGGCTTCGTTTAAAGCAATGTACTCTGACTCCGTGGTTGATAATGCCACGACCTTTTGCAGACCTGATTTCCAACTAATGGCTGTGCCTCCAAGAGTGAAGACAAACCCGGTTATAGACCTCCTTCTTTCTAGATCCGAGGCATAATCAGCATCACAATAACCTTTTAACCTGAAATCATCACTCCTCCCAAACACAAGTTTAGTACTTGAGGTCCCTCTCAGATATCATAGCACCCACTTCACAGCTAGCCAGTGATCCTTTATCGGATTTGCCATGAACCTACTGATCATACCCACCGGATATGCAAGATCAGGCCTTGTCCCGATCATTGTGTACATGACACTTCCTACGGTGTTTGCATAAGGAATGTCCCTCATGTACTCAGACTGTGTCTCAAGCTCTTCTTCTGTGGTCGTCTTAAGCTTGAAATGAGCTCCGAGAGGATTCTTTACAGGCTTAGCTTGATCCATATGAAACAGCTTCAAGATCTTCTCAACATACCCTTTCTGAGACAATTCGATCCTCAACTCTGACCTGTTTCTTTTGATCTCCATACCCAAAATATTCTTGGCTGGCCCTAGATCTTTCATTTCAAAAGCATCACTCAACTGAGCCTTTAATGAACTGATCTCCTGCTTCTTTTTCGAAGCAACTAACATGTCGTCCACATAGAGCAACAAATATATGTATTCACCACCTGCAAGCTTCTTCACATACACACAACTATCGTGACCACTTCTTTTGAACTTAATCCCTTTCATAAACTGATTGAACTTTTGATTCCATTGTCTGAGGCTCTATTTCAGACCGTAGAGTGATTTCTTCAATAAGCACACCATATTCTCTTTACCCTTTTCAGAAAACCCCTCAGGTTGCCTCATGTATATGGTTTCATCAAGCTCGCCGTGCAGAAAAGCAGTTTTGACATCTAATTGCTCTAACTCCATGTCTTCGTGAGCAACGATCTCCAATAAGACTCTGATGGAGACATGCTTTACCACAGGTGCAAAGATTTCATTATAATCGATGCCCTCTCTCTGTGTAAAGCCTTTTGCCACTAGCCTGGCTTTAAACCGAGGCTCTTCAACACCGGGTATACCTTCTTTCCTTTTATACATCCATTTGCTACCAATGACTCGAGCTTTTGCAGGAAGCTCCACCACATCCCAAGTCCTGTTCTTTGCTAGGGATATCATCTCTTCATTCATAGCCTTATTCCACTTGTCCCAATACTTGTCCTTTGTAGCCTCAAAATAGTCCTTTGGTTCTGATGCCTCACCTTCATCTGTTGTCATAAACACGTATACCACCATTTGATTCTCTTTGTACCTCATGGGAACACGAATCTCCCTTCTGGCTCGGTCTCTAGCCAGTTGGTAGTCTTCAAGACTCGGAGGCATCTGAATAACCTCTCCATCTTCATTTACCTCAGGCTCACTGTCAGTATCTGTGGTTTCCTGACCAATGTCTTCTTGACTAGACGTGCCTGCAGACGTGTTCTTATCTGTATTCACCTCAAGCTCCACCCTCTTGTTGCCTTCCAAAACTTCCTTTTGTTCACGCACTGCATCTTTGTACAATACGTCCTCTTTGAATATCACATTTCTACTAATCACACACCTCTTCTCATCAATCAACCATACCTTGAACCCCTTAACTCCAGTCGGATATCCCACAAACACACCTTTCTTAGCCCGTGGATTTAACTTCCTTTCATCTACATGTATGTAGACGATACAGCCAAACCGCTTGAGATAATGATAGTGTTGCCTCGTGTTATACCAAACTTCATCTGGAATCCTGCAATCAATTGCCGTAGAAGGTGATTTATTGATCAGATGAACTGCTATTGAAGCGGCTTCAGCCCAAAAAACCTTAGGCAACCTTGACTCACTGAGCATACTTCTGACTTTGTCCATTATCGTTCTGTTCATTCTCTCTGCAACTCCATTCTGCTGTGGAGTATAAGCCACTGTCTTTTGCCAAAGAATACCATTCTCTTTACACATTGTTTCGAACTGAATGTTACAGAATTCAAGACCATTATCAGTCCTGAGTTTCTTAAGCTTCCTTTCTGTTTGATTTTCAACCATAACTCTCCATTCGTTGAACTTAAGAAACGCCTCATCCTTTGTCTTGAGAAACTGAACCCACACCTTCCGGCTGTGATCCTCAATGATGCTTAGAAAATACTGACAGCTCCCAAGTGACTTTGGTACATAGGATGAACCCCACAGATCCGAATGCACATAATCAAGTGGACTCTTAGAAGTATGTTTACCCGATTCAAACTTCAGACGATGTGCCTTTCCGAATACACAATCTTCACAGAAACTGAGCTGAGAAACCTTTTTGCCATCAAGCAAACCTCTCTTGACTAACAGATCCAAACCTTTTTGACTCATATGGCCAAGCTTACTATGCCATAAGTGAGTATCATCAGACTTGACTTCATTCGTATATGCAGAACCTCCCTGTGTTTTCCCTTTTTCACACAAGAAATATAGAGATTGATGCCTCTTTCCTTTCAGAACAACTCTACCATCTTTCTTGATCTTGAGATTTCCATTCTCTGAACTGTAAGAGCATCCTTGTTCCTCCAAAGTTCCCAGAGACATCAAATTTCTTTTCATCTCAGGTATAAACCTGACCTTGGTCAAGATGACTTGTGATCCGTCTTCATTTTCGATTCTTACAGAACCAATTCCTCTTACTTTTGACACGGTATCATTTGCCATTCTGACTTCACCAGACCTGCTCTCGTCCAAGTCTAAGAACCAATCACTTCTCCACGTCATGTGAAAGGAGCATCCTGAATCAATAACCCATCTAGACTCTAGATCATCAACAGTGATGTTCAGAAGTTCTTCAACAAACAACATATCAACTCGACTTCATCAGACTCATTTACCAGTGATGATTCACCTCGTTGTTGCTGATTCTTAACACCTTCTTTGGAGCGTTTTGGACACTGCAATTTAAAATGCCCGGTTTCCCCACAGGTCCAACAGGTTTTCTTGGTCTTCTCTTTGCCCTTTCCTTTCTTATTCTTCTGAGAAAGTTTTGTTTCTTATCATCTGACGTGGCCCACTTAGACATAGGTCTGTCCTTAACATAAAGGCTCTCTGCATCTCCCTTTGATTCTTTTGAGGTTGAGCTTGTTTCTTGCTCCTTTGACTTGATTGCAGAGATGACTTCTTTTAATGTCAAGGTAACCTTGCTGTACCTCAGAGTGTCCTTTAAACTCTCAAACATGGGAGGTAAAGACATCAACAGCATTATTGCTTGATCTTCATCCGAAATCACTACATCCGCGTTTTCTAGATCAGCAATAAGTCTCAAGAATTCATCTACATTCCTTTCTAGAGACAGACTTTGGTGCATCTTAAAACCGAATAACCTTTGTTTTAGATGAATTCGACTTGTAAGCGTCTTTGAGCTATAGAATTCATCAAGTTGATTCAACATACCGGCTGCTGATTGCTCCTTGATGACTTTCCGGAGGACAGTGTTTGTTAGACTCAACACAACAGTACTCCTCGCCTTCCTTTGCTTTTCTTCTAAAGCTTCTGCATCATCGCCTGATCGTGTGTGGTGTTGTGGGTGTCAAGTTTTACCCTAATTGAAATCACTAGCCGCAAGTGCACAGCTGATCGATTGTAGTACTTAGGGATCGAATCCACAGGGAAGGAGGATCTTTTCCTGCAAAAAGCCTTTGAAATAAGTTAAAGTAAGCAAGTCTAGAACAAAAACGGTTTAGTGGGGGTTTGGTAGTGTGTTTAAAATGTAAAAACGAAATATTAAAAGAGAATACGGGAATTAAATGGCGTAATAACTAAACTTAATGAAAATAAATAAAAATGATAAAAACGGATATTCTAATGCTTAAATGAAAATGAACTAAAAAGGAAAGACAATATTGAACTAAAGCTTGAAAGAAAATCGGTGTAAATCAATGGAGAAGAAAGCGTTGGGGTTCAGGGAAGTTTTCTCAGGTGTACGAACGATTCAAAACATTGCTAGAGAGTAAATTGATAAGATCTTAGCTTAAACTTTTCGAACTGGAGTCACGGACGTATGAATACGCCACTGTCGTGATCATAGACAACTATCTCTCTCAACCCTGACCAGTAGGTTTCCACTCTGGCCCTGGAAGAGAAGAGATGCATTATGTTTAAGACTCGTCCTAATTCACAAATGCCCATAGGTAGGTTTCCACTCCTATGTTTGTTTTGCTCTCCCAAACTAGATCTGATACCTGATGAACACTTTCGTGTCACCAAGCATTGATGTGTGACTTGATGTGTGTGTCGAGGGTTGTCAAGTTTTACCCTAATTGAAATCAATAGCCGCAAGTGCACAGCTGATCGATTGTAGTACTTAGGGATCGAATCCACAGAGAATGAGGATCTTTTCCTGCAAAAAGCCTTTGAAATAAGTTAAAGTAAGGAAGTCTAGAACAAAAACGGTCTAGAACAAAAACGGTTTAGTGGGGGTTTGGTAGTGTGTTTAAAATGTAAAAACGAAATATTAAAAGAGAATACGAGAATTAAATGGCGTAATAACTAAACTTAACGAAAATAACTAAAAATGATAAAAACGGATATTCAAATGCTTAAATGAAAATGAACTAAAAAGGAAAGACAATATTGAACTATATTAAAGAAAATCGGTGTAAATCAATGGAGAAGAAAGCGTTGGGGTTCAGGGAAGTTTTCTCAGGGGTACGAACGATTCAAAACATTGCTAGAGAGTAAATTGATAAGATCTTAGCTTAAACTTTTTGAACTGGAGTCACGGACGTATGAATACGCCATTGTCGTGATCATAGACAACTATCTCTCTCAACTCTGACCAGTAGGTTTCCACTCTGGCCCTGGAGGAGAAGAGATGCATTATGTTTAAGACTCGTCCTGATTCACAAATTGCCCATAGGTAGGTTTCCACTCCTATGTTTGTTTTGCTCTCCCAAACTAGATCTGATACCTGATGAACACTTTCGTGTCACCAAGCATTTGGATCAGATTGTAATTCATGACGCTACTCTCATGCAGTAAAAACGAATTCAGAAGAAAAAGTTCTAAGATTCGGCTCAAAAGCTCATGGAATCCTCATCGAACATATAAATCCCAATCAAAAATCCCTTAATCCCAACAATAAAACTACTCAGACATAATGAACGAAATCAAAGACATAATATTAAGAAGTAGAGTAGAAACCGAAATTGAAAAAGAAAGAACAAGGGTTCAAGAGAACAAATCTCTCTCTCCCTAAAAGCTAAAGCAAAAACAATAAGAATATGAAGTAAATAATTTGGTGGTGATTCGTTCTGATGATTTAGGGTTCCTAAGACATGTATATATAGTGCTCAAGACCTCTCTGGACGTCACTTAGGATTTCTTCAAATGTGGGCTTCAGAAATGGGCTTTTTGGGCTCGGAGGTTGATGGCCACGGTCGGGACAAGTGTGACCGCGGGGAATGAGTGGTTTGCCACGGTCGGGATGCTCCTGACCGCGGGAAATTGCTTGTTGGCCGCGGGTGGAAGTGCTTGCCGGCTGGTTTACGGGACATCTTGCTCTTCGCGTATCTTTTGATTGAACCGTTGGATTGCCAAGCTGTAAAGTGCACTGGAAAGCTGATACTTCCATCTTTAAGGTCTCCAAATTTGAGCTGGATCAGACGGTGAGAAGGCCTTCAATCAGGGGTGAACTTCTGACGGTTTGACTCTGAGCTAAAATCTGGTTTTCTATCCATTTTGTTAAGCTTTTCCCTAAGTTACCTGAAAAGAGTCTTGGAACTACAAATACTAGAAAAAAATAATAAAAGTACTTAAAAGCAATTAAAAACATAGAAAAAGTGTTTCAAAACGATCCATAAAAGTGGTCAAAATACGGTGTTATCAAGCATTTGGATCAGATTGTAGTTCATGACACTACTCTCATGCAGTAAAAACGAATTCAGAAGAAAAAGTTCTAAGATTCGGCTCAAAAGCTCATGGAATCCTCATCGAACATATAAATCCTCATCGAAAATCCCTTAATCCCAACAATAAAACTACTCAGACATAATGAACGAAATCAAAGACATAGTATTGAGAAGTAGAATAGAAACCGAAATTGAAAAAGAAAGAACAAGGGTTCAAGAGAACAAATCTCTCTCTCCCTAAAAGCTAAAGCAAAAACAATAAGAATATGAAGTAAATATTTCGGTGGTGATCGGTTCATCTCTATTTAGGGTTCTTAAGACATGTATTTATAGTGTTCAAGACCTCTCTAGACGTCACTTAGGGTTTCTCCAAATGTGGGCTTCAGAAATGGGCTTTTTCGGCTTGGAGGTTGATGGCCGTGGTCGGGAGTGCTCTGACCGCGGGGAATGAGTGATTTGCCGCGGTCGGGATGCTTCTGACCGCGGGAAATGGCCTGTTGGCCGCTGGTGGAAATGCTCGTCGGCTGGTTTACGGGACATCTTGCTCTTTGCGTATCTTTTGATTGAACCGTTGGATTGCCAAGCTGTAAAGTGCACTGGAAAGCTGATACTTCCATCTTTATGGTCTCCAAATTTGAGCTGGATCAGACGGTGAGAAGGCCTTCAATCAGGGGTGAACTTCTGACGGTTTGACTCTGAGCTGAAATCTGGTTTTCTATCCATTTTGTTAAGCTTTTCCCTAAGTTTCCTGAAAAGAGTCTTGAAACTACAAATACTAGAAAAATGTGATAAAAGTACTTAAAAGCAATTAAAAACATAGAAAAAGTATTTCAAAACGATCCATAAAAGTTGTCAAAATACGGTGTTATCAACTCCCCCAGACTTAAACCTTTGTTTGTCCTCAAACAAAGCAAAAGCCTAAACTGGTTAAGTGAAAACAAAAATAGGAAATGCACAAATCTCATAGACATGAACTCCTAAACTAGGACCAAAGATAGTGCATCAATCCACAACTTAGTCTAGAAAATTCTCACCAATGCACAAGAGATACTAGTCCATTTTTTCCGTCATGCAAAACTTAAACAATCTAAATCTTGATTCCAGTCAACTAGCTCTCTACATTCGTTAAGTTCAATAGTGAGTTCTCATTAAAGACATCATCTAGGGTAGACGGCGTTTGGCATTAAAGGGCTATTTAAGTGGTGGAGTTAAAGTGTTTTTGGGTTACCTGAAGATCTGGAGGATGCAAGATAATATGCAAAACAGCAAGAGAGATAAGGACATGTTGATGACCACAGTTTTCAATCACTTCTTCTTGCCAAATGTTGTTGCATGATCCTTCCTCCTTTGTTGTAAACAGTTGTTCCCCCAGACTTAGATTCTTTCCGGGAATCAGAAAACAATCTCCAAAACTCCATAAAATCAAACTCCAGTTGCCTTGGGACTTAAAATTTGACCTCTCTAGACTCTCTAAGGCTTTTATTTCCTTTCTTTTCTTATTTTCGGAATTTTTTTTTTTTGGAAAGGAAATGCCTTTTAAAGAGAGAGAGACACGAGGACGAGATTGTACCAAAATTTGAGATTTTTCTAAGGCAAACTGAGCTTCCTCTTGTGTTGAATCCTTCCAGGAATTTTTCCGGCAAATCGCAGGTCTCTGTCCTTGGTGACTGAAAACTGCGTCGTTCCTCTTTCTCTCCAACGTTTTTGCACTTATCTGCATATAAGACAATAGAAAACAAGAGTGCATGTGGTTTGAAAGAGGATTGGTTAAGGTGGGGAACTAGCTAAAGATGAACTAGCCATTCAGGATCAACAGAGAGTGGTAAAAGGATAAAGGAGTCCTGAATGTATGATTCGTTTCCCTGGTCTAATGTTTCAATGAGAAAATTAAGTCCAAATAAAACAGAGCTAGTGTATCCCTTCATCTAAATAGAAATCATTCAAATTCCTCTGGGGTACTTCGTTTCAAATGTGCTTAGCTACCGCCTAGTCTAGTCCTAAATCATGAATGAGCAAGTCACTAGGAACAGTCTAAAAGCACACAGTCAACTATCATTGATTCATGTTCACCATTCCCTTTTAAACACGTATTTTGTTTTGAAAACCGATTTTGAAAAACTTTAAGGAAAATGCAAAAAGTGTAGATAATGCAAGACTCATGAAAGAAAAGTGGCTAGAAAGGGATGAAATCCTCCCCCAGACTTAAATCACACTGTCCTCAGTGTGAAACAAGTCGAGATTGGATGAGAAAGATGCATAGATAATCGAATTAGTAAGGACAAAGAGAACTTACCTGGATCCGGGATGCTGGTGGAGATGAACCAGATTCATTCGAAGGAGTTTGGGAAGGTGATTAGGTGGTGATGAAGGTGGTGGAAGGTGATGAATGAGGTGGGGGTGGTTTGGGTCGGGTTTGGATGTCAACGACCCAAGTGTCGCGGTCAGGGGCTGCACGACCGCGGCAAACAAGCACTTGGCCGCGGTCATATTCACGCGACCGCGGTCGATGATAGGTTTCCCGCGGTCCGAACACTGCGACCGCGGGGGCTTATATCGCGGCCTCTTCCTACTTCTCCTTTGTTCCTGCTGGGCCGAGCAGTCAGGTACCATCCTTCTTTTTGATTTTTTCTGGTTTTTTTATTTTTTTGGCTTTTTTGTTTTATAAGAAACACCTGAAACTAAGAAAAAGAAAAAGATCAAAAGAAAAAGAAAGAAAAATTCTAAAGAAAACAATACCTAAATGGGTTGCCTCCCATTAAGCGCTTCTGTTTTAAGTCGTTTAGCTCGACTTTTGGTGTTGGACGTGACTTATTCCAATGAAGAAGACCTTGTCCTGAGACAAGTCTTTTTCGACATCTCCTTGCTTTGCTTAGCAGGTTCTTCGTCACTCCAAAGTTCTTCTTCAAACTCTTCTGCTGCAGAACGTTTTCCTGCTTTGCTGTTGTATGGAACAGCTTCTGTGAAGACATCTTTGTCGATATTAGCAAATGAAATCCTCCGGTTTGGCCAGTCCATTATAGCTCTGGAAGTCGCTAGAAAAGACCATCCGAGAATCACTGGATATGTTGCGTCTCTTGTCTCGACAATGTAGAAGTCGACAGGCACTATGCAATCTCCTATTCTTAAAGGAATTTCATGAGCTATTCCTTGAGGTGTTGCATTTGAATCATCAGCTAGACTAATCTTTGCTCTAGTCCTGCGCAGGTGTTTGATACCAAGTCTCAAAGCAATTGCCTTGGACATCATGTTAAGACAAGCTTCAGAATCACATAGCACGTTTTTAAACATTTCTCCTCTAATAGAACAAGAGATAAGAAACTGACCTACACCTTCTATTTTATGAAGTGTTCGAACAGGTTTACCTCTTCTAGCATGATTGAACAAGTCTTCTATCTCAGGGATTGATTCTTTGCTCTCACAGAAGTAGTGGCCTATCATAAAGTCCTTGCAAGCTCTGGCAAACGTGATTCCTTCAGGCAAATTTCGAACCACATCATTGAATTCATCGAGCTTTTCTTTGCTGATTTTGTTGGTGTAGTGGCTGAAGTCTTCCGGATTTTTGAGGTGAATCGCATAGACAGCTGCTTCTGGTGTTGTCATGTATCGAGCTCTCATAAAGTATCTATGGATATCCTCTTTAGACTCCTTGCAGTACCTGAAAAAGACTTGCAAACGACCAAGTTTCCAGATTTCATCAAAGCTTAAATGAGCAGGGAATGACCTGACTACGTTGTTGAACTCCATTAGTTTCTCTCTACTGATGTTGTTGGTGATCCATTGAATTTCTCCTGAGTCGTCTTCTGAGGAATATCCTGCGTTTGGATCCTCTACAAACAACCCATACTCTTCATCTTCAGAGTATTTCTCTCCATACTCATCTTCACAAGACAAAGCCAAGTTGCAAGGCCATGACTTGTCCTCTTCTTCAGATCTTTGGGTGCTTATGGAGCAAACCAGTTGTTGATGAAGTGATTTAGTCATCCCAGGAGGTGTACCAGACGTACAGATGCTTGTATGAGCTGAACGGGGCTGTTTTGGAACGTTTTTCCGATTGGCCTTGACTGCAGGTGACGTGACCGCGGGGAAGCGACCATGGGCCGCGGGCAGACCCATCACGACCGCGGGGGAGCGATTGTTGGCCGCGGTCGGAGCCAACGCGACCGCGGGGATTTGCCTCCGAGTTGCTCTGCTGCTGTTGCTTCCTCCTTTGCTTCCTGGATGGTCTCCTGGGTCTTCTGGCTTGATGTACTTCCTCTCTGGACTTGAGTCTTTAGTTTTGGTTGCTGGAATCTGATCTCCAAGTCCTTGCATGATCTCCTCAACCTTTTCTTCAACTTCATCAAGAGCATAGACTACTTTGTCCATGGTTGAGTCAAGCTCTTCGGTTTTGTTGATGACTTTGTAAACCTTCTCTGAAACTTCGACTGTAAAGTCATAAGACTCGTTCTTAGCTTCGTTTAGGGCTTTGTCCACGTCATCAAGTTTGAAATCCAGGTCCATGACTTTGTTTTTGGTGTTGCGAAGCTCATAGTTGTGCTTTGCTTGCTCTTCCTCCATGCTGTTGAACCTGTTAGCAATCATAGCTGCATCCTTGGTTGCACGTTCTTCTATTGAATTGACTTGTGAGGCTAGGTTATCGATTTTTTCATTGAAAAGTTTCGATATCCCATCAATCCTTTCGTTTAGAGCAGTTGTAGCGGTTGCTTGAGCTTCTATGAACTGTCTGATCATGCTTTCGAGCTGACTCAGTCTGTTACTGAGCTGGACGTTCTCATCTTGCTGAAGTACTTGGTGAGGTAGGCGATACATAGAGTATCTAGGGTTTGCCATCTGAGGTGCGTAGGGCCCCTTCTGGAACGTTCTGTAGTCTTCGGGTTGAGTTTTTTCGTAGAGATCGCGTAGATGCTTCTCTCTGCGTCTGGTGGCTTGAGGAGTGTTATAGAAACCTTCGTCATAGTGTATATTTCGATTTATAGGATCCATATCTTCTGAAATGGAAACAAAATAACCGAAAAATACAAAATTGCAGAAAAGGGGGTTCTAGAGTCGATTTACTAACCTTTCTCAGGGTTTTGCAGAAAAGAAAACGCGTGCCTTCCCCGGCAACGGCGCCAAAAACTTGATCGTGTGTGGTGTTGTGGGTGTCAAGTTTTACCCTAATTGAAATCAATAGCCGCAAGTGCACAGCTGATCGATTGTAGTACTTAGGGATCGAATCCACAGGGAATGAGGATCTTTTCCTGCAAAAAGCCTTTGAAATAAGTTAAAGTAAGGAAGTCTAGAACAAAAACGGTTTAGTGGGGGTTTGGTAGTGTGTTTAAAATGTAAAAACGAAATATTAAAAGAGAATACGGGAATTAAATGGCGTAATAACTAAACTTAACGAAAATAACTAAAAATGATAAAAACGGATATTCAAATGCTTAAATGAAAATGAACTAAAAAGGAAAGACAATATTGAACTAAAGCTTTAAAGAAAATCGGTGTAAATCAATGGAGAAGAAAGCGTTGGGGTTCAGGGAAGTTTTCTCAGGGGTATGAACGATTCAAAACATTGCTAGAGAGTAAATTGATAAGATCTTAGCTTAAACTTTTCGAACTGGAGTCACGGACGTATGAATATGCCACTGTCGTGATCATAGACAACTATCTCTCTCAACTCTGACCAGTAGGTTTCCACTCTGGCCCTGGAAGAGAAGAGATGCATTATGTTTAAGACTCGTCCTGATTCACAAATTGCCAATAGGTAGGTTTCCACTCCTATGTTTGTTTTGCTCTCCCAAACTAGATCTGATACCTGATGAACACTTTCGTGTCACCAAGCATCTGGATCAGATTGTAATTCATGACGCTACTCTCATGCAGTAAAAACGAATTCAGAAGAAAAAGTTCTAAGATTCGGCTCAAAAGCTCATGGAATCCTCATCGAACATATAAATCCCCATCGAAAATCCCTTAATCCCAACAATAAAACTACTCAAACATAATGAACGAAATCAAAGACATAATATTAAGAAGTAGAGTAGAAACCAAAATTGAAAAAGAAAGAACAAGGGTTCAAGAGAACAAATCTCTCTCTCCCTAAAAGCTAAAGCAAAAACAATAAGAATATGAAGTAAATATTTCGGTGGTGATTCGTTCTGATGATTTAGGGTTCCTAAGACATGTATATATAGTGCTCAAGACCTCTCTGGACGTCACTTAGGGTTTCTCCAAATGTGGACTTCAGAAATGGGCTTTTTGGGCTCGGAGGTTGATGGCCACGGTCGGGACAAGTGTGACCGCGGGGAATGAGTGGTTTGCCACGGTCGGGATGCTCCTGACCACGGGAAATTGCTTGTTGGCCGCGGGTGGAAGTGCTTGCCGGCTGGTTTACGGGACATCTTGCTCTTCGCGTATCTTTTGATTGAACCGTTGGATTGCCAAGCTGTAAAGTGCACTGGAAAGCTGATACTTCCATCTTTAAGGTCTCCAAATTTGAGCTGGATCAGACGGTGAGAAAGCCTTCAATCAGGGGTGAACTTCTGACGGTTTGACTCTGAGCTAAAATCTGGTTTTCTATCCATTTTGTTAAGCTTTTCCCTAAGTTACCTGAAAAGAGTCTTGGAACTACAAATACTAGAAAAACGTAATAAATGTACTTAAAAGCAATTAAAAACATAGAAAAAGTATTTCAAAACGATCCATAAAAGTGGTCAAAATACGGTGTTATCAAGCATCTGGATCAGATTGTAGTTCATGACGCTACTCTCATGCAGTAAAAACGAATTCAGAAGAAAAAGTTCTAAGATTCGGCTCAAAAGCTCATGGAATCCTCATCGAACATATAAATCCCCATCGAAAATCCCTTAATCCCAACAATAAAACTACTCAGACATAATGAACAAAATCAAAGACATAGTATTGAGAAGTAGAATAAAAACCAAAATTGAAAAAGAAAGAACAAGGGTTCAAGAGAACAAATCTCTCTCTCCCTAAAAGCTAAAGAAAAAACAATAAGAATATGAAGTAAATATTTCGGTGGTGATCGGTTCATCTCTATTTAGGGTTCTTAAGACATGTATTTATAGTGTTCAAGACCTCTCTAGACGTCACTTAGGGTTTCTCCAAATGTGGGCTTCAGAAATGGGCTTTTTCGGCTTGGAGGTTGATGGCCGTGGTCGGGAGTGCTCTGACCGCGGGGAATGAGTGATTTGCCGCGGTCGGGATGCTTCTGACCGCGGGAAATGGCCTGTTGGCCGCTGGTGGAAATGCTCGCCGGCTGGTTTACGGGACATCTTGCTCTTTGCGTATCTTTTGATTGAACCGTTGGATTGCCAAGCTGTAAAGTGCACTGGAAAGCTGATACTTCCATCTTTAAGGTCTCCAAATTTGAGCTGGATCAGACGGTGAGAAGGCCTTCAATAAGGGGTAAACTTCTGACGGTTTGACTCTGAGCTGAAATCTGGTTTTTTATCCATTTTGTTAAGCTTTTCCCTAAGTTTCCTGAAAAGAGTCTTGAAACTACAAATACTAGAAAAACGTGATAAAAGTACTTAAAAGAAATTAAAAACATAGAAAAAGTATTTCAAAACGATCCATAAAAATGGTCAAAATACGGTGTTATCATCGCCCTTCGAATATATCGATGAATCTCCATCTTTAGCTCCCTTCCCCTTCACTTTGGTTGGATCCATGATGTTTGGCTTGTAAAGACAGAGAAGCTCAAGGTGAGCTATCAATCTTTCTCGCCACATCAAGTAGTCACCGGATCCATCAAACTTCTCGACCTCGTATTTTGTTGACGACGTCATCGCGCCAGATCCCTGAGCTGCCGTGGAACCTGGCTCTGATACCACTTGTTGGTAAACCAGCTCCGATCAAGTTTCCGCAACCGCCGATTAACCTCCGATCACTAATCTTGTTTCTAACGAATGAACAATTGTGAATCAAACTTGCGGAAAAGAAAACGACACCAAGAATTTACGTGTTCGGCCTCCACCGTCGATTTGACGGCAGCCTACTCACGCCGGGATCACTTCCCGGAAATCCACTACACCGGAGAAGAAGATACAGAGTTTTCCCGAGAATCTCTCTCTCACAGTACAGATCGTTCTCTCTCACTCTAGAACTCTATACAAGATTGATTTTCTCTCTCTACTCGATACATATGAACAAAAACAGCTCACACATATATATCAGAAAGTTTCGTTCGTTGACCGTTAACAACCTGCAACTAACGGCTTTGACTTTCTTGAGCAGATGATGAAACAGAGTCAGCGACGTCATTTCCAAAACTCTATCTTGGAAGCCCAACACCGAAAACACCAAGGTCTTGACGACGGGACTGATGAGGCCAGCCACCATTCTTGGGAAACACCGTCCGGCCACACATCGAACCCCTCCTACTCATTGGGGTCCGATTTCAACAGCCACTAGTGATATATTCATAAATTGCATCATTTAATGTACATATTCTAGTCAAAATCATGTCTCATTTGCATGCATTTTAGGT
This sequence comes from Eutrema salsugineum, assembly GCF_000478725.1. Taxonomy (NCBI): domain Eukaryota; kingdom Viridiplantae; phylum Streptophyta; class Magnoliopsida; order Brassicales; family Brassicaceae; genus Eutrema; species Eutrema salsugineum. The sequence goes on along the minus strand of NW_006256756.1, from coordinate 6,517,303 downwards.
CTTTAGGCATTGTTTTAGGACTTAGGAGATTGCATTAGGTCCAAGAGAGTTTTGCATGTTTTGGAGTGTTAAACAGGTGCTTTTGGAGCCAATTTGGAGTGGATGATGTGATTCAGATGAAGAAATGGAGTTGGAATGATCAAAAATGGTGAAAAGGAGCAATTTTGGGTTTCTCGGCAAAATGGTGTACTGAAGGTCGAAGGTTCTCGACCAAAATCCTTCCCGCGGGTAGCTTTCTCGGCCAATAACACGTACCGCGGTCAAGTCTCTCGGCCAAAATCTCCGGGTGCAGACACGTTTCCGAAATCGCCTGTCCGGGGAACCTTCCGGTCAGATTTAGCTGTCGGAGTCTTCATAAAGGTTGGAGATAATTGAGTCAAGAGTTCATAACAGTTGGAATCAAGGCATTTGGACCACAGAACTGAAAGATATGGTAATCGGAAGACGAACAGGTCTCGCATTCATTCCGGAGCAATCCGATACCCCTGAATGATCGCCTGTCCGGGGAGCCTTCCGGTCCGATTCAGACGGCGGGTGCTTCATAGAAGTTGGAGAGAATTGCATCACGGTCTCTTAGCAAGTAGAATCGTGGAATTCGGACGCGTGAGCAGAGAGATAAGCTTGTCGGAAGGAACCCCAGTCTCGCAGGTATTCCGGACCGAGCAGATCATCTTCTCTCTTAGTTTCTCTCTAGTTTTCTTTCCTTTTTAGTGTAAAAACGTTTTGGATTAAGAGAGATCTCAAGGATTTAATCAATCTAAGTCTGTTTGTCATCATCTCATCATTTCATTTCTGCTTCTAATCATGATTAACATCATCTCTTGCAAAAGATTAGATGTGTTCTTCATGATTAGTGAGTAGTCATCTTTTAAACTTCTAGGTGTGTAGATTAGGGTGCTTAGATGTTTGATTGGTGATGTTTAGGGTTTAGATTCTCATTCCATTTCCTTAGTTAGTTGCTCCTAATGCCAGATTTCCTTGGGAAAGTGAAATCTGGGTTCATAGGCATTTCATGCACCAAAAGTGTTTGATGAAATGCCTGAATGAGCTAACTTAAGGGTTTATGCCTTTTTCATCATGGGAATGATTTGTTAAATGCATGAATGACATATTAGAACTGTTTCTTAATGCTCATTGATTCATATTTCACAAATGATGATTTGGTTTGAAAGTGGATTAGTGTAGAGATTAATGCCTTCATGAGAGGATTAGTCTAGATTAGAGTTCTAAGTTGAAATGTTTGAGATCATGTGATTGCTTGTTATGTCTTTCTGTATAAGATTCAGTCTTCTTGGTTGAGAGATTGTTTGGTCACTTATTAGGCTTGATGCATTATGCTTGCTGATTGCTTGATTATATCTAATGGTTGTTAGACTTGATTAAGTGATTTGCAAAGGGATTATTGTCATGGGAATGAATTAATCTGATTAAGAAGCCTAGACTAAAGAGTAGCAAGTGTTGCATTATGTTCTTAGCATCATGATTCAATATCTAAAGCACCCTAATCAATGATCACATCTAGAGGTTTAGCTTTTATCATTTGCTTAATCACCATCATCTTGTTTTGTTTGCTTGCTTAGTTCATTAATCATAGCTTGTTTGTTTCTTGTTTTATGCTTTCTTGTTGCTGGTTTCACAAAACTCATCTTTGATTACTTGACTTAAGAACCTATCACATAAACTAGTGCCTAACTACCACACATATGGATTGACACCCCTTATACTACTTTGACAAGGGGATTGATAACCCATCTAAGGCTTTAAAAACCTTAGTTATCAACGACCGAATATTATGTCTGTGCATCCGATATTGAAAGTTAGGTCGAGTTCACTATATCCCGCAATGTGGAGAAGCTATCTATGACCTTTCGTGGTCCACACGCTTATCGTTTCCCAGATGGCTTCTATCGTATTTCCTCCTTTAGGGAACTATATGCATGCATGTTGGTATGATTCCCAGATGCACAGTGTCTTGGAAATCCCTGAGGAAGTTGGCATTGAGTTCTTGTTATCTTCATGATAAATCTATTGCTAAAATTCTCTCTGGTTGTTCAATTCTCGAAACCTTGAGATTGTTATGGTTTTGTAGTTTACTTGAGCCTCTTGTCTGAGTAGATCACCGAGTCTTAGAACATTGGAATTAATAGATCGCGGCTCTGGAACGTTTAGCTCTTATGAGGATCGAAGACTAATCGAGATTGTAGCGCCACACATCCATAATTTGATATTGTCAACCAAGGCACCATGTACTTTAGTGGATGTTTCCTCTTTGTCCGAAGCTAACTTTGACATTGAAATTATTGATGACCATGATTTTTCCTTGAACGCTTCTTTTATTCAAATCATGGTGCTAAAGATGTTAGCAAAATTGCAAAACGTAGAGAGGCTTACTCTTGGGCGAATTTTTCTTCAGGTATGTATATTCCCCATTTCTTGCATTCTCTAATTAAGGGCTAAAACTTTCTATGTCGCAGGCAGAGTCACTAATTTTTTTACGACGTTGAAAGCCAAATTATGCATATATAAGCACCTGTTTTAAAGCCAAGTTATGTTTAGACTTGCTAAACTATATGCATATATGCTAATTGTTCTTGTTTTTTTTTTTTGGTTCTCAGTGGAGATTCATTATTATGTTTCATTAGGCTGACATTTTCATCGTTTTGCTAGATTCTATCTCTCGCCGAGCTTTGTGAAGTTTCTTTCCCAAGGTCCAAACTTTGATTGTTGAAACTAAGCTTGTTCGATCTGTTATTCCTGGTATATCAGGGTTACTCCAAAATTCACCTGGATTAAAGAAGCTAATAGCAAACGTAACGTGCCAGTGTAACATAAAGGTATTTTTACCAGGACTAAACCTTTTTATATTTTATTTTCTCGTATATTGATAAGACTATGCAAACTTATAACTGAGTAGAAACATTCCACGAATCATGCATTTGTCGTCACACGCTTTGTTGGGCTAATCTATATATAGAATTAAACTTTTGTAAAATCACGTACAATTGTGTTAGTATGCTTTGGGATAACTTTCTATGCATGCTCTACAGGATAAATATTTGGACAGATATTTAGATTCACAAGGCTTGGATCCAGACCAATGTTGGAGATCAAAATATGAGGTGTTTCCTGTCTGTTATGACTTTCGTTGGACTTCGTATTGTATCGATAAGGATTGGCACCCTTCATTGAAATGGTGCTGAGAAACCAAAGGAAACTTGAGACGTTGGTTGTAGGGTTGCAATATATCATCCCCTCTGATGATGCAATTATGTTTGAAGAGTTGCTTCAGATGCCTCCTACACTTTCTAACAACAATAATGTCTCCATTGTGCTCAAACGCTACAATTAGTGTTTTTTATTTAGTAGTCTTAATCTTATACAACTACAATAAAACATTTGTTGAAGTTTATGGATTTAGTGATGATTTGTATTATTGTTGCTGTCGAATTACAGTATTTTGTATCACTCGGTTAAAAGATGCAAACACGAAGAACCGATCTGCAGTTTCTGGATGTGAACTGTTTGCGATCTGAGCCACTTCTTGCACTTTTAGATGATTCTTTTACTTATAGAGATTTTGAAAAGTTTCTCCAAAATGTTAAATGCGCTGTATAAACGTTTCGAAGACTCTTTTGTTGCGGTTTAATTCATAATATAAACCTCGCCGAAATTGTACAAAAGCATGAGATAGCTTCTCAAGACTCTTGTGTTGCAGTTTTTGGAATATCCAGCAAAGTCACTGAAGCGCTCTCTCCAGTCAAATCCGTTACAGGTTTGGTAATGAGGGTCATACTACAAGAAATAGCACAATCTCGCAAGATAGAAACCATGATCCCTGATCGTTAAAACCTTTAGTTTCTCTATTATCTAGCTATGAAGCTTGGTAATGCATATCTTGACGTTGAGAGATTAAGATCTTCAACACTAGGCTTCTTCATCAAGGCCTAAGATTGTGGTATCGATCTAAATATCAATAACAAACGAGACTGTCACTAAGTGAGCATATAAGAAAACTCCATGAACTTTACTCCCATCTTAAAACTTACCTTCAAAAGCAAGAGACTTGAATATGAGACTACCTTTATTGCAACAGCATTTTTACAGGATCATTCGCAAGGAATTGTGCGTTAGAACATTATATAAGACTAGAGTTAAGCTAGAAGAAAAAATTATCAATATATTCTCAAAGAGACCATCTAGTTTCTTTAACGCAAAGAAAAAGAAGATTCTTTTCTTTGAAAAAGAACGTTAAAGGAGTCTTTAAAAAAAAAACAAGGATTTGGTCCATCCGTTTAAACTATGATTGTACAACAAAACCGAACCTTTTGGATATTTTGATTCACATCAAATTGTTCAAGGTTCGAGTAGAAGCTCAAGTCAAAAAATATTCTCAGGGAATATACTTTTTTTCAATGGATACAACTCTACTTGACTGCAAAGACAAATGTTATCATGTACCCTTGTGGTTAGATTTGAATATATGGGTAAGAATCTAAACTAGTGAAAAGTTAGAAGCCAGGAAAAGATGAAAGAAAAAGATATAAGAAAGTAAAAAAAAAAACCCTAATTCACAACCCAAATTAAAATAATATAGAAGAAAAAACCATCAAACAAAGGAAAGAGAGAGCGACCTCGAGATATCTTAATGAAGAACAACCAGAGTCTAATTTTTTTGTCCTCTCCTATCTTTTTCTCACTTTTGTCTCTTCAATAAAAGAAAAAAGTTTGATTTCTTGGGTTGTTTGGCCTAATTTGGAAGCCCAAATATCTGAACAAAAAGTCTAATCCAAAATGCCAACCAGTTTTATTTATCAATGCCTTAAAAAGATTTTAAAAAAACATCCAAAAAGCAAAAAAAAAAATACTAAAACACAAAGGAAATGATATAAAAAAAAAAGTTCAAATCATCACTCAAAAGATCCACCATATTTGACAATCATAGAGACAAATCTTGTAGTGGTTTACAACTTTATTTGATCAATGATGCCTTATTAAAAAATATTCAAAAATAACCAAAAAATACCCCACAAGATCCACAACATCCAAAAAGAAAAAAAAAAAAAAGTAAAATGATAAGAAAATACAAGGAAAATGATTATTTTAAAAAAATAAAAAATAAAAGGTCCAAAATCAGCCAAAAGAACCACGACATTTTTTGGAATCACAAAGACAAATCTTGCTGCCTTTAGAAACCTTAGTCCCATCTTCTTCTTCAACCTCTTGAGACATTCCATAATCGTACCTCAATTCAGTCAACGGAGGAATATGCCTCATAGCGAAAAAGGCAATACGAATACACGGCTCACGATTCTCTTCACTCTCAATAGGCTGCCACATCACATTTGGGGAGCAGCTATGGTTCATGAACCGACTCACATTCCCATCCCTTCTTGCACTGATCAAAAATTGCGACTTGATGTTATAAACCTCAGAGACTTGTTCCCAACAATCTTCTCCCACAAGTTCTGGTTCGCAGTTCCACCTGAACGGGTTGAAAAAACGAGAAGTGTCGAACACGTACTCATCGTCCTCTTCTACTTCTTCTATGATCTTATGTATACCACCGAACCCGCAGATGAAAGTTCCAGCTCGGATCAGCTCCAATGAACGTAATCCCCAGCCACACTTCTCCGTCTTAAACACTTCGACCCGGATTTTCAAATAATTCTGAGTTATCCTTAGTTATTTGGTCAAGGTATGGTGATTCCCCACCATTTTTCATGATGCAATAGCACTTTGGATCTTTATGGATGGAACATAGTCGGTCATAGCAATCGCTGCATCTGATAGATCTATGATGCAGATCAAGCGTCCTACTCATGAAAAGCTGACTGTTTCCGTAGCTGAAATATTCGGGTCTCTCCTTGTTGTTTTCATCGATTTCATTCACTAGCGGAACTGGTGATGATGCCTCGCGTCCTTGAGAAATATCTGCAAGTATTAAACCCTTTCTTGAATTATCCGAGCCACAATTCCTCCATCGTTCTGCTGACTTCCAGTTCGCGTAGCCAAAAGGTTGACCTGGTTTTCTCACCAATTTGAATTTGTACTCTTCGAAACCGGATTTTCCTATCGCTGTCCAGTAATCAGACACAATGTGGAGCCCGTCATAAATATAAATTTTTTTATTCTTGTCGTTGGGGTCTTCTTCACCTCTGATCACTCTAACCTCATTCCCTTTATTTTTACTTGCTTCCAATGCAAGGTTTCCTCTTACAAGTTTCTGATCAATAGCCTGCCCATTCTTATCTGTTCCACCATGTCCAGTATATACCAAAGATTCAATTTCCTCTGTTTCATCACTGTAGTGTCCTGATGTTACGACACTCGTAGCTGAGGGCCTTCTGTTGCGCCGTCTTTAACCGTCAGGTAGTCGATGCCAGCGACCATCTTCATGTGAAGCCCAACTAGACACATCTCACCCCAGAAGTAGAATATATCGCCTACTTCAACTCCAGGAACCGGGCCGATTCTTTTCCTTGTATTAGTCCTAACGCCCAAGTTCCTACAATTGGTAAGTGCTGTTGTAAGCACGCTTTTTCCGCAGTTTAGTTGGCATAATCGGCGTCTAAGCGATTCAAACCGCAGCAGAACTAAATAAGCCACCTCTTGGTTTCCATTTTCTCTCTCTGCTTCCGTTATCCCCGAGTTAAAATTCGGGTTTGATATAACCACTCTGCTATTGGCAGCATAAGTTTTCTGCTTCTTCAGACTTCCCTTCACATTTTTCGAACCCTTTGGTCGGCCACGTCCTTTTTTGATAACACCGATACTAGGACCAGCATCAGAAGGCAAAAAACCTTGTTGGAGTCATTAGATGGTGTAATGGTTTGAAGTGGCATGACCATCACAGGAAGAGGTGTTGCTGTATTCTGGGTTTCATCGCTGACATTACCAGATTCTGAGAATGGTATATCCATTAGAAGAGGTGTGTTCATCAGAGGAACATGTGCTGTTGCATTCTGGGTTTCATCAGTCACACCACCAAATTCCGGAAATGGTATATCTGTTAGAAATGATGAATTCATTGGAGGGAAAGGTATTGTTGTGTTATGTGCTTCACCACTGACACCACCAGATTCTGTAAATGGTATGTCCATTAAAAATGGTGTGTCCATCAGAGGTGTTCGTGATGATGTGCCTTCAATCTGATTGTGATCATCGTCGAAACTTTTGAGCAGTTCAGCCTCAATTGGATACCACGACTTATCCATTGCAACTAAAAAAAAGTCATGTCAAAACAATGATGAAGAGTTAGTTACCATCAAACTAGCATGAAGTTGATGAGAAGAAAAATAGATATGAGAAACTAAATATATGCAATGAATAATCATAATAAAAGGCATCAAGTAGAGGAAATCTTTTCAAAACCAAACGATAAAAATGAAATGTAGACGGATTTTTAAATTCATGAAAACCTATATACAGTGATATGTAGAATATACATAACAACTTTATTCGTTTTCTATGTTGTACAAGCAATCAATTTCTATTTGCTTAAACTCTAGGGTTAAAAAAACAAACCTCTAGGGTTGCCAGATAAAGAATGCTTGTTAACCTTCTTCTACTCTATTATGACAAATGCACCAAATTGATAAAAAAAAAAACCCCCACTAGTTATAAAATTACGTCCCTATAGCCAAACATGAACTATCTAAAACCACCAACAAATCTCTTTTTTTTTCTTCTGTTAAGAATAAAAATATAGTAGTTCAAAAAGTTTGGGTTTTGTGCATGGTTTCTATGGACATCATGAAAACTCTGTAGAGAATTTCTATTAGTTTTCAATATTTTTTTTTTGCAAATTTTAAACCGAGAGACGACATATGGCGTTTGGTGAGAAGCCCTAGTATAAATAACAACAATGATCAAATGACAAAAAAATTTTTGCTGTTTAAAACATAAACTATTTATTATCGCTTCAAGAAAATGATCTTCATCATAATTTGATAACTGCTTCAAGAAAATGATTATCAAATCTAAGTATATAATTAGAAATATAAAATCACAACACAAACAACAACAAGATTTTAAGTTAGAAAAAATAAAAGAAGCCTCGTTTTATAGTTAGATTCTCTTCATCATACATTGATACCTACTTAGAGAAAGGATTATAAAAACTGAATAGCATTCCAAATATATAAAATCACAACAAAAGAATATATATATATGTATATATATATATATATATTAAATCTTAATTAACTTTGAAAACATATAGAAGATTAGAAATGTTCAATCTACTTTTTGTCAATATTTAACATTATAATGTATAACAATATGTTCAGATTTGAATTCTAATAATCAGTATTGTACTAAGGATCCATGCCTTTTTGAAAGAAAAAAAATCAAAATAAATAAAAACATAATTAAAAATAACGCTCCAAAAACAAAGATAAACTTTTAATCAAAGATTATTGGATCAAACTTTTCAAAGAAAAATAAAACTAATAAAACAGATCTGAAAACATATTATTCAATCATACTTTTAAAATTCAGATAAATAAAATTTAATCTCAATTCTAACAATAAAAGCACATGCATGAGACAATTATAAACAAAAAAAAAACAAGAATGAAAGAAAGCATACTTATTGGCAACACAGATTCATGGAATATATATATTATAAAGAAGCAACAGAAAATTGAGAATACCTTAAGAACGAGAAATGAAAATACGAATAGGAAGTGATTGGAGTAATAATATAGAACGATCTTTTAGTATTTGGTAGTGAGTTAAAAAAAAAAGACAAAGAGAAGAATTCTATTTAAAATGTATTTTATAAGCATCATGTGTTGTTCTTTACATAAAAAAATAGGCTGTTAGATCAAGTGAAACTAATTTTTACCGTCCAAATTTTAATAATAAAAAACTCTAGATTTTTTTTTATCTATTCAATGTATCTAGATAAGACAGTGATACTATCCTTTAATATTTTACCAATTTTGTATAAAATATTAATAAACAGAAATAGAAAAAAATCTTTGTCTTCCAAATCTAGATTATATTTTCTGCATATCTATAATTAATTCAACTTTTCTGAAAATTTGAATGTGTTGAAATTAAAATTTACCAAAAATATCAAATAATATGAGTTGTATATTTGTACGTATATTCTTATCTTCCAGATATTTTCTTTATAAAGATTATATAAACAATCTTTTCTATTTTTTTTTAATATGAGTTGAAAAGCATTCCTTATATGGTTGTCTCATAGTTATACCAGAATTACAATAGATTGTATTTTCATTAAAATTTAGATACAACTAAAACGAGAATGAAGCACAAAAAAAAAGGAAGTCGATAGAACAAATTACGGTTGAGTAGAGATTATCTTCTATTGAAAATTCTTCCTTTACAAGCTCACAAAGCCACTCATTTTTTTGCGTTTGTGTCACACCATTACGATTTGTGATTGTAAATGATCTTTGAGTATAAAAGAGTACTCGTTGCAGCTCTTTCTCATAGTCATGGGTTTGTTCTTAAGCATACATTCCAGTCTAATATACTATAGTCCATATAATTTTGATTCACCAAAATATTTTCATGATCTTCTTTCCTTGAGCATTTTTTACTTTAGGAAACATAATAGACAAACCCTATACATTTTTCCACCTACATGTCAGTGTCTTGGTTTTAGTGAATAGGTATTTGTTTTTTAAATCTCAGAATACAACTATATACATTGAAATCTAACAAAATAGATATAGCATAAAACGTATTATCCAACTTGTACAGCAGTTATAAGTGAAAGTTCTTCATCTGCTTTTTAGCAGACTTTGGATCTGCATATATGTAACACATAATATGAATTCTGACCCTCAGTAACAAAGTATCATTGTATTATAAATACTTAAGTCAACTAAATTAATTGATTTGATCATCTTAAATTTCAATGAAGTAAAGTAAAATGAGCAGAGATATCTACAAAGCATCAATGTATAATAAATACTTATCATATGCGAGCTAACTACATAAATTGATTTGACCATCTTGAAAATCAATGAACTAAAGCAGAATGAGCCGGGACTAAACATATTAACAAATATGTTATATGAATTAAGAAAATATCAAACAGAATTAACTCCTTTGGGTTTAGTGCCTACACTATTGTTACAAAACAAAAAAAAAAGAATCAGTGCCTATACTTGTTTTTAAGCAAAAATTATTAAATCAAATAATAAGCCCTTCTGTTTGATGAATAATTTTTGCTTCGAAGCTACTGTATAGGAGCCCGCTGATTCAATCAAATAATAAACCCTAAAAAAAATTAAAAAAAAATATGATAAAAGAAAAAATACTATGAATCTCACCATCATTTTCAACATTTGAAATTGCAGTTACAGTTACATTTCTACTAACGGGAATCAATCAACGTTTCCCCCCAACCCTATTTTATACCTACCATCTTCTCTTATGGAGAAGCTCTCTAATCACCAACGTAAACAGTCTAATTTTGCTAAAAAGTTTTCTGTTTTATTAAGTTTACTTAATTGTTAGCTCCTGTATTGGCGAGATATTGGAAGCAATATGTGGAGGCACAGATGGCTGTAAACAATGATAATGCTACAAAACAGATATTTAGCTGTTGTTTGTCGACCTGCCTTCAAGTTTCCTCTTTGGCATGAGATGCTTTCCTTTTTTCATTCGTTGATAAGAGTTAATACATGATCTTTCCATATCACTGTTTCATATGCTTAGTTACAACTGCAAGTCTTTCCATCTCCTTGAATATAATTCAAACATCCTATTCTCGTAGGCAATGTTACATTCGGTTCATCAGAAAGGTCTACCACAAAAAAGGAGCAGAGGGTCAAGAGGAGACCACAAAGGCTTTTGAGTTTATGCTTAATTATATTGATATCGCTTCTCTTCAGAAGTTTTGGCTCTATTGTGTTCTTTTTTTCCCTTTTTTTCTTTTCATTTTAGTCTTGTGTACATGTCCCATAAATAGATGGAAATATTTCGCTAATAGTTATGTGTAGTAAAAGATATGAGTTGTTCGATTTAATTCGAAATATAGTTGCTAACAATAAAAAAAAATTGCAAATTACTAGAGCTTGTCTGCGTTCTAACTTTAGTCACGTCTGTCTCTGGTAGTTCTTCGTCTTGACAGATTGTATTTGTAATACTGTTGTAATCTAGTTTATATTATCCATCTCATGATCTTCACGTTAAACAGGTATAACGGATATGCGTGTGTACTTCGACTATTTAGATGGAAGCACTTCGTGTTTCAAACTGTGGTTTTCACATGGCTTGAAAATAATGGAAAACTCTATCCAATCCTCTAGCTCTATTCAAACTTCTTGTAGTTTCTTATAACTGGCGTTGAAATGAAAATGGTGTTTCAAAAAAAAAAAAAACTGGCGTTGAAATGAGTAATGCGTTGTTGAATCATTGTTGAGTCAAACTGTCATTTTGTAGTTTCTTATACTGTTGATTCCCTTGTTCGTTTTCACATGTCATGACATTTCTTCATTGTGACAATGGAATGGTTTTTTATTTATCTCCCTATGCACAGTTATCACATATATTTATACTACAGTACAAGTCCATGATGGGATTCTCTTTGGCTGATAGTGTGTCAGTCCTAGGAGAAATGTTAAAAAGGGTATTGTTATCCTCAGCAATAGCAAGCACCTTCTTATACTTTGCATCTATAACACATAAGATAACCAGGGGTAAACTTTTGTTTTACAAATTCTGTATGGTTTCTTGAACTTCTTTCGCTATGTTTGGTTGGTGGATGATCTAATATATCCTGTGAACAGGCCAAAGGACTTGTAAATGAGTATCAACCAAAATTTAACAGTGCCAGAGCCATATATAGGGTGTGCAAGAAGTACACTGAAGACATTGATTGGAATATGCTTGCTATACCATTATGCTGAGTGGCACATAAAATCTGGTTCCATGGATGTTGCAATCAAAATATTTCAGCGAGGTCTTAAATTCGTTCCTGGTAAAAATCTAATATATCCTTTCTTTCATTATGTCTATGAATTAGTTGCTTTATATAGTGTTTCGAACCTTTTATATTTCTCTAAATGTCTACATTGTCCACTCTCTAATATCAGCTTCGGAAATGTTTAAATATGCGTATGCTGAGTTGGAGGAATCTCGTGGAGCAATTCAGGTTTTTATTCTTGCTGCTTGCTTCTCCTTATTGAGCTGTTTCTTTTGTTCCCATTCTCGTTATTATTTGTATGCTTTTGCAGTCAGCAAAGAAATTATATGAAAGTGTTTTGGGGGTTAGCACAAACTCTTGGGCACATATTCAAGCAAGAACAAGCAAAGTTCAGAACTTAGGACTGCTAAGATTGGCATAAAAAGCACATCTCCTCTTCTTTTCATAGTCACATGCTTCTCAACTGATATTTGTTTCTTGTCTCCATTTGTTTCCTACCAATAATTTTTTTCACTTCTGGATTGTTTTCTTTTTTTCACTGGAAACACTCATATGTATTTTTATATGCTTTCGCACTTCCTTCGTTTTCTCCGGAGGTACAATACTTTTTATTGATTCTCATAAGGGTGGTACCCGAATAAGAAGGCAACACATCTTTTACGTTGCCTATAGGGTAAGAAAACAAATGATCTCGTGGTAGGGTTGTGTATTATGAACTGATGTAAAGTCTCTTCAGTATCTTCATCCATAGGGTCACTGATATCACCGGTCCTAATTTCTCCGGCCATGATTTCACGGAGATGAATTTGCAGTCGTTGCTTGCTGTTTGCGGCTTTCTCTCCTCTATTTTGTTCTTTTTCTTTGTAAATCCTAGATAATAATAACATATACGGCTTCCATTTTTCATATTACCTTATATCGTAATGGTTTGTTTGTTTTTTTTTTTTTTAATAAGCATTTGAATTTCATTATAAAAATACGAATGGTTTGTAAATATTACAAAAGGGTTAGAACGAATAGGAAAATCCTTGCCAAAAAATAATAAAAAACAAGGAGAATCCTAAGAAAGAACTACGAACGAAGTTGAGGCAAAATTAAGAGAAGGTGAGCCATATTTGCATAAGGTCACCAAACGCTTTCCTTTTCCTTTTGGCTAGAATCGCGTCACGGATAAGTCTGTCAATGAACTTGAAAATTGCTTGTAGTGTGGAGGAGATGTTGTCGTTGATTCTCTTGTTGCGTTCTCTCCAGATGCCATAAATGGTAGCATGAGCCACAAGACGCTGCAAGGTCCGGGGAGCAGTGTTATCTTTTAATCCAAGCCAACAAGAGAAGGCAGTCCATGTATGAAAAGCAAAGGGTCAATAGCCTAACCTTTTGATGACAAGATCCCAAATCAGTTCGCTAACTTCACACCTAAGGAATAAATGATCTCAGTTCTCTTCAAATAAATGGCAAAGGCAACAGACTGGATTTATTTGCATTCCTCAGCTTGCTAAGCGAGCTCTTGTTGGAAGACAGTCCTGGTGAGTTACCCACATATGAAAAGCATGTCTTGAAATTGCTCCCTTGAACCACACATTTGAAGTCCATGACTAAGGAGGTGCTCAAGGTCGTAGGACTTCCCATGTGTGTTTGGCGGAGAAATATTGCAGGTCCAACCCGTTAGCATGCCAAACGTAAGAGTCAGCCGTGGTATATATAGATGGGATAGGCAATGTGGTCAGGTGGATTTGAAGCGATTGTGCAGTGGCTGATCTGGCTCCACGAACAAGCCAGCCAGACGAGTTGCAGGCTTGAGATACGGAGGCCTGAAGAGGAATAACAAGTTCTCTAGGACCTCCTGTCCCAAATAGATCAATGAGAGGACCAAGAGGGGTCCAATGGTCCCACCAGAAGCTTACAAGCTGCCAATGGCCAAAGACCCAACAATGATTTCCAGGTCCAAGAAGAATGCTTATTCTCATCTAAGCTCCAAAAAATTTTGCCTTTGATTCTGTAAGACTTGATCCATTTAACCCAAAGAGAAGAGCTATTAGAAAATAGAAACCAGATGAGTCTAAGGCATAATGTTTTGTTCCAAATCTGAAAGTTCCTCAAACCCAATCCACCTTCCTCCTTAGGCAGACACACATTGTACCAAGAGACTTTAGCAACAGATTTCTTAGATATATCGCCACTCCATAGAAACCTAGAGCACATACTTTCAATCTTCTTGAGGCACCCTTTTGGTAGAATGAAAGCAGATATCCAAAAGTTAACAGTACCATAAATGACAGAGGCTATAAGTTGTTTCCTGCCAGAAAAAGAGAGAGCCCGGGAGCTCCAAGAGACAAATCTGTTGGAAATCTTTTCGAGAAGGGGTCTATAGTCGGACAGTCTTAGCTTCCGGTGCATCAGTGGAAGACCCAAGTAGCGAATAGGCATCTAACCATAGCTAAAACCCAGACTGGAGAGTTCAGCGGTTTCGATCTGATTCATACCCCCTTTGAAGAGCTCAGTTTTGCTGTGGTTCATGGAGAGACCAGACCATTGCGAGAATGACTCCAAAGTTGCAGCAATGCTTTCTAAAGAATGTTTTCCTCCATCAAAGAACACCATGATATCATCAGCGAAAGCTAGATGAGTGACATTGGAATTGGTAGTGTTCGGGTGGAAGCCAATATCTCTAGACATGTATTTTTTGTTTAGCATCTGCGAGAAGACCTCCATAGCAAGCACAAAGAGGTTTGTTTTTTTGTCTCCAATGCATTATAATTCCTCTTTTTTTTTCTTGCGTAGGTTTGATAATTTTCCTTTTACTATTTACACCCTAAAATTTTAATTATTTCAAAGTAAAGTAGAAACCCTAGCCACCATAGAAATCAAACGAGCAATGGGTTGTTCTTCAATGGATTTCATCAAATATATGCCAGATGAGATCCTCCACAATATCCTCTCCTTTCTTCCCATCGATCTCGCCATCAGAACTTCTGTCTTGTCCAGAAGATAGAGGCATGTATGGTGCAAGACACCTTGTATAGACTTTATTAAGGCAAAGACTCTGGAGCAACTGATGGGCTTGCGGGCCTAGGATTGTTTTTAACAAGCCCGTTGGTCCTCCAATAGTTTTAAATTTATAAAACCCTAGTGTCTGCAAGTGCACAGATGTACGTTGTAGGAGTTAGGGTGTCGATCCACAGGGAGGATGTCTAATCTTCGAGAAACATCAAACTGGGAAGTAAGCAAAGTCATAAACCAATAAAAGTTTTGGGGTTTTTGGTTAAGATCATAAACTAAACCTAATCTAATATTCACAAGAAATAAAATGCAATGCAGGATGAATTGTTAAAAGAACATCTAAAGCATATCGACCCAAACTAAAGACTCTTAAACTCATAGGTGGCCATTTAGACTTCTCCGGTTTACTCTAATCGATGTATGATGACATTTCCAATCAGCTTCCAGGCGAGTTATCTTCATCTGTTTCTGTGAATCTGCATAGAACTAGAATAGACATATGTATGATAAACCAACTCTCGTCACTTAATCAACTAATCACTTAGATCGAGCAATTAACTCTCGCTCTCATGTTAAACTTAAAATCATGCATTAGACATTGAATTCGTCTGCTCACATCTTCTCTATAGGTAGCTTTCGACTCCTATAGCGACTATGTTCTTCTGAAGCTAGGTACGAATGATCTGATACAGCACTCTCGTGGCTCTGATCGATCCTAGACTCAGAGAATAGGTCATGAATCTACTCTCATGCTTACGAACAACTTAGAAGAGATGAGATCCAGAATATGGTCTATAACAATAAAAATCCTAATCGATATATGTGCTTGTCGATATCTTCAAAAAACTTGACTCTCTGGGACTAATCCACATGATGCAATGAATGATAAAAGACATAGAAGATGCAAAAGAATGAAACTGAAAAGCTAATAACATAAAAAAAAAAGGAGAAAGAACAATGGATCTGGGGAAGAATCCCCATCTCCATCGCCTAACCCTAGAAAAACAGAGTTCGGTGGCTTAAAATCTTATTACATGAGCACACACCCGTTTAGGGCTGCTAAACAATGTATTTGTAGGTCCTAAGGTCTTCCAGGTCTCATTTAGGACTTCTCTAAAGAGGAATGGCGAAGTGGGCTTTGATGTTGGGTCTTGTGGCTCTTCCTAAGATCCACTGGAGGTGAGAGTCTTCCAGGGCAGGTAAAACATGTGTTTACCGCGAGTGAGAGTCTTCTGGGACTGGTGAACTGGGTCAACTTGTTTTCCATGTATCTTTTGATTGCACCATTGGATCTTTGTGATGTAAAGTGCTATGGAAAGCTGGTTATCTCCTCTTATCTTTTTCCCAATTTGAGTTGGATCAGACGGTGGGAAGGCCTCTATTTGTTACCAAACTTCTGACGGTCTGACTCTGAGCTGAAAAAGTGGATTTCTTCCATTTTGCCATCATTTTCCTTAAGTTTCCTGAAAAGAGCCTTGAAACTACAAATACATGGAAATCAGTTCCTAAAACTAAGTAAAACCTTTGGAAAAGCATTTGAAATCAATGGTGAAAATAGGTCAAAGTCGGGTGTTATCAGCAACAAGAAGGTTTACAAAACGACATCACAGCAGCTAAACTCAGCAAAGCAGACGTGAGCTTGTGTGATCCGATGAAGCCCATAGATAAATCGACGAAGCCCACAAAAAAATTCATAATCAACCAACAACGGTCATCTTCACTCTGCGAGAAAAACAGAGGATTTGCAGAGAAAATAACGACGAGCTGCGTATCACACCAGGACGAAATAGCAATCCATAAAAGATTTGATTCCCTTGAAAATGTTGACTGATCCTAGGACTGATGTGTGTCAACTAGAAAGATCTAGATGGAGCCTAGGGTTTAGGATTGATTTGTTATAAATGTAGCTCGATGAGCAGCGTTGTAACTTAAGATTTTCAAAATCAATAAGAAAACTTCATTGTTTACAAAGGTCTTTCCTTTCTTTCATGGTATCAGAAGCCATTGCGATTCATGGAACCATGGCACATACAGTTTCACGCTCGGCGACTCTATCAGTCTCAGAACCTCCACCAGTTCCCAGAGCCACTCTCCCGACGAGTTCCACCGCCTCACTCTCAACGATTCATGGAGTCATGTCCTGTTCCACCGCGCCGTCCGCAGTTTCAACACCGTTCTCCATACCAAACTCGGCCCCAGCTCCAGTGGCGCCTTCGGACTTTTCTCCTCGAGCTTCATCGAGCTCGTTTCGAGCTCCGCCGGATGGAGAACGCGTTCAGACACAACCGAATGTTTCGTCTCCGGCACCTTCACGAAATCGACAGTTCCATCAATCGGTGACGTCACCGTCTCTGATGTTGGTCTCGTCACCACTAAATCGATCGCATTGTGTCACTCTTCGCTTGACAGCCTCTAACTACTTGCTCTGGAAGACTCAGTTCGAGCATTGGCTGTCAAGTCAGAAGCTGGTGAGCCACGTCACAGGTAGCACACCTCGTCCACATGCGTCCCTGGTGTTCCGCGTTGGTGATACGTTTACGGAGGTTCCAAATCCAGATCTGTTCACATGGCTGCAAAACGATCAACACGTCCTTGCCTGGTTGTTTGGGTTCATGTCCGAGGATGCTCTTCGTTCTGTCTATGGAATTCAAACTGCGCAGGAGTTTTGGATGGCCCTCGCCAAGAAGTACAACTGTGTCTCACCCTCTCGCCGGTTTAACCTGCAACGCCAGCTTCAAACGGTTTCAAAGCAAGGCAAATCTATGGGAGATTACCTGAATGAGATTAAAACCATTTGTTACCGGTGAAGCCTCTCGAATGGTCTGTCAAATCTGTGGAAAACAAGGTCATCTTGCAATCAAGTGCTGACATCGTTTCAACAACGCTTATCAGTCAGATGATGCTCACACTGCTTTGGCTGCAATGCGAATCACTGATGTCACTGAGATTTCAGGGCTTGAATGGTATCCAGATACAGGCGCATCAGCTCATGTCACCAGCTCCCCTCACAACCTGCAGTCTTCTCAGCCGTATCATGGCATTGATACTGTAATGATTGGCAGTGGCGAGTTCTTACCCATCACACACACTGGATCGTCTTCTCTGCCTTCAACCTCAGGTAAGATTCCTCTCAAAGATGTGCTTGTTTGTCCTTCCATCACTAAGTCTCTCTTATTTGTATCTAAAATCACAAAAGATTACCCGTGTTCTTTTGAGTTTGACTGTAATGGGGTGCTTGTTAAGGACACGAGAACAAAGAAGCTTTTTACTCTGGGAAGCAACACTGAATGACTCTATCGGTTAAAAGATCCACCTGCTCAAGCTCTCTTCTCTTCTAGGCAGCATTCAGCACCGGAAGATGTTTGGAATCGAAGACTTGGGCATCCAAATAAGTAGATTCTGCATTTTCTATCTTCTAGTAAACTTATCTCCCTAAGCAAGAGTACCAACAAGACTTGTGAAGCTTGTAAACTTGGGAAAAGCAGTAGATTACCCTTTTTAGCTTCTTCTTTTTCTGCTTCAATGCCTCTTGAAAGAGTGCACTCTGATCTTTGGGGTCCTGCACCAATTGTTTCGAGTCAAGGCTTCAAATATTATGTAATATCTGTTGATCATTGGTCTCCCATCTGTTGGCTGTATCCTCTGAACAAATCTGATTTTTATCCCACATTCTGTGTCTTTCAAAAGTTAGTAGAGAACCAATTCAACTGCAAAATCGGTACATTTCAGTGTGATGGTGGTGGGGAATTTACAAGCACTAAGTTTCTCTCCCATTTAAAGCAATCCGGTATTAAACAACACATCTCTTGTCCTCATACACCGCAGCAGAACGGGCTGGCTGAACGAAAACACAGGCACATCACAGAGTTAGGTCTCTCAATGCTATTTGCAAGCAAAACACCTCTTTGATATTGGGTTGAGGCGTTTTTTACAGCAAGCTTCTTGAGCAACCTCCTACCTACTTCAACTTTGCCTTCCAACATCAGTCCGTTTGAGAAATTGTTGGTAAGAAACCAGAATATACTTCTCTACGTGTCTTTGGCTGCTCCTGCTATCTGATGTTGCGTGATTATGGTCATCACAAGTTTGATCCTAAAAGCCTGAAATGCGTATTCCTCGGCTATAATGAGAAGTAAAAGGGCTACAGGTGCCTCTTGCCTTCTACAGGACGTGTCTACATAAGCCGGCATGTTCTATTTGATGAACATGAGTATCCCTTTGAGTCAACTTATCACCATCTTCATCCGAAACCTGCAACTCCTCTACTTTCAGCTTGGCAACAAAGTTTTTGTTATTCAAAGCATGTTCCTTCCGGTTCTCCAACTCCTACGCCAGCTGAGTGTTCAGAGTTACCACCAGTATTTGCAGATGCAGACTTCCCTTCCCTCACAGCTATTACACAGTTCACACTATCCACCTCGTGTCAGGACAGACACTCCGGTTTCCTCTCCAAGTGAGCCTTCTGTTTCAACTCCAATCTCTTGTTCGTCTCCTGCAGTTAACTCTTCTGCTTCTCCTTCAACTATTTCTTCTCATGCCTCAACCATATCATTGCCGGGTCACAAGATCATCACAAGAGCAAAACGAGGTATCTTTAAACCAAATCCGAGATATGCTCTTCTCTCTCATAAGGTATCATATCCGGAGCCTAGGTCTGTAACCGAGGCCTTGAATCATCCAGGTTGGACGACTGCAATGAATGAAGAGATGGAGAACTGCAGAATTACAATACCTGGTCTCTTGTCCCATATCAACCAGGGATGCACGTCTTAGGCAGCAAGTGGGTGTTTAGAACTAAACTCAATGCCGATGGATCACTAGACAAGCTCAAAGCTAGACTTGTAGCTCAGGCTATCGACAAAAAGAAGGTGTTGGCTACTTAGAAAAGTATAGTCCAGTGGTAAGAACCGCTACTGTCCGATCAGTTCTTTATGTGGCAACTATTATGGATTGGGAGATCAAGTAACTAGACGTTAAAAACGCCTTTCTTCATGGCGATCTTACAGAGACAGTATAAATGGGTCAATCTGCAGGTTTCAAAGATAAAGCTCAGCCTGATTATGTCTGCAAACTACACAAATCCCTCTATGGTTTAAAACAATCACCTAGAGCATGGTTTGATAAGTTTAGCTCTTACCTTCTTGAGTTTGGTTTCACCTGCAGCAAGAAGGATCCCTCACTGTTCATCTATACAAAAGGAAAGGATGTCATCTTGCTCCTCCTCTATGTTGACGACATGATCATCACAGGTAACAACTCTAATGTTCTTACCAATCTCATCCTTTCCCTTAACAAACATTTTCGAATGAAAGACATGGGTAAAATGCACTACTTCCTTGGAACTCAAGCTCATTTCCATCCAGAGGCGCTTTTCTTGTCGCAACAAAAGTATGCAGAAGACCTCCTCATTGCTGCTTCAATGAGTGATTGCGCTCTTATGCCAACACCACTTCCACTGCAACCAGACAGAGTTGCAGCTCAAAAGGATCTCTTCCCTACTCCAACATACTTTCGTTGCCTTGCCGGAAAGTTACAATATCTGACTTTAACAAGGCCGGATATTCAGTACGCGGTTAACTACGTCTGTCAGAAGATGCATTCCCCAAAAAATTCCGATTTCTCCCTTCTTAAGCGGATTCTACGCTATGTCAAAGGTACTATAACTATGGGCATCAATCTCTCAAAGGATTCAGACTGTACTCTTAAAGCTTATTCAGACAGTGACTGGGCTGGTTGTAAAGTCACTCGTCGCTCAACTGGAGGATTCTGCACTTTCTTAGGCAAAAACATTATATCTTGGCCAACTAAGAAGCAACCAACAGTGTCTAAAAGCTCGACCGAAGCAGAGTACAGAACTATGTCTGAGACGGCGTCTGAAATCACTTGGCTGAGCTCCTTGCTTCGAGAGATTGGTGTCTCTCTTCCTACTACACCAGGGCTTAACTGTGATAACTTATCCGCAGTAATGCTCTCAGCAAATCCAACTTTTCATTCACGAACAAAGCACTTTGAGCTCGACCATCATTACTCTTGGCTCACTCATGGTTAAACATATACCTGTTTGTGACCAATTGGCTGACATTTTTACCAAATCTTTGCCATGTGCTGCCTTCTGTACATTACGGAGCAAACTTGGTGTAGTTTTGCCACCAACACCAAGTTTGAGAGGGGCTAATAAGGCAAAGACTCCAGAGCAACAGGAAGGTTTACAAAACGACATCACAGCAGCTAAACTCAGCAAAGCAGACGTGGGCTCGTGTGATCCGATGAAGTCCATAGATGAATCGACGAAGCCCACAGACAAGTCCAAAATCACCCAACAACGGTCATCTTCACTCTGCGACAAAAACAGAGGATTTGCAGAGAAAAGGACGACGAGCTGCGTATCACACCAAGAAGAAATAGAAATCCATAACAGATTTGATTCCCTTGAAAATGTTGACTGATTCTAGGACTGACGTGTGTCATCTAGAAAGATCTAGAAGGAGCCTAGGGTTTAGGATTGCTTTGCTATGAATGTAGCTCGATGAGCAGCGTTGTAAACTAAGCTTTTCAAAATCAATATGAAAACTTCATTGTTTACAAATGTCTTTCCTTTCTTTCAGACTTTGCTAACGTTTTTTTAAGAGTGATGGCTCGAAAGATAAACCAAACCCTAAGCTCCTACAGGGCTCCTAAAATCATGAAAATCATGATCCTCAATCTTCATACGACCGAATATTATGTCTGTGCATCCAATATTGAAAGCTGGGTCGAGTTTGCTATGTCCTGCATGTGGAGAAGCTATCTATGACCTTTCGTTGTCCACACGCTTATCGGTTCCCAGATAGCTTCTATCGTAGTTCCTCCTTTAGGGAACTACGCATGCATGTTGATATGATTCCCAGATGCACAGTGTCTTGGAAATCCCTGAAGAATTTGACATTGTGTTCTTGTTGTCTTCATGATGAATCTATTGAAAAACTTCTCTCTGGTTGTCCAATTCTCAAAACCTTGAGATTGTTATGGTTTCGTGGTTTACTTGAGCCTCTTGATCTAAGTAGATCACCCAGTCTTAGAACATTGGAATTAATAGATCGCGGCTCAGGAACGTTTAGGTCTTATGAGGATCAAAGACTAATCGAGATTGTAGCGCCACACATCCATAATTTGATATTGTCAACCATGGCACCATGTAGTTTAGTGGATGTCTCCTCTTTGTCTGAAGCTAACTTTGACATTGACATTATTGATGACCATGATTTTTCCTTGAACGCTGCTTTTATTCAAATCATTTATGTTAGCAAAATTGCAAAACGTAGAGAGGCTTACTCTTTGGCGAATATTTCTTCAGGTACCTATGTTCACCATTTCTTGCATTCTCTAATTAAGGGCTAAAACTTTCTATGTCCCAGGCAGAGTCACTGATTTTTTTACGAACATTTAAAGCCAAACTATGCATATATAAGCACCTGTTTAAAGCCAAGTTATGTTTAGACTTGCTAAACTATATGCATATATGCAATTAGTTCTTGTTTTTTTTTGTTCTCAGTGGAGATTCATTATTATAATTCATTAAGCTGATATTTTCATCGTTTTGCTAGATTCTATCTCTCACCGAGCTTTGTGAAGTTCCTTTCCCAACGCTCAAGGTCCAAACTTTGATTGTTGAAACTAAGCTTGTTCGATCTGTTATTCCTAGTATAGCAAGGTTACTCCAAAATTCACCTGGATTAAAGAAGCTAATAGCAAACGTAATGTGCCAGTGTAACATAAAGGTATCTTTACCAGAACTAAACCTTTTTATATTTTATTTTCTCGTATATTGATAAGACCATGCAAACTTATAACTGAGTAGAAACATTCCAAGAATCATGCATTTGTCTTCACACGCTTTGTTGGGCTAATCTATATATAGAATTAAAATTTTGTAAAATAACGTACAATTGTGTTAGTATGCTTTGGGATAACTTTCTATGCATGCTCTACAGGGTAAATATTTGGACAGATATTTAGATTCACAAGGCTTGGATCCAGATCAATGTTGGAGATCAAAATTTGAGGTGTTTCCTATCTGTTATGACTTTCGATGGACGTCGTATTGTATCGATAAGGATGGTGTGTGGAAAATATTGGCTCCCTTCATGGAAATGGTGCTGGGAAAGGAAAGGACATTTGAGACGTTGGTTGTAGGGTTGCAATATATCATCCCCTCTGATGATGCAAATATGTTTGAAGAGTTGCTTCAGAAGCCTCCTACACTTTCTAACAACAATAATGTCTCTATTGTGCTCAAACGCTATAATTAGTGTTTTTTATTTAGTGTTAATCTTATACAACTACAATAAAATATTTGTTGAAATTTATGGTTTTAGTGAGATTTGTATTATTGTTTCTGTTGAATTACAGTATTTTGTATCACTCAGGTTAAAAGATACACGAAGAACCGATCTGCATTTTCGGGATGTGTGAACCGTTTGCGATCTGAGCCACTTCTTGCACTTTTAGATGATTCTTTTACTTATAGAGATTTTGAAAAGTTTCTCCAAAATGTTAAATGCGCTGTATAAACGTTTAGAAGACTCTTTTGTTGCGATTTAATTCATAATATAAACCTCACCAAAATTGTACAAAAGCATGAGATAGCTTCTCAAGACTCTTGTGTTGCAGTTTTGGAATATCCAGCAAAGTCACTGAAGCGCTCTCTCCAGTCAACTCCGTTACAAGTTTGGTAATGAGGGTCATACTACAAGAGATAGCACAATCTCGCAAGATAGAAACCATGATCCGTGATTGTTAAAACCTTTAGTTTTTCTATTATCTAGCTATGAAGCTTGGTAATGCATATCTTGACGTTGAGAGATTAAGATCTTAAACACTAGGCTTCTTCATCAAGGCCTAAGATTATTGTATCGATCTAAATATCAATAACAAATGAGACTGTCACTAAGTGAGCATATAAGAAAACTCCATGAACTTTAATCCCACCTTAAAACCTTAAAAAGCAAGAGACTTGAATATGAGACCACCTTTATTGCAACATGTTGACATTCTTCACTCTCTCTATCTCACATCGCTCTTTCTCTCTCTTTCAGGTTTCAGGTTTGCTTAACCTTTACCTCTTTCATTGTCTCTTGTTCTCACTCAGGTTTGTTTCTCCTTCTCTCTCTCCTTCTCTCTAACTCTTGCTCTGTTTCACTCTTTGTTGTTGTTTAGTTTTTCAAGTGGAAACATGAAGAAGCTTAGAGAGAAAAACATTAAGCACTACATTTTGTTATTGGATCAATCGATACTTCTCTCCTTCTCATTTACAACATACTTATACTTATAGTCATTGCACTCATTGCACTCATACCTAAGAGCAGCTCCAACAGAGTCTCAAGAGAGCATCGTCCGTGGGTCCGAGGGGTCGTTTTGCAATTTTTTAAAATTCAAAGCCCCTTTTTCTTGAAGGATCGTCTCTTGCAGACAAGCCCGATGAGCCCGTGTTTTTTTAGTATGTTTGGTGATGTGTCAAGCCATAATTCGTTGTGGTATTTTTCATACACTCTAATTTTATTTGGGTCCTCTTTCATTTTTTTCGCGAGACAACAACACTTCATTTTCTATTCTCTTCACCGACGACTGCAATCTCTGGCGAAATCGATCGGTTCACCGGTGCGTACCTCTCCGACAAATCGGTTCACTGTCTCCGCCGCGACGAGCAAGATAATCGTTTGATTGTGTTTTTTCTCTTCGGTAGAATCTTATTTGTATGAAATTAGGGTTTGTAGCAAATTGTGGAAAATATAGGGTTGTTCGGTTTCATAAAAATTGGGGGTTTAGGGTTCCAATTACAATGTTTTGGTGACTGAAGCGGCGAGCTTAAGAATCGTTTACTCCATCTGTTGAAATCGATTCTAGGGTTTAATCGATTTGGGGAAAACTTGGTGATATGTAATTTTTAAAAAATTGGGGTTTTCGATTCAATAAGTGTGTGAAGCTTAATCATTGACATTGACGACTAATCGTTTTCACAAAAATGAAATTGTTGTAAGTCTTTTTATGTCTTTTCGAATTGCGGGTTTGAGTAATCGTGTTTATGATTTGATTGGGGTTCACTAAGGAACTGTTTAATTGTTAGTTTGGTTTATATTGCAGCTTCTGTTTTTGGTACCGTGTATGTTCAAGTACCGAGTATGAACCTTAAACTGAATTAGTTTGGTTTGTATTGAACATTTATGATACATCATTCTTTGATTTGACTTTGTATTGTTTATGCGAGTTTGTTGATGTATTGTTTGTACGTGTATGTATAGTTGATGTATTGTTGATAATCTATGTTGATAAGGTTCACGTTCTCTTCTTATATGTCTACAAGATGCCCATAAGCTACAGTGATCCCTCTTCTGATGAGGAAGTAATGGAGGACTTAAGTTGCACATACGCAGATGCCAACTATGGCATCCCGGAGAGGTGCTTTTGTGGTCGACAGATCAAGCTTGAAGGCATGTCTGCTGAGGCTGTACGGACTGCTGGCCGCCAATACTACAGCTGTCATGCGTGATTAGAAGAGGTAAGACAAAATTTCGACTTTCTTGCACCGTTTGTAGTCCAAACACAAAACATGATTGATTTATGTTTTTTTATTTATGGCTAGGGGACTGGAGAGCATATTTTCAAGTTATGGGACAAAGCAGTGACCGAGCAAATCGGCATTCTGGACAGAAGGACTAAAGCCCAAAGGACCAACATGGAAAGACTTGAGAGAGGTCCGGATGCGAGCATCGGTGAAGTGAAGGAGGATCTAAGAGTGATGCAAGGGGAAGTTACGAGGTTGAAGGAGGCAATGAGTAACCAAGGTGACAGCTATATGTTATTAGGTTTTCTTTGTGTTGTTGCGTGTATTTCCTAC
This sequence comes from Eutrema salsugineum, assembly GCF_000478725.1. Taxonomy (NCBI): domain Eukaryota; kingdom Viridiplantae; phylum Streptophyta; class Magnoliopsida; order Brassicales; family Brassicaceae; genus Eutrema; species Eutrema salsugineum. Next base: position 6,491,519 of record NW_006256756.1, on the reverse strand, counting down.
ATGTTTAAGTAGGTGTTTAGTTGCTAAGTGTTATGCGGCTATTTCCTTGTAACTTTGAACCTTTGTGTTATCTTTGTGTTATGCTAGAACATTAACTTGGTATTAGTTTGGTTGTTGTTTCGGTTATGGCATTTGGTTAGTGATTGCGTATAGCTATTTGCAATTGTTCAGTTATTGCTTGGTATGGTTATTCCCTTGTTTGGTTATGGTGATATCAGGTGAGATGCTGCGTGCGGAGAATCAGGAAGCAAGGTAATGATGCTTTCTATTCATTGTTAAGTAGTTCAATATTTATTATTTTTGCATTGAATGTCATTGTTTGCTAACATTTATGTCATATTTTTCTGAGGTTACCAATAAACCGGCTATCCATAGGTGATACTTGAAGGCGGAGATGGACTGTTTTACACATCATCGCTGGCAAGGTAAGTGAAAAGTGGATTTTGTTTATTGCATTATGGTTTGTTAGGTAAAGAGTAATGGTAGTTAACGTTAGGTTTACTGAGTGGCTAGAGAAATAGTTAAAGCCTTTCTTTTCAACGATCATTTCAGTTTGGTTGAACATTTAATGCTAAAAAAGCTTTTACAATTAACCTCGTATTATAAAACCGTAGCACCAATTCTTTAAACAATAAAAATTCTTAATACTCTTCTCCAGAATCAGCAAACTCTAAACATTCTCCGAATCCATATGGCCTCTCAGAACCCATTTGGTAATCCTCAGGGGTTTGTAAACCTCTTAACAAGCCAAGAAGAATATATTTTTCCTTTTTCCCCGAACATAGAGATAGGATCATCCCAACTCCCTATGTTTAGTACTCAGTACTCGGATGACCCACCGGTTGCAGTTGAAGATTGCAAAGTGCAGAGGCAGTGGACCCCAGTAGAAGACCTCGTGCTCATCTCTTCTTGGTTGAACACCAGCAAAGATCCAGTGGTGGCTAATGAGCAAAGAGCTGGTGCATTCTGGTCGCGCATCACGTCTTATTTCAACTCTAGTCGGAAGTTGGCTGACTATCCAGATAGAGATTCCAATCACTGCAAGCAAAGGTGGAGTAGACTCAACGACCAAGTGTGCAAGTTCGTTGGCTGCTACGAGGCTGCCGTTAAAGAGAAAAGATCCAGCCAAAACGACAATGACTTAATGAAAGCTGCACACCAGATCTTCCTCAACGATCACGGCTTTAAGTTTGGTCTTGAGCATGCTTGGAGGGAACTTCGGTATGATCAAAAGTGGACTTCAGCCACCACTGTAAGAGATGCTGAAAGGGTTAAGCATAGAAAGTGCGAAGAAGGTGCTGCTCAGACACCAAACTCAACGCCGGAAAGCTGTGGAGAGGAAACATCAGGAGGTGGAGAGAAAACTCAACGACCGCCTGGTGTGAAAGCTGCAAAAGCTGCAGCTAAGAGCAAAAGAACAGTCCAACTTGAGCGGCTGCTATAGATAATGAAAGGCCTTGTCGGACTTACAGGGTATGTGGGAGATTAAGAAAGTGGACTTGGAAAGGAAAGATAAGATCTCAAAGCAAAACTTGCTTGAGAAACTCCTTATCAAATCGGAGCCACTTTCTGCTACTGAACTTGAGTTGAAGGACAAACTCATTGCTGCCATTTTGGAATAACGTGAGTTTTAAGTCATTGCTAACCCTGAACTTTGTTTTGTTGATGTTTGTTTGTTGAACGTTAATTAAATGAAGTTCGTTTAGTGTATTAAAGGTTCGTGTACTTGCATTGCCTTTCATTTGTATTCGTTGGATAACATTGCATTTTATTTGTATTATTTGGATAACATTGTCTATTCCTTGTTTTGCAGTTCCTAAACAAACTTGAAGACTAGGCGGATAAGGAATCAAGGCTCCATGTGCTTATCTAGCCCGTGATTTGTTTGCAAGTTAGGATGGGGTCCTCTTTGTTTTGTAACTTTGTGTTGTACGCCACATGTTCTCTTACATGTATGCAGATATTGATTGTAAACCATAAGCTTTATTTCGTGTTTGTAACCACATATTTCTCTGTCTTTGTAAACCACATGACTTGATTTGCATCTTTCTATATAATGTTATATCGTTGCTCACTTATCTTTGCACTCTTCTATCGTTTCAAAATCACTCTCCTTTCTCTTTGTTTCATATCCATTTTGTTATTTGCATCAAAATCACTCTCCTTTCTCTCACGAGTTATTCATATCCATTTTGTTATTTCCTTATCAAAAATAAAAAATCTACATAAACTATCTTTGTATTTACAAAACCAAACTCAAATTCTCCATCTCCTTTCTCTTTATTTCTAGCCACACATGGCATCTTCTTCTAACAATTTTTCCACTGCTTTTCTTGATGACACTTTTGATGAAACTTTTGATGAAATATTTGATCATCATTTTGACAATGCTTTGAACACTTTCCTTGAGCATCAATCAGCACCCAAACCAAAGAAGAAGAAAAGAGCATATATTGAAAGACAACGCGAACAAAACCATATCCGTCTATGGAACGACTACTTCAGCGAATATGCTACTTACCCTCATCATTTGTTTCGCCGCCGTTTTAAAATGAACAAGACATTGTTCATGTGTATTGTTGATTGACTCTCAGAAGAAGTTCCTTTTTTCAACAAAGGAGAGATGCTGTCGGAAGGCTTAGTCTATCTGGACTACAAAAATGTACAGCCGCAATCTGTATGATGGCATACGGTAGTCCCGATGATGCAGTTGACGAATACCTCCGGCTCGGTGAAAGTACAGCAATCTCATGCTTGGAAAATTTCACCCAAGGAATAATATATGTGTTCGGGGATGAATACCTAAGAAGACCCACACAAGAAAATCTTCAACGGCTACTTCATGTTGGAGAGATACGCGGATTTCCCGGGATGATTGGCAGCATCAATTGTATGTATTGGAAGTGGAAAAATTGCCCCACTGCTTGGAAAGGGCAATATACGCGGGGTTCAGGAAAACCGACAATTATCTTAGAGGTCGTAGCATCATACAATCTTTGGTTTTGGCATGCCTTTTTTGGACCTCCAGGTACTTTAAATGATATCAATGTCCTTGATCGCTCACCTGTTTTTGATAACATATTACAAGGTAAAGCTCCAAAAATCAGGTTCTCTGTCAACGGACACAACTATCGTCTAGCATATTACGTCACAAACGGTATATATCCAAAATGGGTAACATTTTTCAAATCTATTCCTCTTCCCCAAGGTGATAAAGATTCTTTATTTGCTAAATGCCAAGAATCTGTACGAAAAGATGTCGAAAGAGCTTTCAGAGTCTTGCAAGCCCAATTTGCTATTGTCAAAAATCCAGCACTTATGTGGGATAAAGAAAAGATATGAAAAGTTATGAGAGCATGTATCATATTACACAATATGATAGTAGAAGACGAACAAGCTACCAACACTCAATACAATCTATCTGAATTCGAACAAGGTGAAGGAAACAGAACTTCACAAGTAGATATGGGTTATTCAACACATATGGCATCAAATATGGGCAATATGATCGGCATTCGAAATGAAGTTCGAGATAGCGAAATTCACCAACAATTGAAGGATGATTTAGTGGAACATATTTGGCATAAATTTGGGGAACACCACTTTAGAATAAAATTTGTATGTTTTATTAAAATTTATAAAATATGTACTTCAATAAATCATGTCTTTCCATATTACTTATGTTTTATGTAATATAGTTTAACAAATATTATTTTTGAAATTTTCAAAATTTCAAAAAAAATAATAATATTATTATTATTTTATTCATATGATACCTTAAAACGGGTATCAGGGTTGGAGGGGTTTAGATGGTGGAGTCCTTCAGAATTGAAAAAAAAATTACAAAAAAAAATTCGAAGATACCCAAAGAAGGTCTCAGGGTTGGAGCTGCTCTAAAAGCATGATTATTGCTAAATACTCTTATGTATTTTTTAGCATTATTTAAGAATTGTTTTGGGCTAAGAAATATTTGTAAGAAACCCATTATTTTTGAAGGTCCATTGCTAACTACCCTTTTGGGTTTCTTAAAAAAAAAATATTAATTAAAATAAAGATAATTATTTAATTATACATTTTTACACAAAAACAACACGAACAACACAAACTTACATTTGATTATAGACTTTGAAAACGGCGGAGAAGGCGACGGCGAAGCTGATTGCTCGTCGCCGGAGAAGGCGACGGAGATGAGAAAAGAAAAATCGCTTCGGCGATATGGTCAAGGAGAAGAAAATGTTTAGCCGACCTAAAAACCAAATTTTGCTCGACTCAACTTTGGCCCCAATAATTTTTTCTCTCACATTTTCTTTTCCACTCGTGTTTTGACACCTGTCTCACAAGAGACGTCCTTTAAGTCGCAGAATAAGAGATGTTCCTTGTATTTTATGGGCTTTTTCTATTTCTTTTAATTGTCAAAATGCCTAAGAGACCCATGTAAGGGACTGCAATAATCTTGGTCTAATGATCTCTAGACATAACAACTTCTACTACACCATACTCCTAGTTTTCTAGACTGATTTAACAAGCAAACTCTTCTTTAAACATCAACCATTCTACCTGCTCTTAACTACTAATTTATTTAACTAGACTTAGTTATTCCTTAACTGACTTGGTTTATTCTCTTGGGCTGATACAGATAAGCGTAGGCCCACTTGCACTTGTGGCCTAGTGAGATGTAAGGCCCAATCTTCTTTCTACGACAATCTGTGCTTCTTCTTTCTTTTCTTTTTCACCGATATCTGCTTTCTCTTCTATTCAATCAAGGATTTCAACTTCAACACAACACCATTTTTACAGGATCATTCGCAAGGAATTGTGTGTTAGAACATTGTATAAGTCTAGAGTTAGACTAGAAGAAAACAATATCAATATATTCTCAAAGAGACCATCTAGTTTCTTTAACGCAAATAAAAAGAAGATTATTTTCTTCGAAAAAGAACGTTAAAGGAGTCTTTAAAAAAAATCAAGGATTTGGTCGATCCGTTTAAACTGTGATTATACAACAAAACAGAGACCTTTTGGATCTTTTGATTACACATCAAATTGTTCAAGGTTCGAGTAGTAGCTCAAGTCAAAAAACATTCTCAGCTTGACTGCAAAGACAAATGTTATCATGTACCCTTGTGGTTAGAATTGAATATATGCGTAAGATTCTAAACTAGAGAAAAGTTAGAAGCCTAAGCATTGAAAGGTACCCTCATTGTGTTTATCTTTGAGCCTTGAGGACACAAGCAGAGCTCTTAAGCACCATTGGAAACTATAGACGACTTCTTCTTTCATGCTCCTGAGGAAATTGCTGTTCCTTGGAGCAATCAACTGAAATATTATCTATCAATGGATTCTTCGAATTTAGTTTCCTTGGACCTTCTCACGCTTTACCCTCCCAACGTCTTTAAATAGCCCTTGTGGATCTTTACCCTCATGAGGTTCTTGATTGCTAGTTTTAAATCGAAATGCTAATGATTTGGAAGAAAATTGAGAACAAAAGAAAAACTTGACCCATTCCAAATCAAAGCCTTTTAATAGCATTGTAAGGGCCAAAAACTGTGTGGCCATTCTTATCATCTCCTTTCTCTTTGTCTCCAACTTTAACCTTCTTCTTTAAACGATCTTCAGAATCATCTTTTCTACCCTTATGTGCACTCAAAGAACAGAGCAATCTCTTCTCTCTGTTAATCTCAATTCCTCTAGAAACCAAACTTCTTCTACTGTCTTTAGCACCAAGCTTCTCAACCACAACATCGGCTACATCGTTTTCTTTCGACATAGATAACAAAACTTCAGCACAAGCATCTTCTTGAACGTCAATCTCACTTGCATTCTCCTTCTGATCATCCCAACACGGAAACTCGCTATACTGAAACCTAAACTTCTTAGGCACATAACCACTAGACTTCCAAAGCTGACGAGAGAAAACCGACGAAAACCGTTCAAACACAGCCAAATCTCCACCTGGAACTCCTTGTACATGAACCCTTTCTTCAATGGGAATCTCTGTACATGCCCTGAAACCTCGGTTCATGTGAACAGTCTGATTTCGAGCAGAGAGATTCTCCATTTTTAATAACATAGCAGCAGAATCACTGTGTTTGATCTTGCACTTGTGACAAGCGAATAGATCATTTCCTTTAACGTAACGAGAGCACCTTGTGTGTACCCAAACACCACATTCATCACAATTCACCATCTCTTTACCATCGTCGAAATTCACACCACAGACACAATCCACGGTCCAAGATCCATCGACCCAATCCTCGAGCGGTTTCATAATCGCAAATCACAAAATCGGTTACAAGAAAAATAGAGGAAACCCAAATGCACAATTTTCCGATCAGTTCACCAATTTACCCAGAATCGCTCTAAAGTTCGAAGCTTTACAAACCCAAATTCGTATCTTCTAAACGTGGAGAAACGAAAACCACTAGGGATAACTGAAATCGCATTCTGTATTCATGACTCAAAGCTTAAGGGCTCAACAATGAAGATAGCAGTACTCGAGATTGCAAATGGAGAATCAATCTCGACATGTATCGATGAATCTCGACTCCGATTTTTTGAATGGAGCTTCTTGAAGATGAGAAAGGAGGAGGATTCTTCAAACGAAGATGATAGATTTCCACTAATTACGTTCATCGATACTTTATGGGCTTAGTGAAATTATGGGCCGGGCTTACAAGATGGATTTTGCTTTCTTCTGTTCTTTTTCTGCTTTCTTGCTCTTTTTCTACGAAATTTGTTTTCTATCTTAAATTAAGTGTAAGGAGATCTTGGGGGAAAAATGTAAAGAGTGTAAAGATTAAGGAAATCAATCATCTTATTATGTAACGTTTACCTAGAATTATAAAATCTGATACTTAAAACAAAACAAAAAAAAATTAAGTAATTTGCAATTTAAAATTCGCCACTCTCTTTTTTTCTTAATAGACTGAGTATATTAAGAAAGAAAATATTTCGGAACTTTCGAAGGAGAAAAGTACCACCATTAAATGAGATTTGGTGAAGCAAAAAAAAAAAAAGAGAGAGATTTGGTATTTCGGTGGTTGCTAGGGAAACAAAAATGTAAACTACGATTCGATTTCCGAAAAATAATACTACAAGACAAGAGTTTGGTAGCTATTGGGTGGATAGAATAATATAATTAGGCAGCACAATTTTAAAATGTACCATGGTAAAGGAATATTCTAAAAACAGAGCACAGACAGTCAGACACAACACACAAGTTCACGGGTTTTCAGCATTTTGGTATATAAATTTTGATTAGTATAAGAAACTAACGAGTTTTGATAAAATAATAATCTACTGTTTTAAAAGATCATTATGTAAATGTATGATCTCATTAAATCATAAATTAATTAACTATATCATCAACTCACATATATATATAGCTAAGATAATTTAGTATAGTTTGATATTCTATTACATGGTCTACATTTGCATGCATGAAACATGTGTACAAACACAAAACAATGGATGGTTTTGATCTCCGCATGCCAGGTGAATTTAACTCAGCATTAATAAAACAACTTTGAAGATTCATAAATCATAGGTTTATGAAGTGTTCCTAAATGATTTAACCCTTACTAAACAATTAAGACATTTCCTTTATCTAATATTTTTGTACTTTTGGAAGTAAAACTTGTTTCATGGTGTATTTTAGGGTACCTCTCTATCATTCACACCAAACTATACACCTTTTTGTACGAAATTAAACCATAATTTTGGGAAAACTAAACTTCAAATTAAGTAGGATGACATATGAAATAGCCAATTGATCGGCGATGCTATATAGAATCTCTCTTTTATTCTTATAGTTCCGAGAAAAGATTAAAGTGAGCTTTGGCGTATCTTTATAGCTGTAACGAATCACTAAAGTAGGTGGTGAAGCTGGTAACTCTGCCTTCCACCACCGTACAGATGCGTTGGTTATTTTGGTTAAGCTACAGAGTAAATTTATATTATTTACTTGCTGTTAGAAAGGTGAATAATCAAAGAGTCATGGGTTTATCAGAAGTTGGATAATTCCGAAACATGTAGTGTCATTGTCAATGGCTTCTTTTTTGTCGGCAAGTAATGTTGTGGTTTAACCCATGTTTATCCGTTTAGACAATTCTACTTTTTACGCTTTGTTTCTTTTTTTAAAAAAATTACACTTTCTTGCTCCTTGGATTTCAGAAAAGTACACAAAGGGTTTGAAAAAAAATATATTGATAATAATACAGATAGTTAACGTTGTGCGATTGTGGAATAGTAATTTCCAAATATCTGAAGATAATATATATAGAAACCAATTTCGGGGAATAGATGTACGTAGTCAACGAAAATGCAAAAAATAAAAGAAAAGAAAGTCTTTACTAATATTGAAAAAGAACAATTATACAATCGGTTAAGCATAAATGTGCGGTTAAAAGTTATCAATTAGGTTGATTAAAAGTATATAAAATTGTAACTAAAAAACAAAAGGAAAAAAAATCATTCAATCATAAAACCGTAGAACTACTGGTTGAGGGAATAAAACTACGTACAAAATACTTTGAAAATATATCAAAAAGCTATGTCACGCATATGTAAACGTTAATTAGAAAAGTTTATTAAATTTTTAATTTATAACAAAACAATGAAAATGAATTAATTTAAAAACTAGACCTTAAATAATATTTAAATTTATACCTTTTAAGGAAAACAGATACACTATTGAAAACAGTTTATATTCTCATCTATAGTAATGTGACTAATTGTTAAAGCCTATTGACTATTGAATACGAAAATATTTTATACACGAAAAACTGTATGTGCATTCATTTTTGTGCCATGTGTTATTTTACTCTTTGATCTGCTATATCATTACGTTAATCCCAACCTCCAACTATTGATTTGATTTGTTTACATGAGTGCAACCTTATAGATTACTTATATATCATATCATCTTCAAATGCAACTAAAGTCTGGTTCTTTTTATGTCATAAATTTATTATACTCTGTATTTGGTTTTAGTGACGTAAATATAATGATGACAAATAAATTAGTACATATTTTAATTATTTTTCCTATAATATAGAGTTGTAGATTCTACGATTTTGTCTGAAAATAGCAGAAAAAGAGAGAGAGGGACACTAAAAGCGTGATCTTTTTTCGATCGCTTTACCTTTTTCACCACGGTAAAAACAAAAATCAAATTTGGGATTTAATCTTCTGCTTAATCCTGTTCATTTTCCCAACGAACCTCGCTAATCTTTCTCATAGAAACAAAATTAATTACCACTAATCCTCTGGTTTATTACTCTTTTGTCCTCTTCCTTCTTCTCTCTCTTGGTGGCTCCTTCTTATAGAACCCTTTATGCTACTGTTCCCTTTTCGTTTTGTTCCTTCAATTCGTGTTACTTGATCGTGAGTTCCCCGAAAAATCCGATTTTTGTTTCTGGGTATTTTGCGATTTACCGAATCTTTGATCATGGCGGTCGTTGAGAGCGTTGGAGCTGATACGGAAGCTAGTATGATCTCGCCGTCGCCGCCGTCTTCCGTCACCAGTCAAGAATCAGGAGGCTCTTCTAACAACGATCACGGTGAAAATGGAACTCACGGTGAGATCGGATCACACCTGGCGAGATCCGACGATGGAGAGAGCTTCAAGCGTGAGATGAGAGAGCTCCACGAGCTTTTGTCAAAGCTTAATCCCATGGCTGAAGAGTTTGTTCCTCCTTCACTGAATAAGCAAGCGGCTAACGGTTTTAACGGCGTTAACGGTGGTTTCTTCCCCGTCGGTTTCTCTTTATTTCGTGAAAATGGCTTTGGTGCTGCTGGATATTTCCCCGGCAACGAGGACGGCGGTTTTCGACGGGTAAGACACGTCTCTTGTCTCTTGTGATTGTTCGTAGGTTGTTTGTTTAAACTTGGTCCATTGTGTCTTCTTTTCTTGTGTCTTCTTTGTTCTTTTCTAAGTTTAAATTTCTCACCTTTTGTCTCTTGCGATTAAATCTTAGTATGTTCTTGTTTTGGCTGCTCTGCTTCATGAAAATCTTCTGCAAAATGATTTGATTTGAGTTTTTTTTTTGTTTTCTGTTATTTGAAACAGAAGAAGTCGTTCGGACCACAAGGGAAAAGGAAGATGAATCCGCGGACAAGTATGGCTCAGCGTGAAGAGATCATTCGAAGAACTGTCTATGTGTCTGATATTGACCAACAGGTTTCAAAAAGCTTCCACCTTTTTTTTCTTCAATGGTTCTTCTCGGTTTTACTATATTCTTACCTATACACTATCATATTTTTTGGGTCAGGTCACTGAGGAGCAGCTTGCTGGTTTGTTTATCGGCTTTGGACAGGTTTATATAAGTAACTTCTTCAAGGTTCATCTTTGTTCGGTGGTGTTTTTTTTCTGTGTGTTGACTGTTTTGTTATTTAGGTTGTTGACTGTCGCATCTGCGGTGACCCCAACTCAGTACTTCGGTTTGCTTTCATCGAGTTCACCGATGAAGGTATTATCATTAGTTTCATTATGTAGTCTGTGTTTGGAAAATGCCTGTAAATGGTTGATTAAATGGTTTTTGGACAATTTGGGAACTTGTAGTGGGTGCAAAAGCTGCGTTGAATTTGTCCGGGACGATGCTGGGATTTTATCCTGTGAAAGTTATGCCGTCTAAAACAGCTATTGCGCCGGTTAACCCGACATTTTTGCCAAGGGTGAGAATTTTTCTTGGATTTTCATCACATTTTGTGAAAGTAAAGTTATGACTCTCTAGACTTCAAGAGTCAAGACGTTGACTTCTTGTCCTTTTTTGTTGGTTTGCTAGACTGAAGATGAGCGTGAGATGTGTGCGAGAACTATCTACTGCACTAATATCGACAAGAAGGTGAGGTTTCCTTTGCTCAAGCTATTCTGAAACTCAAAAAGTAAACTAACTTTGATTAGTTTTCACCATTCAACAGGTCACTCAATCAGAGATAAAGCTCTTTTTCGAGGCTGTGTGTGGAGAAGTGTACCGTCTCAGGCTGCTCGGAGATTATCATCATCCAACTAGAATCGGTTTCGTTGAGTTTGTCATGGTAAGTATTGATTTCATTGATGAGTCTACTTGATACAATTCAAGAATATCTTGCTGAGACTGTATTTTGGACCTGATCTTTATTAAAACTTGTTAAAAAAGCACATCTATTTAACGGTTGTATTAAAGAATTGAGATTCAAAGTATTGATCTTTACTCTTCCGCAGGCTGAAAGCGCAATAGCTGCTCTCAACTGCAGTGGCGTTCTTCTTGGTTCTTTACCGATAAGGTCCAAGAACAAACCAACTCTTAACACACTCTTTCTAACTCTTGTTATTCAATCTTAACATTATTGTATTTTTGATGGGTTTGGATTTGCAGGGTGAGTCCCTCAAAGACACCTGTTCGTTCCCGTGCTCTCCCGCGACAAATGCATTGACAGTAGAGTTGCTACAAGTTTATATATATATAAATCTCTGCTCTTCACAGACATGTAAAGATGTTTGTCTGAAAACTCTTGGTCTTTTGTTTCCTCGTATGTAATGCTTGGAGGCTTGATGAAGCTTCTGTTGCCTTTTGCTTTTGGAATCTTTTGGGTAAATCTCTTAGGGAGTTCTTTTTTCGGTTTTTTTTTTCTTTTAGAGAAAAAGGTTACTACAGAGCAGAAGAGAAAAACTGTGAGAGAGGCTTTTGAAGATTCTCTGTTTAATGGGCGTTTTTTTGGTTATTTATATTCCTACCTCTGGAGTTAGTACAAACTTGTTTTGGTTCGTAAATGTTTTTACCTTTTATATTTACGCCCCTCTATCAAATCTTGCTTGTTTATGTCTGATTGGATCGTGTCTAGTATTAGTCTGTGTTCCTACTTTTTACCTTTTAGTAGAACAAGTCAAATCCTGTTATCATATTATAAACTATAATTATTTTGACAATTTTTAATTTAACAACAATATTAGTAAAGTAACTAGATAATTTTTTTAATGGAAAACTAGATAATATTTTAGTAGTACAGATGCTTTTGTTTTCTTTTATTCAACGAGCAAAGGTTAGTCAAATGTTGAATTGGTCAATCTCCAATATATTAAAGTGGAAGCACTATTGGATATTTGGCAGCTCTAGGATTAAAGTTGGTATTTAACTACATTATTAATTCGTTTAATTTTAATTCTTCTACTATCTCTATAGCCAAACAGACCGTTATTTCTTAAATCACATTTAACTGCAATAAATTTTTCAAACACGTTTTCTTCATATATTTTAAAATATTTTCGAATATTCAACATTAAATTCTTTCGTTCCTATAATTTCTAAAGATTAATATATTCCTAGAGGAAATTCCTAAACAACTAATAGCAATATTTTAAAATTCAAACGGATTAAGTAAGTTTCTATATTTTGGCATATTCTACATTGAATTCTTTGGTTCCTATATTTTCGAAACGTAATATTTTCCTAGATACATGTTTTCAAACTTTATTTATAATAATTAAAACTTTCAACAGATTAAGTAAGTATCTATATATTTACGCATTTCTAAATTTTAAAATCTCAACCTAAAGCTTCTGCAATTTCAAAACAACTAATATACATCCATATTGGTTACTCAAATTGCGGAAGATATATATTTATTCCTAAACGAAAATAACCGCGATCCTTGGATTATATTAACAAGAAGAAAATTCTAAATTTGAAATATTTAACCTAGCTCTACCATGTTCTCTCAATACCGTATATATATAGGTATACGTTTCTCCAATAGTTCATCCTCCCTCACCTTTCAATAAATTTCTGAATATCAAATTTATTTTTGCTATTATGTCTTCTTTCACCGATCTCTATTCCGTGAAGCCCTTCAAAACTCAATGGAGAGTTTACGTGAAGATATTGAAGGTCTGGAAACAATATTTGAATGGTATAAAGACGTTGGAAATGGTTGTTGTTGATGAGAAGGTATACTATCTATGTTACTTTTGAGGTTTTGTACTAATCTATATATTTCACGACTGTTTTCATTTATTTTCATTTTTATTCAAACCTATGTATCTTTAAAGTATGCATATTCTTTTATATATACACAGAATCAAACCATGCATGTAACTTTGAAGAAGGAGTTCATCAAGAAAAATGAAAATCTGTTAGAGGAAGGTGCCTCTAGAATTATCACAAATTTTCAAGTGGCTCATAACGGTGGTAAGTTCAGGACCAGCCCTCACGTTTACAAAATCCTTTTCGCATCAACTACATCTGTCAAACCGGCAGAAGAAATGGATCCAAGAATCTTAGGTTTCAAGTTTGTCAAGTTTAGTGATATTCACGAAGGCAAAATGAATCCAGATTTCTTGATAGGCAAGTTTGTTTAATTACTAAATTATTTATTTGATATATAGTTTGTTTGCGTAATTATAAAGTACTAATATAATTTCTTTTATTTTAGATGCTATTGGACAAATTGTGAGTATTGGGGATGTGGAGATCTTGAATGTTGGAAAGAGACAGACAAAGAGGCTTTCTATGGAGATCCGTGATACAGAGTTAGCATTTACCTTACTAATCTAACACTAATGCTCTATATATTGGAGATTTGTGCATATTATCCTTTTCCTCAATTTCCTTTATCGTTTTCAATGTAGAAATGTTCGACTTAATTGTGTTCTTTGGGGACAATTCGCTGAAAATCTTGAAAGTGTGGCTCAACATGCTAATGATGCTGTGATTGTTGCTGTTTTGCGGTTTGGAAAGTTAAAACTTTATCAAGGTGTTTGGAGTGTTGGCAATTGCTACAACTGTTCAATGGTTATTACTGATCCAGTCTTCCCAGAGAGTTTGGCTTTTAAAGAGAGGTAAAACTAATTATATTCATAATTTTATTTATTTATCAAGTTTTATATTCTAAATATTATGTAATCTAATTTACACAGATTGCCAAAAGATGGTTTAACCCTGACCTATACTCATCCAAATCAGTTGACTATTGTCAATTCTGTATCAGTAAGGGACGATTTCTTCTTGCATAGTCCTCGAAGGACTATTAGCGAAATTATTGCTGCTTCTGAGGTAATTATATATTATGTCAGTTCAATTTTTATAACATATATTTGATTCTAATATCATTATTAATTTTCAAGGTTGTCAAATGTGTTACAATATGGCCACAATTATGTCTATTGACACTGAGTTTGGTTGGTATTACATGTCATGCGGAGCCTGTTCTAAAAAGGTTCTCCCTCATGATATGGATTACTTAAAAGAACTGTATCCTGGGAAAACATTTAAGAAACAATTGTGGCAGTGCAAAAAATGCAATGAGGATGTTGAGAATGTTTATCCATCGTAAGTCTGTTATTGTATTTGTGTTATAGTAAAGTTTTAACCTTTTATTAATTTTAACTTATACTATTTCAAATTATGATAGGTTTATGTTGACTTTCCGTGTCATGGATAATACTAGAGAAACTAAATTCCTTTTATTTGACCAAGAGGCAAAAGAAGTTGTAAACCAAACTGCTGCTCAGTTAACTCAGTCTGTTAATGAGGTTCATATTTATACTGCATTTGTCCATGACAGTATTTTATTTGATCTATTTAAAATTTATTAAATTCCTATTTGTTTAGATTCAGGATCCTGATATCTTGCCCTTAACTTTGAGCAATATTTGTGGTAAAACGTTTCTATTCAAGATTGCAATTGCAAGCTCAAATGTGGTTTTCAATAGTGACACATACAAGGTCATCAGTATAATTACACAAAGTGATGTGGTTAAGGAGTTTTCTGAAATCTCTACTCCTCAGGTACAGTTATAACATTTTGATTACACTTATTCTGTATAAACTAATTCTTTATTGCTTACCATACATTACTTTCACATTTCATAGAGCACTCCAAGTATCAAGATAGAGGAAAAAGCTCACAATGCTCTTGATGAAAAGGTATATTTATTTATTCTGATTTATTACATTCATGTTTACTATTATAAACAAATTGCTTTCATTCTTACAGATTATTTAATATGTTATAGGTTCCTTTAATGATTATGGATGATGATGATGCTGAAATTACACCTACTTCTAAACGCAAAAGCAATGAAAAGTTGGAAGTGATTAAGGATACTGATGAGTATTCAGCTGCAAAGAAGAAGTGTAAGGATGAGAAAACTGTTCAGACTAATCAAAGTACTCTACCGCTTAAGACCGTGAAAACAGAGAAGCCATGATTTAAGAACCGAAATCAGTTATTGGAACTACTTTGTGATGCGTTTATCCGTCTGTAGTATTGTTTCATTTATCGTTATTTTTTATTGAACTTTGCTTCTTCATTTAAATTTTGTAATCGGATGGTTATTTTTTAAGAATATTTTGATTTCGTTCATTACTGTTAGTATTTTGTTAATGTATGAAGTCTTTTAATAATTTTATAATTTTTCTTTGAACATTGTATGATCATCATTCAAATGATATCATCACTTATATATTAAATACTATACAAACATCATTAGCTTATAATCAAATTCTAATGTAGTCTATATTATTTATTTCTAAATGGAAATTTGATTTATTTGTAACAAATTATATATACTTATACGAATATATACATCCAAAAATACCAATAACTACTAACCGAAAACAAAGTCATCAATTATCACGTATATGGATAATATATTAAAACTTATGTCTTTTAACAGTATTACTTACTTTACTTAACTATATTTATCCTTTTAAGTTTGGCAATTTGTAACTAAATTGATTCTTTCTCTAAATTTATTATCTATATTTATGGATTTAGATATATGAATTTTAAATGTAGAATATTTGCTCTCCTAATCATAAGGGATCACATTTAATTTGAATGTTATAACAAATAACTATTAATTCATATAAATTGATTCTTTCTCTATATTTATTATCTATAATTGTGGATTTAGATATATGAATTTAAATGTAGAATATTTGTTTTCCTATTCATAAGGGATCACCTTTAATTTGAATTTTATAACAAACAACTACTATTTTATATAAATAAACTTTTCCGCTTCATCGCGTTCTTCGTGTTAACATTTACATCTATTTGAATGTATGTTCACCTTCTTATGCAATGCATAGTTCAAAGAAAAATCGGCATGTAAACGAAAATTATGAGAACCAAACTACTAAAAAACAGAAGATCGCATCTACCAGTCAATCACAATCAGCAAAACCTATTTCTGGTGCTTTTGATATGATTTTTAGAGATTTAAGCAATTAAAATGATTTTGTGAGGAGTTCAAGTCGGATTACATCAGACATATCTACTTCATGTGAGTTTTTATTTATTTTTTGCTTTAATCTTAATTTTGTATACTTCACATTCTTTTAATAGTGTGTTGTTTTATTTATTTAATTACATAAATGAAATTCTTACAGATTTCAGCAATCCTGGTTGTTTAGGAATACAGTCAAACACACCTCAAAATCAACAGTGTATGTGAACTATGTTATATTTTATAAATCGTTTTATGAATTATCTTATATATTTTATGTGTGTTCTTCACTTTTCCTTCATGTAGCATTACCAAGTTCAGAAAAAGAAAACAGGCCACCTGTAAAGAGACCTTTGCAATGCTCACCATCTTCTGAAGAAACGGGTTACCTATATATCAACTACCATTTTTAATTCTTGCTTTTACATATATTAAACAAATTTGTTAATATATTTAATAATAACATATATATTTGTTTTCAGGCCTTAGGTTTGGTCGAATTTTATCTGAAACTCAATTGTCACGGCCTAAATTTGCAAAACGTAATACAACAATTCCTGATCTAAACCTAGCAAGCAATGATATTCATGGTACTGGTATCCAATCATCAAGTGATACTAATAGACAAGAAACCACTACCTCTAATATTACATATGCGACACCCCCATCGGTTGTTAGCAAAGCTCGAAGAATTCCTAATTCACGGAGGCTAGATTCTGGTATTCCTAAATCTGTACCTTTACAGCCAAGTAAGAATAATTTCATTAACTAATAGTATAATGAATTTATAAATTTAATCTATTTAAATTATTAACTCATTGTTTGTTTTTGAATTGTATTATCAGATAGGATCCTTACATCAATTGTTAGTAACATATCTGAATTGGCAACCTCGAATCAAACGTATGTGACGCCACCATCTGTTGGTAGTAAGTCTCGATCAAATCCTTCTTCACAACCGCTTCATTCTGATCTTCCTAAACCAGTACATATCGGTCCCAGTAAGTTTTCTGATCTGTATTAATATCTAAATTATGTATATTAATTAAAATTTAACATTTGTTTTAATTTAAAATGTATTGTTATGTGTTTTCACCAGAAAATACAAACAGGAATGCAACAAGCTCACACACTGTTGAAGGAATAGAGAAGTCATGTATCCTTATCCTATTCAAATTATAAGTTTTTTAACTTAGTTTTAAATTATCTTATCGTTGAATTCATATTAGTGTTACCTTAACTCTCAATCTAAGTCATTATGTGGTGGAACTCTTCTGTTGATAAAATCATTGATACACAAAGAAAAAATCAACTATCTAAATCTTTGTTCGAGACACAGCGAAAGGCTAGACATAACAGGACACGTTTAATGAAAGGGATTAAGTTTAACGAAAGGCCTAATGGAACTGATACTATAGCAGATGATTATGATCATGAACGTAAACCTGTTATATTGGGAAATGGTTATATCTCTAACATTACACTTCTATATATCCTTTTTCAGTTAGATTCTTATCAGGACTAAATTTTTAATTATGTCGAATGTTGTATTACCTCAGGATATTATGATGATGGAGATCCGATGTATGAATGCATACACTGCAAAGCAAAGATGTGGTTTAATGAACGAATTCAGAAAAAGAAGAAGAGTGCAACATATAAATTTACTATATGTTGTTTGCAGGGTAAAGTGAAGCTACCCTTACTTAACCAACCTCCTCCATTTTTGATATATCTCTTCTCGAGTGATGATGAAATTTGTCGCCATTTTCGTGAGAATATCAGAGCTTATAACATGATGTTTTCATTTACATCTATTGGTGGAAAGATAAATTACGATATAAACAAGGGTCGTGGTCCACCCGTATTCCAACTACATGGTGAAAATTATCACTTAATTGGTTCTTTGATTCCTAAGAGGAAAGAGAAACCAAAGTTCTGTCAGTTGTATATCCATGATACAGCTAATGAGATAACTAACAGAGAGAATTCAATCAGGTATACACTTTACGCACTATTTTAATATCCATTAACATTATTTTTCTTCCTACAATATATTTAATTATGCACTTTCTACTATTTCAGCAAGAATGTCTCTAACTCGACCAAATTAAGGCCAGCATTAATTGAATGTCTCATGAAGATGTTAAACTTTTGTAATCCAATGGTGAAAGCTTTCCGTTCTTACAAAGACAGATACAATATTCAACAACCAGAAGACAACTTCAAGTTAGTTCTCATTGCTAACAGGAATAAAGATGCTAGAACACATAACATGCCAACATCAGCAGAAGTTGCAGCATTGATTCCGGGAGATTTTCAAGAAGGAATGGATTTACGAGATATTGTATTAGAGACTACACACGGAAACCTCAGAAGAATTAGTGAACTCTATGTGGGTTATCTAGCTCTTCAGTATCCATTATTATTTCCATATGGTGAGGATGGATTCACCGTTGGAATTGAAGACGGTTTTGATGACGTCAACAAACGGAAACGGAAAACTATAAGCATGCGAGAATTCTATGCTTATAGGATTCAAGATAGGTTAATGGAATCTCAGTCTGTAATTCGGTCTAAACGATTGTATCAACAGTTTCTGGTTGATGTGTTTACTATGATAGAGTCTAGCCGACTTCGATATTTCAGGAAAAATCAGAAGAAGCTTCGTTCAGACAAGTATGTGAATCTGGTTGAGGCTGAAAAGGAAGGAAACTCTGATTTATCCAACAGAGGTAAGAGAATTTTGATACCTGCATCATTTACCGGTGGTTCACGCTATATGAACAATAACTATTTGGATGCAATGGCAATCTGTAAGCACTTTGGATTTCCTGATCTTTTTATAACTTTCACCTGCAATCCAAACTGGCCTGAGATAATTAGATATACAAAGAAGCGAAAGTTGAATCCTGAAGATAGACCAGATATCTTCTGTAGGATATTCAAAATTAAGCTAGACAGCCTCATGAGTGATCTCACTGAAAAGAACATTTTTGGAAAAAGTGTTTGTGGTATGTTAAATTTATATTTGTAATATTTGTATTTATACTATGATTTATATTGTTATGGTAATTCTGATTGGTTTGTTTTATATTAACAGGTATGTATACTATTGAATTCCAAAAAAGAGGATTTCCACATGCACATATTCTACTATGGATGGCTGAAAAAAACAAATTGTCTACTGCTGAATCTATTGATAAGGTTATTTCTGCTGAGATTCCTGACAAAGATACTGATCCTTCTTTGTATGAAGTAGTGAAGCAAAACATGATACATGGACCTTGCGGAGTGATTAACAAAAGTAGTCCATGTATGGTCAATGGGAAGTGTTCTAAGCTATTTCTAAAGAAATATTGTGAAAGAACTACCATTGACAACAGAGGCTTTCCACATTATATGAGAAGGAAGACTGGCGCATTTGTTGAGAAGAATGGTCTAAAAATTGACAACAGTTTTGTTGTGCCTTATAATAGAGAGCTATCATTGCGATATAGAGCTCACATCAATGTGGAATGGTGTACTCAGGCAAGGTCAATCAAATACCTGTTCAAATATATCAACAAAGGACCTGATCGTGTTCTAGCTACAATTGAAAATGATTTAAATCAAGGCGCAGATTCTGATGCATGCGCCAATGTAGATGAAAACGGCGAGGATAATACAGATGAAATTAAGGAGTTCTTCGATTGCAGGTAGTATTTAATTTGATAGAGATTGTAGGCATGTTTTATAAGTTGCATTAGTTTTGATTACATACTAAATCTCTACTGTTCTATTGTTATGTAGATATGTTTCTTCATGTGAAGCTACATGGCGTTTGCTAGCATTTCTAATCCATTTTAGGACAACTCCAGTGGAGAAACTCTATTTTCATCTAGAAAACGAGCAATCAGTACTTTTTGACGATGATGATCCAGTTGAAACTGTTCTAAATCGCAGGTCAGTACAGAGCTCAATGTTATTAGCATTTTTTGAAGCTTGCAATAAGTATCCAGAAGCTGAAAACCTAACATATGCTGAGTTTCCTACAATGTTTGTTTATGATCGTACAAATATTGAATGGAAACCAAAGCAAAAGAAAAATCGGTTAGCTGTTGGTAGAATAACCTATGTACCTCTTAAATGTGGCCAATTGTACTATCTTCGTGTTCTACTCAACCGACACAAATGTCCTAAGGGGTTTGATGATTTGAAGACAGTTGATGGTGTTTTACATCCTACATACAAAGATGCATGTTATGCATTGGGTTTACTAGATGATGATAGAGAATATATAGATGGGATTAATGAAGCAAGCATGTGGGGTTCTGGTGACTTCCTTCGAAAGCTGTTCTGGGTTATGCTATTGACTGATAGCCTAATTAATCCATTTGGAGTTTGGGAAGAAACTTGGAATTTGCTATCTGATGATATTCTTTACAGAAGAAGATCTATTGAAAACAATCCAGGTATTTCATTAATTTTTAAAAAACTGTCTATAACGATATATGTTATGTGATTTCTAACAAAATTCATTACTAACAAAAAATAAGAGGAAAGGCGATTTCTAAGGCGATTGCCTTATCCCCATTCCGACGAGAAACCGTCGATCGATTAACAGTCATTTCCTTTTTCGGGATTGGCCGGAGACCCTTTTCAGGCAGTTTCCCCCTTTCCTCGGACATCTCCGTAGTGGGCAATGCTTGCTACGATGAAATCGTGGGACAAAGTAACCGTTTTGGAGGAGTGGAGATATGCAAGGAAATCATGGGCAGACACTGCCGATTCAAATCAATATATACCCATTGTTCAGGTACGAATCATAACACTCAAACTCTCTTTTTCGATTCATCAATTTTTCTCAATCTCAAAACCACAAAAAGAAGAATGGCTGAAAATTTACGAAGAGCGATCCAAGATATCAATTTGGGTGCACATGATGAACCGGTGGCACTCCCAACTTCAGTGTGTCGGGAAGCAGTTCGTGTGAATCAATTTTCTCTGATGGGCCGTCCATTAATTCCACGGAGACAGAACATTCGCGCTATGGTGGCTTCTTTCCCTCGTATGTGGGGTCTGTCTGGAATCATTTCTGGAAGATTGATTGAGCGTCATCGCTATCAATTTGTCTTTCCTTCCGAAGAGTTAATGCAATCAATCCTGCAACGAGGTCCGTGGGCTTTTAATGAAAGAATGACGGTTCTACGACGATGGAGCCCGGAGATGACGGAGATGGATCTGAATGTGATACCATTCTGGATCCAGATAAGAGGGATTCCACTGCAGTACTTAACCCAAGAGATCATCAACCATATCGCTGGAGTTATGGTGGGTGGAATGGAGCATGTTCTGGAGACTGACTTTGATCCGGATATGATGAACGCAGTGGAATTTGTAAGGGTGAAAGTTAACTGGAATGTGGATCTGCCACTCAAGTTTCAGAGAAACTTCCAGTTTTCACCGGGAGTTAACACTTTGTTGAAGTTCAGATATGAGAGGCTCCGAGGTTTCTGTGAAGTCTGTGGAATGCTGACCCATGATACAGGCGCCTGTGTGCATCAGATCCCACCCAATCATCCTCAGGACGATGATGATGACCAAGAGGGAGAGCATGGAGATGCAGGACATGAAGAAGAAGGGGGTTACGGTGTGGATAATATGGAACATGAGGGTATGGAGGACAATACGGAAGATCTGAACCAAGAAGAAGAGCATGAAATGGAGGAAGTCAATCATCAAAGTGCCAATGGGGAGGAGGCTAATGAAGAATTCCTTCCATTCTCGGATGAGAATTTTTGCACTACAATGGAGGCTTTTGTTCGGGAGCGTACGGTGTTCATTGGCCCAGATGCTGAGAGAAGAAAGAATGCATTCATAGAGAATCTGCTTAATGATTGTTTGACAAACTCGGGTGACAATGAAAACCAAAGAGACAGAGAGGAGAATATCGGTAAGGGAAAGAGAGTGGAGGGTGCAGATGGCTCTCTAGAAGGGGGTCTTCAAACAGAATTTACATCACCAACAGCAAACTTGGCCCAGTATGGATCCTTTTTGGGAGACCCGAGTGCTTGTTCTGGTATGTCTGCATCGGGTGGAGTTCAACAAGGTAACGATTTTTCACCCCCTCATCGTGTGATATCTGCTGATATTGCTGACATGGTTGGTTCACGAAAGAGAATGCGTGAGACAGATGATGATAATGAACCTGAAATGGTGGATAAGATGATGACCGGACCAGTTAAGATGGTTTGTGGCCCAGGGGCCTTGCAGAAGTTGCAGATGGATTATGCTGAATCTCTTGAAGATGAAGACTTTCCTAACAACTTACCTGGAGGCGCGGTGGGCCCTGAACCACCAATATCTCGATGAGAGCTCAGGTGTGGAACTGTCGGGGCTTAGGACAGCGCCTCACAGTTCGACGTCTACAAGAGATGCATAGATTGTATCTCCCAGACTTGCTGTTCTTAGTAGAAACTAAGCAAAAGAATGACTATGTAAGGGATATTGGGGTACTCTTAGGGTATGAGGATATGTGTATTGTTTCTCCTCAAGGTTTAAGTGGGGGTTTGGCCGTGTTCTTGAAAAAACATGTTATGGTTCAGTGTATTTCTTCTGATGAAAGACTTGTAGACCTATCAATTGAATTTAAATCTTTTAAGTTCTACATGTCTTGTGTTTATGGAAACCCAATTCCGAGTCAAAGACATCATCTTTGGGAACGACTTCAAAGATTGGCAACCACTAGGCTTGGACCATGGTTAATGTGCGGTGATTTTAATGAGATTGCAAAAGCATCAGAAAAGAAAGGAGGTAGAACCAGAGGTGCGAGTAGTTTTAGAGATTTTACTACAATGCTTCATGTTTGTGGAATGAAGGATCTCCAATCTAAAGGGAACCCATTTAGTTGGGTAGGTCGTCGGAGAAAAGAGATTGTGGAGTGTTGTTTGGACAGAGTTTTTGTCAATACAGAGTGGCTAGCCCAATATCCAGCTTCGGAGAATGAATTTCAGATCATAGACCTATGATTATTAATATTGAGTATCAGGCTACTCAACGGAGAGGACAATTTAGGTATGATCGTAGATTGTACTATTATGAAGATTTTGTCAACATGGTAAGGAAAACTTGGAGAAATCAAGACAAAGAAGCTTATTCATTACTGTCTCGACTCAAAGAGTGTAGAAGAGAAATGACTCGATGGAAGAAAAGAAATAGAACAAATTCATCTGAACTGATTGAAACTCTCCGAGGTAAGATTGAGAATTCATTACGAGATCATACAGTCCCAATAGAAGTGATTCATGACATGAAAAAGGATCTGAATAAAGCGTATAGGGAAGAGGAGGAATATTGGCGTTTAAAAAGCAGAAGAACATGGTTACAGAAGGGTGATAGGAATACTAAATATTTCCACGGTGCTACTAAGGCTAGAAGGGCAAAAACAGTGATTAAGCAGATTAAAGATAAGTATGGAGTTGTCCATAAACGCGATGAGGCCATTGCAAAGGTAGCTGAAGACTACTTCACTGATATGTACACATCTGGTACTATTCGAGCATTAGATCATATTTTTCATGGAATTGAAAAAAGGGTCACAGACGCTATGAATCACAGGCTGACTTGTGAAATATCAGATGTTGAGATAGAGAAAGCAGTTTTCTCAATAGGTCCAGACAAAGCACCAGGCTCCGATGGGTTTACAGCAGCTTTTTATCAACGATTTTGGGATGACATTAAAGGAGATGTCATTTCCATGGTTCGCAGTTTCTTTGAAACTTCAAAGTTGGATCCTCACATTAACCACACAAATATTTGTCTCATTCCAAAAACTACGGACACAGAGGTTATGAGCTCTTATAGGCCAATTAGTCTGTGCACTATCAATTATAAGATCATTGCAAAAGTGATGGTATTCAGATTGAAGGAATGCCTAGGAGATATCATCTCACCTTCACAAACGGCCTTTGTCCCAGGGAGGAATATATCTGACAATATTTTGGTAGCACACGAGTTAATCCATTCTTTGAAAACAAGGAACGGTTGCTCAGAAGACTTCATAGCTATTAAAACCGATATAAGCAAAGCTTATGATCGAGTGGAATGGAGTTTTTTAGAGAGAGTTATGCACCAGATGGGTTTTGATGTCAGATGGATCAGATGGACAATGCAATGTGTAACTACAGTGTCATATTCGGTGTTAATTAATGGAGCAGTTTATGGCAATATCATTCCTACCAGAGGAATACGACAAGGTGATTCACTATCTCCATATCTTTTCTTGATATGTGCTGAAGTTCTTAGTCAAATGCTTGTTAATGCAGAAAGAAACCAGTTATATACAGGAATGAGGATATCAAAACAAGGCCCTGCAATTACTCATCTCCTGTTTGCAGATGATTCACTTTTCTTTTGTAAAGCAGAATATAAGGATTGTGAAGAAATGGCCCGGATCTTAGACGAGTATGAAGGTATATCAGGCCAGAAAGTTAATTTTACAAAGTCGTCAATTATGTTTTGTCCAAGGATTCCACAGGAACAAAGAGATAACATTCACAAAATTCTCGGGATAGAACAGATAGGAGGAGAAGGGAAATATTTCGGGGTTCCAGAGCTAATGGGAAGGAGTAAGACCGAAACTTTTGGATATGTCGTGCAGAAGATTAAAGATGCTATAAGTGGTTGGTATAATCAATTTCTTTCTCCTGCTGGAAAAGAAACACTTATCAAATCAGTACTACAGGCAAAACCAGTTTACACGATGAATTGTTTTTTACTCCCTAAAACCTTATGTGATGAGATTAACAGTGTTATTTCTGAGTTTTGGTGGGGAGTCGATCAGGGGAAGAGGAAGATTTCATGGATTTCTTGGCGACGTTTATCCTTACATAAACGAGATGGAGGTATGGGGTTCAGTGATCTGCATTCATTTAATCTAGCTTTGCTAGCCAAACAAGCCTGGAGAATTTATGAAAACCCATTATCCTTACTGGCGAAGATATACAAAGGTCGTTATCATGACAATTCGACGTTCTTACAGTCGAGTTGCGGAGGACAACCTTCGTATGGATGGAAATCAATCCAAGCAGGTAAAGAACTGCTTATTCAAGGTCTACGATATCAGTTAGGGGATGGGAAATCAGTAAGTATTTGGGATGATTTTTGGTTGGACACAAAGCCTTTAAGACTAGTGCAGAAAAATGAATATTCTTTATTGCAATCGGATCTCACAGTTAATGATTTATGGTACAATGATGCTAAAGAATGGAATATAAGCGTTCTCGAAAAATTACTGGTACCAGAAGACATGGAGATTGCTAGGAAGATGTATATTCCTAAGTATACGATCAGGGATCGAATGATATGGCAATATACTAAAGATGCAAAGTATACGGTAAAGTCAGGTTACTGGTTGGCATCTACGATAGCAATGGAGGAAGAACAGATCGAAGCTCCCATGGGCGACATAGCCATTAAGCAAAAGGTATGGGATTTAAATATCTTACCTAAAATTAAGCATTTTCTATGGCGGGTTGTATCTGGTGCAGTACCCACAGCGGCAAGATTAGCATCAAGAGGAATCAATATAGATCCCATTTGTCAACGATGTTGTATTATGGAGGAGACCATCAATCATGTACTTTTTAAGTGTCAACATGCCAAGGCGATTTGGAGATGCTCAAATATTTTAGTGTTTGAAGGGGCTGATCAAAGTCTTGAAGATAACGTCAGGTCAATGTTTCATATTTATGAAACTAACCATCCCCTAGAGTTTCAAATTCTCCCTTTCTGGATCTGCTGGATTATTTGGAAGCGAAGAAATGACTTTATTTTCAATAAAAAGGATGAACACCCTAATATTGATGCAAATAAAGGAAAAGATGGTGTTTTAGAATGGATAGAGAGTTTGCAGGATAATGACAAAGAACGGATGAATATAAGGCAACGGATAATGGAAAGAAGTCAGCAATGGAAACCACCACCAAGCGGCTGGTTAAAATGTAATTTCGATGGAAGCTTCAGATCAAATACAGAAAAATCAGGTATTGGCTGGATTATTAGAGATCATATGGGGGCTCATGTTTGCTCAGGTAATACTACGATACAAAATGCTTTCTCTCCTCTGCAAGTTGAGGCAATGGCGTTTTTATATGTTTTGATGATGATTTGGGTTAAAGGATTGAGACAGGTTTGGTTTGAATGTGACAACAGTTATCTGGTATCGTTAATTAACAATCAAGCAGATAACAATGAGATTGGTACTATGCTACAGGATATCAGATTCTGGTTACAGAAGCTGCCGGAATGCTCAATAAACTATATTAACCGGGAATGCAATATGGCTGCTGATAAGTTATCTAAGAAGGCTTATGAATCTAATGTATTATCTTCTACTTATGTATTACTGCCTTCTTGGCTTGTAAAATATTTGTATACTCCTTTTGCTTAATTTAATAAAGTTGATATAAAAAAAAAACGATATATGTTATGTATACAATAATACTTTATGTTAATATGAAGTATTGGATTTCAATACATATGATGTGATCATTTCGCAGAACTTGACCTCTCTGATGAACAGCTCAAAAATTACACATTGGATGCAATTGAGACTATACTGCGAAGCAATGGTTGTTCTCTTTCAAATTATGATGGAATGCCTTTGCCGGATGGTGATTACAACACAGCTGGTATCAATAGGTTAATATACGATGAAAGAAACTATGATAGAGAAGAAATGAAGGCTATCGTAGAAAACATGCTTCCTGGTTTAACTGACGAGCAGATGAATATCTACAAAGAGATCATGGAAGCTGTCACAGAAGATAAAGGAAGAATATTTTTCTTATATGGGTTTGGTGGTACTGGAAAAACTCATTTATGGAAACTACTATCCGCTGCTGTTCGTGCTAGAGGTGAAATCGTTTTGAATGTTGCAAGTAGTGGAATAGCATCTTTGTTATTGCCTGGTGGTAGAACCGCACATTCCCGTTTTGGTATACCAATAAACCCAGATGATGACACTACTTGCAATATTCAACCTGGAACAGACTTAGGAAATTTGGTTGCTGAGTCATCTCTTATCATATGGGACGAGGCACCTATGATGAGTAGATATTGTTTTGAAAGTTTGGATCGTACTATGCGTGACATTATTAAGCGTCATAAGGAGAAACCATTTGGAGGAAAAGTTGTTGTGTTTGGTGGTGATTTTAGACAAATTTTGCCAGTTATCAGCAATTTGGTCTATTATTTGATAATTATTATATATTCCCCCTAATACATTCACTTATTTTGTATTGGTTACTCAATTTGGATGTATGATTTTTTTCAGACAGCTCATATGTTACTTTGATATATATCGTCGTATAATTTGTTTATATAGTCGTAGGTTACTTATTTACGTTATATGTAATTGAGTTTTTGACAGACTAATATCCTGATCACTTCATATCAGCCGCATATGTAAACAAACATAAATTATTCAAAGTTAGTCAAGTCCATTATTTATACATTAATTAGAAACGGTTTATATTATGTTTATTAATTAATATGAATAATTAAAAATATTTTTGAATTATATTTATGGTTATTTTAGATTCCAATATATATTGCACGAAGATATCGACTATGTATATCCCGAATATATCTCTATTAGTTAGTTTCCCTTATACATATTATATATTATTTACTTCAATACCCTATCAAAGAAGTTATCCCTTATATAAATACTCTGTTGTGTAAAATTTGTCAGCCATTTGCAAGAACTTCGATATATAATACCGTCATGATTTCTACTTACGATTCTATATCTGATTTAAATCCGTCTACTACTGATTGGAAAATTAGGGTTAAAATTACTAAGAAGTGGAAACAATATACTCCACATCGAGAAACTACTCTTAATATGAAACTATATGACGAAGAGGTAAAGTGTAGAATTCATTACATTCAATTTCTGTTTTTTACATAATGAATACTTTGAAAAGCCTGTACTTTTCTTTATTTTACAGGGTCATACAATTTGTGCTACAGTTTACAGAAAATACATGCAATTCTTTGAGAATAGTATTGTAGAAAACTCATGGTTTGTAATTGAAGAGTTCACTCTTATTCCCGTTAATGCTGAATACATTAACACAACATCCCTTTTCAATATTCAGTTCATAATTTCTACAACTATCACTCCTATCAGATATGTCGAAGGTATTTAAATTATATTTATTTAATACTATTGTTTCATACCATGCATGCTACTGAAATATCAGAACTCTATTGATGCAGTTTGTAAAACCAGTCTCCAAGGAATTAGATGTATCTACCATTAGTAATGATGGTAAGTATTGTGTGTATTCAGTTATTATAATAGAAATTTTTATATTTTTCGAACTCAGTATTTTTTTGCTTACTCACTATTGTTTTTTTATTTGACAGCATTTATAATAACTGCAAGTGGTTATAATCGAGCACAGGCACAAATCAACCTATTATTTCTCATAATCACTTTTAAATTTTTTACACTATTATATTGTTCTTTATTAAAATTCCAATTTGTGAGGAGGATAATAAATTAAGTTTTGTTTGACATAAGTACCTTTTCTGTTTTTAATATTACGCATGTTTTATAATAATCTCCAAACTATGCAATTACCAAAATATAGACATTTCGATAATCAGATTTACATTATTCAAGCGTAATATATATATTCTTTATATAATCGGTGATGCTTTTTCCTTTTGTAACACTGTAACACTTATGTACATATTTGATCAATATCAAATATTCCATGCTGCTTTATAATTGATTTGAAAATACAATGACACAAAACTGTTTTCCTTTTATGTTTTCAATACATATATTGAGTGGCTGTGTAAGTTCCTTTTTCGATATGATAAAATATACTGTTTATATCGATGACATATTTGGATGTTTTGAATAAAATAATATATCTTAAATTTGAATAGAAATCTGAAGACATTATTGTTTCGTAGATAAGAGAGATCTCATTACCCATTTTTTCAAACTTTTAGTTACTATTTTCTAGAACCAAAAAAGCTCTCTCGCATATACTTCAATGGAAGACTATGACCTAATTTCAGATCTCCATTGTGACCAAACAAATTGGACTATAAGATGCAAAGTTTTGAAGAAATGGCATGTCAAATATCCAAGAGAATGTCCATCTTTACAGTTTCTGTTGATGGATGAAGAGGTATTTAGTTTGTATTTATTCACTTATCTTTTAAACTTTATGTTATACTATATTTAACAAGGTTTTTGTATTATATAAATTACTAATACATACAGGGTGAAACTATTCAAGCTTATCTCTATATTACCGATTTAATTAAATCATTCGACAAGACAATTGAAGAGGGTGAATGGAAATGTTTTTCTGAATTCGTGGTCTTTGATGATACATTGGATGAACCAAATTCTCCTATTGGTAGTTGTATCCGGTTTATAAATAACACAGAAGTAGAAGACATAGATCCTCTCGG
This sequence comes from Eutrema salsugineum, assembly GCF_000478725.1. Lineage (NCBI taxonomy): Eukaryota > Viridiplantae > Streptophyta > Magnoliopsida > Brassicales > Brassicaceae > Eutrema > Eutrema salsugineum. The sequence goes on along the minus strand of NW_006256756.1, from coordinate 6,461,824 downwards.
TGTTGAAATTGTACAAGATTTTGTTTCATTTTCTGATGTGCATGGTGATAAAACAGAGCCTGGTCTTCCTATCGGTATATTTATGCCTTTACTTAGTAATCTTATTTTAGACTAAAGTTTCATTTATTTATAAAGTTCAATTGATTGGAATGTGTTGTTTGCACTTTAAAAATTTTATTTTTCAGATATTCACGGTTTTGTTATCAGTATTGATCCTCTGGTCACTGTAAATGATGATTCCTACCCTGAGAGACATGATAAGAAGACTACCAGTATATCATTCACTTTGAAGGATTACAAGTAAACTCAATTTGTTCTTTTTCATTTTTACCATTTTCTCTATCTGTTTAAATATTCTGTTTATTTGTTCATATTAAAATTTGAAATTTCTATGTAGGGGGTTATTGTTATCGTGTGTTGCATTAGGACCACTTGCACTTGATTTTAATGACAAGATTTTCAGTGAGGAACAATTACCATTTGATGTTATGTTAACCGACTGGTCTGTTAAACAAGGAGAAGGTTAGTTTTTGTATATCAATAATATTGATTAATTAATTAATGTTGAATAGTTTTGTATATGAAAATAACAAATCTATTATTTTCCTAGATGGATACTATCTTCGGTCTAGAGGAGGGATTTCTAGAATCGAGTTTCATCCTGACTGTCCCAAAGCTAAAACTTTGGTTAAAAAGTAAATTGTTATAGGCAGTCACATTATAATTTAATAAAATATGTAGCTTTTTGAATTACTGCTTACATGAATTTATTTATCTGCAGGTTTTGGAATAACCAAAATAAACCTACCAATGTCATTGATTTGGGTAGTAACGATGATGAGGCAAGTCCATCTTCCGTGAAGAGTAGAGACTGATTGAATTCAAAATTTATTATCTTTGTATAATTCTATACTTTTGAATTATGGTATTGGTTTCTATGTTTTTATCTACAATGAATATTATGTGTTGTTTTAAATATTGGATATTCTTACTTTTTATGACTTTACTATGAGATATGTAGTAACCATATTTAATCTATTATGTTTAAAATGTGTGATTTTTTATTACTACATGTTTTCAAATATGATATTGAATCTTAAATATACTGGTTTAACGTTCAGTTAAACTTACTATAGAGTCGTAATTGCATATGTATTCGTATTATAATGTTTGGAAAAATCAAGAACGCAAAATCACGCTTAGAAAAATTCAAGTCAAAGCTTCTATTTAAAAATTTAGTAACAACTACTTTAATATCGTTTGGTAGTTGGTTTGTTGCTGAATACTTAAATTTATGACCTGTGCATGCAAAGTTAAGATATTGAATTGATTTGATCGATATCTGATTGCAGCTTTTATTAAGTGCTATTTTCATACATATATATTTTTGCATGTATATATTTAGATTGAGGAAACTTTACAAACATAAAGATCACTTTTCAAAGTTCATATCTATATATACTTATACAGTAATTACATCTGCCTTTTAAAATTTTAATATATTAATTACTAATACTATAGTATATGGTTTATAAGTATTGTAGGAAATAAAAATATTCGCCACATTTATAAATTTATATCCCTTGGATTCGCAACATATAGTTTATGAAGTGTACAAACATGAATAAATATGGTAGTTGAAAGTTTGCATAAATATTCATGTGATTTGATAGGAGTATACTTATATCTTTACATCTGTAACTTCCTTTTTATGCACTCGGAATATAAACAGAGACATCTACTGACATCTTACACCGATTGAAATATATTCGGTGAACTTATTCCTTTTTTAACAAATTAAATGAACCATTTTTGTATTTACTACACTTAAATGTTTACAAACAATCGCGACTTTAGAGTAGTTAACCGTCTATGTCTTATATATATATAAAGAAGTATTTTCTTCCATAACTCCATACTTCACAAAGAGAAAACCTAGAAATTAAACATCAATATCTCTGAGTAAAAAAGATGGCCGAATATGAAATGGTTAGTGATTTAACACCATGGGAGGAATACAAGCAAACCATCAAAGTGAAAGTTCTCAAGCGTTGGGAGACTGTTGATTCAAACGGGAAGGATGGGATGTATTTCATCCTGGTTGATGAAAGTGTAAGTTTTGTGTTTTCAAAATAAGTTATTTTTTTCTTGCAAAGCCTTTTTGTTATGTATTTTTAAATTTTTACTTTTTTTTCTCTAGGGTTCCCGAGTTCTGCTACCGTTGATGAAACGCAACTCTCATATTTTTAACATGTCTTTCAAGAAGGAGTTTGGGTTCGGATTTCTCAGTTTGGCTTGGCTAATTCCGGGTGGAATGATAGATCCACTAAACATGCTTACAAAATCATCCTCTCTCAGAAAACAAAGGTGAATTCTATCAGGCCATTAACGGACGATCCTTTCATCAGTTTCGTTGATTTTGCGAGTGTTCTCAACCGTCCTTATTCTCACTATTATCCGATCGGTTAGTCTCTTTAACTATTATTTGCAATTTTTATAAAAATGCAATTTTTGCATAGTGGTTTGCATGTATGCGTAAAATGTTTATGTTAAGTAAAAATGGACATGCAATAATTTATCTGTTTAAAATACAGATTTGCTTGGTGTTTTCGACAAGAATATCGGAGATATTGTTGAAGTTGTTGGTAACGATGGGAAAACGGTTTCAACTCTGCATTTTCGTATTACTGATATCGAGTAATGACATTCTTACGTTATTTTGTTTTTTTTAAAATGTCTTTTAGTATTAATTTCTTTCCATTTTTAGGGGTAATACACTTAAGTGTGTTGCACATGGTGATTTGGCCTATTATATCAAGGAAAAATCTAACGGTGAGGTACTGAATGGACCAACTCCCATATGTGCATTGACCGATTGGATGGTGAAGAAAAGCTTAAGTAAGTAATATCATATAGTTAGCTTTGTTTTTGTACCATATATTAGAATGGATTGGATATAATTGTAATATGATGAATTTTGTTTATATAGATGAAATTATTATCAATGATTATGAAGGAGGAAAGCTATCACGTTTCTTGGTTCATCCACCACTCGATGAAGTTTACAATCTACGGGCTAAGTAATAATTTTATTTTGTTACTTATTACATGTATTTCGTTAGATTGATATACTTATTCTTAGATATGTTTTATTTATATTTTTTTTTCAGGATGTGGGTAAAGGTGAGGGATTCGGCCCACAATGCTTCATCTTCTGGATCAAGAAATGCTTAATTCGGCCCATCTCAATCTCTACTTAATATCTATCTTTTTTTAAAGACTTTTAATTAAAGGAGTGATGTCCTCCTATTTTATTATTGCATGTTAAGACTTGAATTTATTTCTGATTTCGTTTAATTTTCAATATTTTCTGTTATCTTTTTAATTTATGTTTTTAAATCTATTTTATTTTGAAATAATTGTTGCATGTTTTAATCAGATTTTAAATTATACTAGACAAATTAAACTATTTAACTTAAAAAATTAGTTATCATGATTGTTATTTAACTTAAATCTTTTTACATTTATTTAACTTAAACAAATGAAACTAATTAACTTAAATCTGTTTACAGTGTTATTTTATCAGTATCACACATTGATCAATTACCTTTTTATTCTGACTATATTAAATATATTTTATGTTATCATGATTATTATAATTTTCAAAAGATTACAATTTATGGAACTAAATGATCTTATAAAACGAATACTATCGTTCATTTTTAAAGTTACTTAATTAACAACTTTCTAATTATATTTTATTTTAGTAGTAACGATGTAACCACAAAATAATAAATAAGTGAGTTAATAATGAATGTATATTAAAATGTTTTGCTAAATAATTTATGGAGATATTTGTTCTTATTTGTTCTTACTTGCTATATGTCCAATTCTTTGACTCCTTATATTTCAGGATTTGGAAAATATAATGACTAGATTTCCGGAAGAATTTATATATGATAGCAATAGTTTTAGAAACTTTATGTTTTAGGTTCAGCATTCCTTAAATTAATCATTGTTAATATTTGATTGCATATTCTATAATTATGTTTCCTTAGTTACGCGAGATAACACATATAATGAATATATACGTAACAAATCATTTTTAAAAAAGATTACGAATACGACTTCCATATATTTGTCATATTAATTATTTGAAGTTGCCAAAAATATACGTTAATATTTAATTCTATAATCTGTTAAATGTATCGTAACAACTTCAACCAAACTATGGAAATATTCAGAAACAATATAGATAATCGCTATTTACGTCATCTAAAATATAACTAACAAAATACATATTCCTAAAATCACTGACTGTTGCAAATTTGTTAAAAATTCTTCGTATATACACAAATATTTTTGGGATGTTATATCCTTAATTTACTAATATACTCCTATTTAAACTTTTGCCGGAAAACGTTTTATACATCTTTAATCGGAAACTCAAAGAAAAAGGCTGAATACCAAATGGTGCATGAGTTATAAGCTTGGGATGATGGTTGGACAATTACTTATTTGAAGTTCCACATAATATAAGTTTATATTTAATTCTATAATCTGTTAAATGTATCGTAACAACTTCAACCAAATTATGGAAATATTCAGAAACAATATAGATAATCGCTATTTATGCCATCTAAAATATAATTAACAAGATACATATTCCTAAAATCACTGACTTTTGCAAATTTTTGAAAAATTGTTCGTATATACGCAAATATTTTTGGGACGTCATATCCTTAATTTACTAACATACTCCTATATAAACCTTTGCTGCAAACCGTTTTATACATCTTTAATCGGAAACTCAAAGAAAATGGCTGAATACCAAATGGTGCATGAGTTACAAGCTTGGGAGGATGGTTGGACAATTAAGGTGAAGATTTTAAAGAGATGGGGGGCCTTTGATGCTGACGGTCTTCGTGTGATGAATTTCATATTGGCTGATGAGAATGTAGTTTGATACTTATCTCTATCAATGTTTTATATTATTAGTACGTCATATCGTTTTGCTACTAATGTTTTATATCATTTACCCTAACAGGGTTGCAGAATTTCTGCCTACGTTGGTAACCTCAATCTATCATATTTTGAATACGTTTTGCAAGAAGGAAATTGGGTGCAGTTATCCAAATTCAAACTAATTCCTTCTAAGTGGGAAGAACGCACTACAAGACACATTAAGCAAATTATTTTAGATGGTGAAACTAAGGTCAGTTCCACCCGACCTTTGACTGGAGATCCTTTCCTTCGTTTTGTTGATTTCAGTCGTGTTTACAATAAGCCTTACAGCCACTTCTACCCAGTTGGTAAGTATTAACATTTATCTTTATTAATTATGTATTTAACTATGTTAGTGTTATCGATTATAGTATTGTATGATTGATTGTGTAATATTGATCAGTTGTTGTACTACAATATTTTTTAATCCAGATTTGATTGGTGTTCTGGATCATGTTGAAAATATGGTAACTGTTGTTTATCCCGATGACAAAAGTGTTCCAACACTGAGATTCCGAATTAAAGATCTAGAGTAAGTAATATAATGGTTTCATGTTTTTATATCATTACTTGAGATACAATATAATCATAATAATTATAATGTGTAGGAATTGTACTCTTAACTGTGTTGCACATGATGACTTGACTTACGAGATTGAAGGGAAATGCAAAGGTCCTGTAGGGAAGAGTCCATTTGCTATTTGTGTCTTAACTGATTGGTTGGTTAAGAAAAACATTGGTGCGTTTATATGACTTTCATATTTATAAGACAACTTTATACACAGTCAAAACTTGATGACCTTATCTTATTTATATTAGATGATATGACAATTGAAAATTACAAGGAGGGATCGCTTTCATGTTTTGCTATTGCCCCGCCATTGGATGAAGTCAAAAGCTTTGGGATCAAGTAATAAACGTTATTAACATTAAATAGTCTTAGATTATGATTTTTCTTTTACTTACTAACTACATGAAAAATATTCTTCTCAGGCTTGCAAAGAAGATAACGGAAGTCTACGTGAGTGCTTCAAGTTCTCAAGGAAGAAAGGATTAGGACTTATGTTATGCTATCTTATATTTTATATTCTATTTTCAATTTTGTTATGAGTGGTCTTCTCTTAAGTTTGTTTTAATAAACAATTTGTTTCTCTTCCTACCATATTTAATCTTATTTCAATAAAGTGTATTATTACTTTTTAATTTTTAGCATTATTTGTTAGTCATATATTTTGTCTTTTTATTCGCTAATGAGTAGTAGGAATTTAGACATGTATTAACAATCCTTAACATGCAACCAACTTAAACAAGTTTTTCTATTATATTACACAGTTTATATATATATATCGTTGTACTTCTATATAAATAGTACCATCGTATCATCAATAAATAAAAATCACTTATCTATAATCAAAAATAATATATATGAATTTATTAATAGATATTTAGTTTCTAAATTTCAAATGATAAATATATTTTCCTGATCTTGGAAAATATCCATGCGATATATTCTGTTTCTATTAGACATATTAATCTTACTATATTACTATAAACCTAAAGCCTCCTATATATATTGTATTTTGCAGTTGTATAAAACCTAGATACCACATCATACCCTTTAACCATGGAACTCTATCACCGAGTTTCTGATTTGCATTCATGGAGATCGGACTGGAAAATCAAAATATTGGTTTTAAAAAAATGGGAAACTCTTGGTCCACAAGGAATTGAAGGTTTGGAATTTATTCTGGTGGATGAAGAAGTAAGTTATTATTATTTACTACATAGTAGTATTATTTTTCGGTAACATCTTAATATATTGATACTGAAATTATCACAGGGATGCAAGATTCAAGCTTCGATGACTAATCCTGTGTTGGTTTCGTATTATGATCAAGCTTTGCAAGAAGGACAGTGGCATACTCTACATGATTTTGTTGTAAATGATTCATTTTGGTTTCAGAAAACAACTCATCATAAATGGAGGATTTTTCTACTTCAGAATACTTCTGTCAAAAGACTATATGAAATCCCCACCGATAATCAATTTATTTCTTTCTCAGAGTTTGAGGATATTTTGGATGGGACTATTGATCATAAGTATCCTATTGGTATTTCATATTTGTCTTATAAATATCATTGAATTTCAATTTAAATTATTTAAAACATCTTTTGATGCTTTATGTGATACTAGATCTACTTGGTGCTGTGTCCACGTTGGACGACTTACAAGGATTAAGGATTACGGACTAGATTGTGATTTTCGTAGATACTATAGTCGACTACGATTTACGTTGAGAAATATCAAGTAAGTATTTGAATCGTTACCTATTTAGTTGTATGTTATTAAGATAACAATATATTTTGTTAATAAATTGTAGGAATGTTGAAATTAGTTGTGTTGCTTTTGGTAACTTGGCTGATGATTTCCAATCACAGTGGTGGTCTGCCTGTGGTTCTAATATAACATGTGTATTGACAGACTGGCGTATAACTTACAACAATGGTATGTTTCTAACTATTTTATTAACATTTAATCATGATTACAATAGTTATTATGGTTTAATCAAATATTAAGTATACATAAAATATATGTTTTAGGGGCATTGACTGTTTCTGATGCAAGAGGAATGTCAAGATTTCTTTTTGATCTCCATATTGTTGAAGTTGACAAGTTCAAAGAAAAGTAAGTACTCTATAAATATTTGATATTTTACTAAATGCCAGTAATAACATATCTGTATATATCTATTTAGGTACTTCAAATCCAATAAGACCGAGAACAATGACATTGAGGTTAAAGACTAAGGATATAGTACTTAATTATGTTTGGAGGTTCAACTATTCATGTCGTTTAGCTACAAAGGTGACCAAGTGAAGTAGTCAACGTTTTAATTCTATGAAATTATGTCAAATTCAGTATTTATTAATAAGATAGATTGCTTTCATTATTCTCTATAGCTGTTTGCTCATTACGATAGATATATGTATATATATTCGTCTAATACTATATATATGTTTATATTATGTAGACAACATTGAAAATTTAATTAATATTTATCCTGAATTATAAATAACAAAAAACATACCAAGTTAATATACATTCAAGTAATGCGACAGATATATAAAATCATTCTTATAACCTAACTATCAACATACACACAAATACAAATTTAAATTGTATATGCTCTCCAAACTTGAAATCTTTAAAACAAAAAATTTCTCGTGCACAGCACAGATCTAAATCTAGTCTATTATATTAAAACAGAAGCACATTTAGTACTAAGTGTTTAAAATTAATTTTAATAATTATTTATATTTAATTTCGAAAATTAATTATTAATTTAAATATTTTTAGAATTCCATAAATATAGGTAATTTAGATTTGATTTGATTTGATTAAATAATAATCAGATATTAATTTAGATTTGATTTAAAGATTCTAATTTAAATACTTTCTATACTATTAAACATTTTTTATCAAAAATATGTAGAATTTAAAAAAAAAATAATTCACATATGAAAAATAATGATCATATTTGAAATATAAAATATTTATAATGATGTAAATGATATAATATATATGTTGCTTATATAATATATTTACGATTATGATTTATTTACAAATTAATAATAAAATAATAGGTAAAATTCAAATGTATAATTTAAATATTAAAAATTTATTTTTAAAAATTTATAGAACTAAAAATATATATAAAAACCGGGTTAAAAATATATTGGTAACTAAAATCACTAATTTTTAATTATACATGTATATCGAAAATATATTTTTCATACAAAATAAAAACATAAAAAATTAAAAATTATTGCATGCACTAAAATGTGCTTTGAAAAACCAGTTGTACACTCCCTTCGTTGATTAAATTTTAGAAAACTATAATGCTATATAATACTGTTAATACATCTCAAACTTTTAACAAATATTTATCTTATACGGTAATATGAACGGAAAAGTTAGAATTATGTTTTTATAATAGTTCATTTTGAATTAATATTAGCGGACGGGTTAAAGTTATATTTTTATAATCATAATTAATTTTATTACTAGAAAAATATATCTAAACAAAAAAATCAATATTTTCACTTATTAAAAAATATATTTATAAAAATAATTATATCTAAACTCAAAAACACAAATTATATTACAAAATTCGTTAAACAATAAAAAATATTCCTGTGCGGATGCACGCGGTTAGAATCTAGTGTAGATTTATATCATCAAACAAGTCAACCTGGTCAAAGTTGAGCATCTCAAATCGAACATATAAAGTTAAGAAAAACAAAAAAAACTCCTAAGGATAGTTTCGCCTTTTGCAAGTACATATGTATGTGGTGTCCAATTTCACTACACTTGCCACTTTTCGAGAACCTTTGGTGCTTTTGCAGTTTCTCTCTATTCGTTTTGACATTTTTTATGCTTTCCATAAACACAAAAGAACAAAATCTCGAATTCATTAGAAACAAAACCATTTTCTAACTTGTTCAACAAAAAAAAAAACTTCTTCTTATTCACTGAAAATTTTCTGTTATATAAGAAATGTAGAATACAAAGTTGAAATATGATACACAAAGCAAACAAAAAAACAAAAAAAAAATTCTGAAAACTAAATCTGATACACAGGAGACACATGATGAGATATTAAACCAAATAGTAAAGCTCTGGAAACCATTAGAAAAGTCATAAGAAAACAACAAATGTAGAACTATATTGCTCACGAGATGCTGACGAGAAGATCTACAACCGCAAAAGAAAAAAAGCTAAGAATAGAGAAAACCGCAAAAAAAAAAAAATAACTCAATAAAAACAATTATTTTGAACTCTTACACACCTAATCTTTTCCTGATAGTTTAATTTTCTACGTAGATAAAAAATAAATACATATTATTGAACTATTAAAACAATACACTTACTAATAATTTTGTTTATTATAATTGACAGACTCTTAACAAAAATGTATAATTAGATTGCTAAAACTATAAAAACCCCTAACATTTCTAAACCTTTTAGTTAATAAACAAAAATTCTAACATTTTATCTTCTTTGCTCTTATTTTTAATAGAATAGGCAAAATCACTTTTTTTTCTTAATCGGGTTAACAACACCTTCTAAACCCAAATAGTACCATCATAAGATCCAATATTAACCGACCACGACCAAAAGATCAAACAAAGGGTTCCTAAAACAACCATCATGATCATATTTTATAGTTTTTAAAGACTACGATAAAACATGCAAATTTTAATGCCGATTATTCCTTAACCATATTTCACTAAATGGTGATCGACTTCAAACACTTTGTTTTCGGCACGTCGTCCCACACATCCGGGCTACAGCACCACTGGACCCGCTATTCTCATCGTTCAACTCATCATCGTCAATGGCTTTATTTACTTCTTGTTTCGACACCTCAGAACTGCCGGAACCAGAAACCAATGACTTGTTCCTCTCCTCATCATCCTAAACCTGATGGTAATAGGCTTCTTGATGCAACTCCACAGACTCTGTGTCATACGATTTTCCATCGCCGTTAGAGGACTTTGGTGGAGAGAGTGATTATTGGAAGGCGAGTCAAAGATCGTTATTGATTTTTCTGAGATCGAATACAGTGTTGTCGCGTTGTTTTTCATCAACCAAATTCTTTGTCAACAATTTTAGAGAACTTCGACTAGGATGTCACAGATGAACCTAACAAGCACGTTACAAATGCTTTGGACACAGAAACAACATCAAAATCATCATCCATCATTATTTTGATGGAATCTGGACGGGAGAGATTTTTGAAACATCTAATTTCGTGCTGCAGCGCATGCACTCTCAAATAAGTTGCTCAAATTGTACAAAATTGCTGCTGAATCTTCTAATCCGGTACATCTAGTTTTGGGCTAGCGAGAATTCCAAGGATCTAGCGGAGAATTCGTTGCAGTCGTTCGAAATAAATATCAGGATTGTTCTTAGGTTTAGGAATGATTTGGGAGTTATCTCCGTTTTCCGCCATCAAAACAACTAAATAGGTTGAGAAGAGAGAGAGAGAAAGATAATCAGATTAGAGGAAACGGCTGCGTACAAAAATGTAAAAACGAGATAAAAAAAAATAAAACCACCAAATAAGCAATTCGGTAACGTACAAGCTAAAAGACAATGAGCCTCGGGCACCTACGACCTGTGTAGTTTGGAGTTAAAACAATAGTTTAGGTACTTATATGTAAAGCATGAAAACTACAGATACATTTCCGAAATTTTCCCAAACCCAATCACGCTCGTCTTTCTCCTCAGAGAAAAAATCAAGTAAAACCCTAAATCTCAGAATCTGATTCGTCGTCTCTGTCCCTGACCACGCCGGAGTGAAATGCTTGCGAAAGCAGCGAGAGAGCTTTCATCATCAAAGCTTAAACCTTTCTTAACCCTTTCACTATCCTCCTTAAAATCTTCCTTATGGATCGAAACAAACCCTTCTGTTACTCTTCTTACTTCATTTCTCAATCGCCATCACTTCAACACTAGATCGAAATCGCCGTTTCTATACCCTTCGCGTTTCTATTCTTCTTCTTCTTCTTCCAAGGCTCTTCCACTAAACCGAGATGGAAATTACGATGCTGCCACTTCCGTCACCATTTGCCCAGGTTGCGGAGTTCATATGCAGAACACAAACCCGAAACATCCAGGTTTCTTCATTCGACCATCGACCGAGAAACAGAAGACCGATTCGATTCTTCGTCGTCTCGTACCCGTCTCTCAGGAGCCCGAATTCATCGATTCAATCAAACGAGGGTTTATCGCTGAACCAGATCACTGTGACGATCTAAACCCTAAAGACGACGATGAAGCCGATAAGGAATCATCCGATGTAAGACCCTTAGTGTGCGCAAGGTGCCATTCACTTAGACATTACGGGAAAGTGAAGGATCCAACGGTGGAGAATCTTCTTCCGGATTTCGATTTCGATCACACAGTTGGGAGACGACTAAGTTCAGCTTCCGGTGCTCGAACCGTCGTTCTGATGGTCGTAGACGCTTCGGATTTCGACGGATCTTTCCCAAAGAGAGTCGCGAAGCTCGTGTCGAGAACAATCGACGAGAACAACACAGCGTGGAAAGAAGGGAAATCAGGAAACGTCCCTAGAGTCGTCGTCGTGGTGACTAAGATCGATTTGTTACCGAGCTCGTTATCTCCGACGAAATTTGAGCATTGGGTGAGACAGAGAGCTCGTGAAGGAGGTTTAAGCAAGATCACGAAGCTACATTTCGTTAGCCCTTTGAAGAACTGGGGAATCAAGGATTTGGTTGAGGACGTGGCGGCGATGGCCGGGAAGAGAGGGCAGGTTTGGGCTGTTGGGTCGCAGAACGCCGGGAAAAGCACTCTGATTAACGCCGTGGGGAAGGTTTTTGGCGGGAAAGTTTGGCATTTGACGGAGGCTCCGGTGCCGGGAACTACATTGGGGATAGTTAGGATCGAAGGTGTTTTGCCTTTTGAGGCGAAACTGTTTGATACTCCTGGATTGTTGAATCCTCATCAGATTACGACGAGGCTCACGAGAGAGGAGCAGAGGCTTGTTCATATCAGCAAGGAGCTTAAGCCTAGGACTTACAGGATCAAGGTTTGGTTTGATATTCATTATCCTTTTTTATAATTGTAACTAAAGTGAATTGTGTTGTGTTATTGACTGATTTGTTCACTGGATTTTTTCTTGCAGGAAGGTTATACGGTTCATATTGGTGGGCTAATGAGACTTGACATTGATGAATCATCTGTAGATTCTATTTATGTTACAGTTTGGGCGTCTCCTCATGTTCCACTTCACATGGGGAAGAAGGAGAATGCATACAAAACGCTCGAGGAACATTTCGGTTCTCGTTTGCAGGTAAAGCCATGTCTATGTTTCTTCTCTCATACAGTGGAAAATATGGCTTGAAGTAGTTGAACACTTTGTCCAATTTGGTATAATCAGATTGTAATTTACTTGAAGAAGTTAGTGTTCCGGATAAAGTTAGGACCCTTGATACAAGTTTTAACCTTTGAAGTGCATTTTGATTCTTGATGAAGCCGCCGATTGGGGAGAAGCGTGTGGAAGAGATGGGGAAATGGGTTAGAAAGGAGTTCCGAGTGAGTGGGAGCAATTGGGACACGAGTTCAGTGGATATCGCTGTATCTGGTCTCGGTTGGTTTGCTTTAGGACTCAAAGGAGAAGCCGTATTAGGAGTGTGGACTCACGAAGGCATTGATGTGTTCCTTCGTGACTCGTTGCTCCCACAACGAGCACGCACTTTTGAAGATTCCGGTTTCACCGTCTCCAAGATCGTTGCCAACGCTGATAGAGTTTCTAATCAAGTTCACAAGGAGAAAACGCAGAAGAAAAAGAGACCCAACAAGAAGCCTACTTCAGATTCTGTATCTGACTTAGAAAGTTGCCAGGAGGTGTCTTTGTAGTAAAATATTGAGGGATCAGAACTTCTTAGATCTAAGTTGACTATTTTTCTTGGTTTGCTGGAATTACTCGTTTTTGTGAATTTCACCAAGATTACAGAGCTGCAAATCTCAGATCATAGAACACAAAAGTATTTTGTATTGAGTTATACATAATGGAACACATAATTATCTCAGCTAGAACAAGATTTGCTCTGTTTCAGTCATAGCTTTTAGAGAGAGGAAACGAAACAGAGGAAATCATAGAGAGCTCTCTTTTTCTATCTCTCTCAGCTGCAAATCGGACATGGAACAAGACCGTTCTCATTACACTCCGTACACCTCACAACTACAGCTTCGCTTCTCCATCCTTTCACCACTTTACAGCTTCCGTTACATCGGAAACACGGCAAGAAAAACAACCCGCCACATCCATCACAAGCACCGTCTCCATCGCCGTGCGTTTTCTTTCTCGGCAGGCCACGGATCAGCTCTCCGAAAAGACCTTCCTCGACTAATCTCAGCACTTCCTCTGCTCCACCAATGTACCTTCCTTTAACGAAAACCCTAGGCGGCAATGCAGCCTCCTCGTCTTTCTTAACCCTCTTCGCCATTAGACTCGCGAGCTCTTCTCTGAATCCTCTGTCCATCGACACGTCTCTCTCGCAGACCACTACTCCGAAACTCTCCACCGCCGCTCTCACGGCGTTACACGCCTCGAATGTCCGACGCACGCCGCGCAACGACGTTGTGTAGATCACCACGCGATGATCTCCTCCTGGTGGACAAATCCTCTCGTATTTCTCCGCGATTTTCTGATCTTGCGATTCCAGAGCGTAGGATTTTCTAGGGTTTATCCGATTGGGATCCGAATTCTCTTCTCCGGGAAGACAAATCCGCTCGACTTTCGGATCTAGCGGTTTCAGAGCTCCGTCGTTCAACGATTTTCTAGGGTTTCTCCGATTTGGATCTGAATTCTCTTTGTTTTCTCCGCCAAAGACTTTGTACTTCACCGGAGTCTTTGGGAGAGGGGTGAATCGGAAACTCTCGCCGTCGAGACCAGACATTAACTCCCAGGAGTTGATAACCTCCGGCTCAGACTTAATTAGCCTTGGCTCGGACCACAGCGAATTTGACTCCGTGCCGTCGACGGTGAATTTCTCAGGCGGCGTCATAGGAGGAGAAGATGGAGGAGGAGGAGGATCGAGAGTGAGAAGACCATAAGTGGTGGAGGTAAGCTTGACGATGTGGTGGCCAAAGGCGGCGCCACCTCCGATCTGAGGGAAATCGTCGTCGTGATTCAGGAGGTTCGATGAGACGCAACCCATTATCACCGGAAAAGATTGGATTTTTGTTTTCTCTCGATTTCGACGCCGGGAAATTCCTTTTTTTGGAGGTTTCGAAAAATTTATAATTTGAAATTTATTGGGAGGAACGGTCGAGTAAGAGAGCAAGACAAAACTCTTAAAAATAGAAAAAAAATTGGGTCTTTTGTTTGTTTTTTTTTTTGGTTTAGTGGCTTTTGTTACTCTTTTAGGTTTGTTGTCAAAAGTAAAGTTAAAGATGGTGATTGATTGAAGAAGAAATAAAGGTTTCACTATCTATTATTTCACTTCAATAGTTTCATATATTTATATATTGATAAAAAAATGTTTCATATAAAATACTACACATTTTGTTGAACTTATATGACTTCTATTTTGAAATAGGGAATAACTTATAAGACTAAAATAGCTAGCTATAGATTAGGATGCTTTTAAAAAATACATGAGAGGTATATGATTTTTTCTAAGTGTCATACAGTTGATTATACATGATCTATGGGGATGAAAAAAATATATATAATAAAAAATCCTTTAGTAATAGAAATTGGTTAAAAGCTTGATATATAAATTGATGATTTGAGTTGTGAGCTAGAAATTAAAGTAATGTTTCTTTTCTTTATTTGAGCTGAAATAAAGTGATTTCAGAAGGCATTTTTTCTTAATGAAAACATTTTTTGTGACATTTTCTTGTAGCTCTAAGATTCAAAATGGATTTATAAAATATTAAAACCATATAATATAATGGCCGTTTTTTAAATTTGGACATGGACCCTACACATTCACGTTTTAGGCGCTAAACTTAGAAAATGAAAGTTTTTAGTATCCCTCAGTCACATGTAAGTCTGTAACAAGTTTAGTTTGACTCGAATCAATAATGACGAGTCTCTCTATTTCAGTTTTTTTTTTTTTTTTGCTAACGATTTTCCATTGATGAACTCAGAAGAGTTTCTAAAAGAGATTAAACAACCATTAACTAACAAAAGATGCAAATATTACACAGAAATAGAGGGAAAGAAACAAGAAGCATAGCGAATACCCTATGTGATATCATTCTAAAACCAACGTTAAAGTATAAGTGTTTGAATGGTTTTAAAGTAATGGTATGGGAGTTCTGTTGTTGTTTCGATTGTTATTGAACAATTTATATGACTTGTATAATAGTTAAAAATGAGTCTGTTTTCAAGACATAGATGACTGGTTGATAGTGGTTACAATAATATATGATGTCTATAAGAAACTAAACATTATATTATATTATAAATTCCAAATTCAAATTTTATTGTAAATAACGTATAGAACAACTAATTATAAAAGTATATGTTTAAAGAGATTTAGGATAGTTGTTTATACACACATATTTGATAGAGAGGAAACCAAAATTTTGTTTTACCTTTATAGTAGATTTTTACTAATATTATTCTCTCTTTTTAGTAGACTTTTACTAATATTCAAGATAATATTTTTTCAACCACCTACAATTTGCTCGCTATTGCAAACGTTTGCGAAAAGTAGCAGGTCCAAACCATATGAAATAGTACAAAATAATTTTCATAATTGATGTGAAACATCACTACCCGCAAAGATAACCATTCAGCACTTTAACCTCTTAAGTGAAGGGTGTTGCGGGTGATTGCGGCATTTAGAGGATACTTTTTTGAAGTTAAAGATTTTGTATGGATTGTGCTCACTAAGGAATGCATGCTCGGTTTCGAGCATGGGCCAAAAGTGTTTATGCACAGAGCACAAACATATTAACATAAGTGACTTCATACTAGGTGCCTTAAAACCCTAAGAAAACTACTGAACAAAGAAATTGATTTCATACTTTAGGCCTAAAAATATAGGTTTTTGCTATTAAAATAGGGTCCATATATACATACACAAAACATGACCTATGATATAATACGAGTAATTAGGTCTGAAGGATCGTATGCCTTTCTTATGCTTATAAGTTATAACTAATTGAAAGCCAAGAATATTGGACCTCTTGAAGTTCTTGAATGCATATTGATATTGTCAATGATCTCATTCGTAATTGTCTTGTCTTCTTATTAGCCGTTTTATCTCATCCTCTTTTAAAATTAGTGAGATAGTGAGCCAAGTAAAGCCTAAGCCCAATCAAACAATTTATGGACAATTAGTGGTATACAAGCCACACCTATAAGTGTTATACACTGTAGTATTTTAGTGTCTTAAATTAGAAAGTGAAATATTTATGAAGGGGATAATTATGAAGAAAACAACAACAATTATTGATAGGTGCAGAGGGTAGGATAATGCACTATTGGCTCAGGCCTTATTCAGGAGGTCCCAATATGTGGTTATTGTGGTCAATGTTTAATGACTTTATTGCCCTGAGGTTATTGGTGTACCCTAATCGTACTAATTAAACAAATTGTCAGTAATAATTGAACAAATACTACCTAAGTAGCAAAGCAAACAAAAAATTAATCAACTAAATTATTTTATATTTATTATTGATCACTTTATGAAATTTATAGACAACTAACTCACATGGGCTCATCTTGCACTCTAGTCCCTATTTTCTAGTTAACATAATTCTTGCTAAATCTCACCTACTAATTCCTCCTAACACAAGCGACAAAATATTCCTCATTAGGAGAATAATCTCGAAATTTCATTGATATTATCCATATTAATTATTAAACATACTAATATGGACTGCATGATTTAGATCATTATTAGGTTTCTCAATTTTAATTACCATTACATGAGAAACAAATTTGAGGGGTACGTCTTTAAGCCAAAAATCAAATATTTAATTACATTCAAAAGAATTAGAATCTTATCGGTAAATTAACTCAAGGAGGTTTTGACTAGTCCAAGCAAACTCCCTCATGAGACCTTTTCTCGATACGAAAATATAAAGAATCTCAGTTTCAAAGTTGTATTTTGGCCAAAACCATTATTTTGTAGTCTTCGAGGTCTTGTCGTCCTTTATCAGCACGCCTTGTTTTTAGTAGCATCTCATTCGCATCTATCATGCATGTATGCATTATGATCTTATATACTGTACTATATTTAGGAGTTTTGAATAATGAAATCAGTTTATGATTACGTCTGTGACATTTCTGTTACGCATAATATCACCACCCTAACTCTAAATCCAAATTAGCAGTTGGTAGGGAACGAGAAAAAAATTTCTAACTGGTGAATTAAAAGTTTGGTTTAATGTAAACAGTTTGATGGTAATGAATCAATATTGTGACTTTAAACAGTTTGGTTTCATATCGTATAAAAAAATAGAGTCTGTTTTAAGATCTCTAGTCACTGCTATAAGATTTCTAATCCAACATAACAGTTCTTGAAGACTATATTCTCTCAGGCCAAATTGTATATATCAGAATTATTTAAAATTTTCTTTTGTATTTTGTAATTTACGAGAAATGTAATCACTGGAATCTATATTGTGTAACACGTGACGCCAATGAAAGAGCTGAATTACAATTTACCCAAAGAAGGAAAACAATTACAAGAAAATACCAATAAAAAATTATTTGGGAACTTTGGATTCTTGGTGCAACGAGAGGCATTAAAGTCTGTGGCTATCTTCTCCTTGAAAATGTTTACAATGTCATCTTGGACCGTCAAATCCTTCATTTACTATTATACAATTAAATTGTTTTATACATTTAATAATCCCATGTAACATCTGTGCAAGTGTACTTGCCTTTTAATATCAAAATAACAAAAAAGCTGCAACATTTCTGATGCCCACTCGTTTGTATATAATCATCATCACCAAATATTTTAGTCTATTCTTAATTTAGTTATTTTTGTTTTACCGTTATGCATTATTGATTCATCAACAGCTGTTAATATTTTCTACTTTTTGCTCAGGTTCTTAGGTGAGAAAGTGAAAACCATTTTAAATGAAAAAAAAAACCATGCACAAGACTACAAGAGAGTGAGTGAGAGATAGAGAGAACCCTTAAATTCTTGATTTTAACTAAACTTTTAATATAATATCCCTTTATACTAATTTCATAAGTGCGACAAAATAAATAGTTATCGTCTCTGTCGTGTATATATATATTTACGTTGATGTATTCTTCCTCAGTCTCGTGTTGTACGTAGTAGTTTAGTTTAGTTACATACATGAGCATCAACTCCTCACTAGTAGCAGCTGAGTTCGACCTTTCTTTCTCTCAGGTTCGTTAACTCTTAAGATGGCTAAGAAGAACGGAACGTCGTGGTTCACGGCCGTAAAGAAGATTCTCTGGTCACCGACTAAAGATTCCGACAAGAAGACTCACCGCAAAGAAACTGATCATTATAATAAGGTCTATTTAATTTTACCCACTTAAATAATGTTTTAGATTCGTGGGTCTTGAGATTTAACTCCAAAGTTTCGATCTTTTGTGTTTATTGCAGAAAAAAGAAAAGAAAGGATGGATTTTTCGAAAAACCAAACTCCCAACCACTAACTCTGTAACCGGCACGATACCTGCGGCGAAGACAGAAGAGGAGGACAAACCGGCGGTGACTATCTCCGCCGTGGATAAAGCGGTCGCCGAGATCGTTAAGCTAACGGCAACTCCAGATTTTATAAGACGTCATTGGGCTGCCATTATTATTCAGACAGCTTTCAGAGGTTACCTCGTAAGTAAACAAACTCATGTGTTATTGTTTTGTGTATTTTAATTAGGTGTTCATTGGATTATTGATTCTAAAGTTTTTTTTGTCAAAATCTTGTGTTTATCGTTTAAATATTTAAACTTTGATGTTTGTAATTTGTTAGTGTCTAAATTTTTTTGCATCTAATTTTAAAAGGCGAAGAAGGCTTTACGAGCATTGAGAGGGATAGTGAAGTTACAAGCATTAGTGAGAGGTAATAATGTTAGGAACCAAGCTAAACTCACTTTAAGATGCATCAAGGCTTTGGTTCGAGTTCAAGATCAAGTGCTTAATGATCATCATCAACAACAACAACAACAACAACGTTCAAGAGTCTTATCATCATCACCAACAACGAATTGTTATAACATTGAAGCAAGACGTAACTCAATGTTCGCTGAATCTAACGGTTTTGGGGAAAGGAAACCATATCTTCAAGACATCCGTAGCCGTAGATCTTTGGTTAGAGATTTTTTTTTGTTTTTTTAAATAAAAAGCCTTCTTTAATTGTTTCATGTGATCCTAAGACAATAAATGGTCTGAATTTGCAGTCGAGGGACATGAGTAGATGCACCAATGAATTTAACTCCGAAGAAACCGAATCGATTTTGCAGAGGAGATTAGAGATTGCTATTATGCGAGAGAAAGCTCAAGCACTTGCTCTCTCCAATCAGGTATTTAAATATTAATTATTGGATTTTTTGTTAAATAAATTATTATTTTTTTAAAGGGATAATTGGTGAAATTCATCATTTTGTTTATTTTTTGCGTTATGGAATTTAAGATTTAGAGTTGAGTTTATACGGCTTATTATGGACTTTAAATATTTTAAAGTTTAGACTTTATTTTTGGGGTCAAGTTTATTATTTTCTTAAACTTCTTTTTTTGGGGTCTAGTTTAATTAGACTTTTTTTTTGGTGAATTCTAGTTTAATTAGACTTGAAAACTTATTTGCACTAGTTGATTTAGGAAATTTTTTTTTTTTAACATATACAATTTTAATCTATTTTCATAATAGATAAAAATCTAGACTTTTTTGGGGTCAAGTTAAGTCTTTAAAATTATTTACACTAATTCGTGAATGATCCAAAAATATCAAAATATACAATTTAATCTATTTTCATAATGCCGACAAAAAAAATCTACTTTCATAATACTACTAACGTTTTTATTTTTTGTCGTTTTGTGTGAAAGATTCGGAGTCGGTCTTACCGGAATCAATCAGTCGGCGACGATAGGGAGCTACTAGAGAGAACAAAATGGCTTGATCAATGGATGGCTACTAAACAATGGGACGATTCAATCACAAAAGATCCGATCAAGAATCTTGACAGATCATATCCAGCGACTCCACCGTCGTGCAGAGCCACGAGAACCTTCGGGGTGAGATCAGCTAGTCCGAGAATACCGTGTTCTTCTTCGCCTTCTTCGATGGTTCAGCCTAATTACATGACGGCGACGGAGTCGGCGAAGGCTAAGGCTCGGACTCAGAGCACGCCACGGCGGAGACCAGTTGGAACGGTGAAGAAGCGGTTGTGTTATGCGGAGGAAGACAGTTTGAGGAGTCCGAGTTTCAAGAGTGCTTATAATGGTTGTCTTTGGGGAGATCATGAATCTGATTACTCTTGTTGTTACGGTGATGGGTTCGCCGGAAAAATCTCGCCTTGTTCTACGACTGATCTCCGGTGGTTAAAGTGAAAGACTTTTGTTTTGTTTTTGTTTTTGATTTTTAGTGTGTGTTTTGAAATATTCACAATCATGGGATATGTTTAGTTTCTTGATTCCTTGTGCCAAAAGCTTAATTAGATAACATGACTACAAAATTCTTAGTTGAGAATAACATCAAATCAAAACGTTTTAAGCCGTAGATCTTTATATCTAGCAATCCATGATCTTGGATATGGTAGATTAGTTATCAATTTTTGTGTTTTAAATTTCACATTAGTGATCAATTGTGATATAACCTGATATCACTACACCAACGATTACGAAAGGAATACGATTTGGTCGATGACATGACTATAAAACAAACAGAACCGGCCACTTAGGAGGACCATATAATAACCGCATAAATGCAGAGATTAGAGAGATAATACAAATAATAATCGCATAA
>NW_006256756.1:6380739-6439759 GCF_000478725.1 Eutrema salsugineum | reverse complement strand
GAGCTATTAATAAATAATTAACGAGAATGCCGGAAACAGAATTCCTCGGCCTCGTATAATATTGCCATTTAAAAGGAGAAAAAAGAGAGTGAAAAGCACAAGAACACATACAAAGGTGATCAAAACTTGAAATAACCCTATGGCCCTCTCTTGATACATAACACATAACGAAATCAATGCATCATATCTAAGAAATCCCTCAAGAAAGTGAACAAATTACATAATCCTTACCAAAGTTATACGAAAAACAAATAAAACTTTTACATCCAAACCCTGCCTAAACCCTAACCCTAAGCGCCAATCTTCGGGTCTATTTCAAGGCTTCACATGATCTTAATCATCGTACGGAACTTGCCGACACAAAGGACACGAGTTCTGAAGTTTAAGCCATTCGCAGATACAATCTTGATGAAACATATGTAAACATTTAGGCATCTCAATGACGTATTCATGACTTGATTCCGACAAGTCATCCATACAAATCGAACATGATCTCGGTTCTTCTTCTTCTTTTCCTTCCAGATCAATTGTCTTCACTCTCTGTTCGTCCGCCAATCTTCCTATCACATAATCAGAAGCAGTCCTTGACGTAACAGTAACAGACGGGGGTAACATAAATCGAACCTGTCTCGTCAATTTAACGTGGACCGACAATAGAAAACGTCCTCGTCCGTGAAGCAAAGCACAGTCAAGAGCGATCGCTTGACCCAAAATCTGGCAAAGTTGAGTTTCTCCGATGTGAAGGTGAAGGAGTTGAGAGATGTGATGTGGAGTGAAGTAACGTGGTATCAATTCGAAGCAAGAAACATTTGATGGAACCAGGTACGATCCTAAATGCGTTACCATCCCGTTTTGATCTTCAACAAGTTCCTCGATGATCTCGCCATCATGCATATGGATCCTGATGGTGTTTAGAAACCCTACGCTTGGAGGTAGAGTATACGGTTCCGTAACTAATTCTACTTTCACCAGATCGGGGTTCATGGCAGAATTCAGAAAACTCTTACAAAACAAATTGAAACCCTAGTTTTGGATTTTGCAGAGGATCACTGATAATCAAAGAGAAAGAGTGGGATTGTTTTTTTTTTTTTTCTCAGGTGGAGGCTGAGTGATTTATATACATACAGAGAGAGTTATGTCTCGAAGCTTGAGTTTCCTTTTTTTGTTCTGAAACTTGTTGGTTCATTGATTGGTCGATTAGTTATTTCCTTTTTTTATTAAATCTACAAGATTAATGTTTCCTTTTCCTTTTCTAAAACTCGACCGTTAATTGGTTGTTGAATTGTACCGGAACTTAACCAAGAGAATTGTTTGCTACTGGCTCGGTTCGTTCCGGTTTAGGTACAATCAAGTATTTTCGGACTAGACTTGCCTCTGGTGGCCAAAAAATAAGAATTAACTTCTTTTTCTCCGAGCAAACCCTTCTCCGTTCTTTTTTCTTTGTTTTTTTATACAATTTTCTCATTCTATAATTAACTAATTTTTTTTTTGGTTTAGGTGATTAAGAAATGACTAATCCATATACCGAAACACCCACACGAACCGCACATAAAGAAATTACAAGGCCGAAAGTAGAATTAAAAAATTTCTGTTAAGCTTGTGACTCAACGTTTTCAGATATGCCAATGACCTATCTTGCGCAGTCAAGAAGAGATGCAATTTAATGCTTAATGTTATAAGATAAGGCAACCCTAAACCATCAGATGCTTTAAATACAAGAGTTCACTGTTCATACAACATAGTTTTGAATGACAATACTAAGACAGGGAAATGAAAGACTCTATCTCACTCAGAGGCTTATACACACTTAGCCACTCTTTTGAAATGTCTTCTCCTTGAGTCTTCTTATCTCTCTGCCTGAGCGTTTCTTCTTCTTCACGTACGCAAGAGGAACCGCGAGCTTATCAATACCCCCCCCCCCACCGACCCCCCCAAAAAAAATCACCTTGTCCTCAAGATGAAAATCTGGATAGTCCGCAGCAATCTTGTTGACTGATTCCCACGAAGCTTCAAAAGCAGTCATTCCTTTCCAACTGCTCAACACCTCCGGGTCAGCTGAGAGCATGGATCTGCGAATGTCCAAAACTTCAGCCGGGGATGTCTTCCACTCCAACTCAGGTGTGAGTATGGCTGGTATCGGTTGCACTGTTGCAGGGCTTGGAGCCGCCTTCTTCAAGAGAGAGACATGGAAAACAGGGTGAATCAAACTCTGTGGAGGAAGCTTGAGTTTGTACGCCACAGTATCGATACGCTGAAGGACCTCGAAAGGGCCGAAGTAGCGAGGAGCTAGTTTCTCATTCCGACGTTTAGCAACGGATGCTTATCGGTATGGACGTATCTTTAAATAAACCATATCTCCCACGTTGAACTCCAGTGCCCTGCGATGTTTGTTAGCAGCTATCTCCATGCGTTTCTGAGCTTTCGGTAAGTTGCCCTTCAATTCTTCTAGAATACTGTCACGATCTTGGAGCATATCGTCAACCGCAGCGATGGCTGTAGGAACATCCCCATATCATAAAAGGCGAGGAGGATCATGCCCATACAGAGCTCGGAATGGTGTGTTGTTGAAAGGCGAGTGGAAGGAAGAATTTTACCAATATTCTGCCCACGGTAGCTTGATCCAAGTCTTGGGTGATTGGCTGTGCTTTTGTCTGACCGTCGATTGACTACCTCAGTCTGACCGTCGCTCTGCGGGTGATAGGCTGTGCTTTTGTGAAGCTCTGTTCCTTGGGAAGAGAAAAGAGCTGTCCAAAACTGACTGAGGAAGATCTTATCGCGGTCAGACACAATCCTCTCTGGAAACCCGTATAACTTCACCACTTCCCTGATGAACGCCTCAGCCACTGTCTTTGCCATGTACGGATGTTTCAATGGCAAGAAATGTGCGTACTTGCTCAAACGGTCGACCACCACTAGTATCACATCAAAACCAAGAGACACGGGTAAGCCGTCAATGAAATCGAGACTAATGTCTGACCATACCTGTTTGGGAATCGGTAAAGGAGACAAAAGTCCGGCCGGTGACAGTGTGGAGTATTTGTTGTGTTGGCAAATCTGACAGTTGGTGATGAACCGTTCAACATCCCTTTTCATGCCCTTCCAATAAACCTCTCGAGCCAAACGCTTGTAAGTTTTTAAGACCCCCTCGTGGCCCCCAATGTTGCATCGAGTGGAATTGTTCCAACACCTTCGGAGTGAATGTTGATCCTTTCGGTAACACCAACTTGCCCTCTTTAAACAACAACCCATCTTTCACTGTGTACTCTGAAGAGCAGTCACCATTTGTTATAGAAGCAATCAGTTTCTGGAAATCAGGGTCACGGCTTACCTCGTGAACCAACAATGTCGTATCCAGAGCCAGAGGACCGGTAATGTTGAGTTCGAAGAAGGACTCCTCCATTGGTCTCCTGGATAAGGCGTATGCGACACGGTTCTCAGTGCCCAGCTTATACTCGATCTTGTAGTTCAACCCCAACAACTTCGAATCCCATTTCTGTTGTTCCGAGGTAATCGACTTCTGATCGAGCAGGTATTGCACTTCACATGATAGCTCATTTGTGGTTAGCACTAGACTAGGCGGTAGCTAAAATACTTGCACTAATAATTCCCACCAGAGGACTTCTATTCATGGATATTCTCTCTGACAGGATATACTAGCTCATTTTATTTGACCTTAATATTGATATCTAATTTTCTCATCATTGATTATAGGCAAGCATCGAGATATACATGTAGGACGTCTTTTACCCTCATTTTTATCACTCTTTGTCGTCCTAGATGGCCAGTTCATCTTTATCTGGTACCATACCCTAAACCCAAATCCCCTGTTTTCAAACCTCATGCATTCTCTTTTTTAGTTTATATCAGCATATTTGTGCAAAAACGTCAGAGAGAAGATGAACGACGAAGTTTTCAGTCACTCAAGAGAAGGACTGAATGGAATTTGGAAGTAAGAGTATCAGAAACCTTATCAAGCTTTATATTGTCTCGGAAAACTCATTCTTATTAGTAATTTAACTCTCTATGACTCTATATCTAAAGGTGTTTCCCCTTTCATCAAAAAAAAAAAACGAATGAAAGGAAAAGAAACAAAAAGCCTAATGAGTCCTAGATTGTCAAAATTATTTGGAGCAAAAAGCAACCACTATTCATCTAAGGAGCTATGGTTTTGAAAGATATCAAAAAATTCTATGTCTGGGGGAGTTAGGAGAGAACCTGAGGAAGAAGACCAGAAATATATGGCAAGAAGAAAGTGGCTGAAAACTGTGGATAACAACAGTTTCACTATCTCTTGCGGTTTTGCATGATATCTTGCATCCTCCAGATCTTCAGGTAACCCATAAACACTTTAAGCCTTACCCTTAGAATGACCTTTTTGATACCTAGCCTAGATTGCCTCGTTTATACTTTCTTTGATGAGAACCACCAAAATTTTTAATGAATGTTAAGAGCTAGTTGACTAGAAGTTAGATCTCAATGCAATAGACTTCCGCATGACGGATTAACGGACTAGTTATGCCCGTATTTTTAGTGAGAATTTTCTAGGCTACTCCCGGTTGATTCATAATGATTGATATTGGTCTAGAAGCTTTGTCTCTGAGATTTTGTTAGTTCCTGCGTTTTCAAACCTCTCACCGAGATTTAGCCTTTGCTTTGTTTGAGGATAAAAAAAAATCTAAGTCTGGGGGAGTTGATAACACCGGATTTTGACCATTTTTATGGATCACTTTAATATCTTTTACAGGTGTTTTTACTCAATTTTCAAAGGTTTTCAAAGGATTTCTATATTTTCGGATTTCAAAAGACTTTTCAGGTAATTTGGGATAAAGAGGCGCAAATTAGAACAAAAAGACTATTTTGGATAAATGCACACCGTCAGAACTCTCATAGAGAGACGAAGACCTTCTCATCGTCTGATCACCCTCAAAATTGGATAACTTATAGAAGACTCAACCAGCTTTCAAATGCACTTGGCTTGGAGACATTCCAACAGTGGATCTCAAGATATTCCATTTGCCCCGGAGACACACGAAGACGGCCAACAACACACGCAACTGCGGCCAACAATCCATCCACCGCGGCGATGACGAAGCGACCGCGGCCAAGCCTTCATCTACCACGGTCGCAACACACGCGACCGCAGCCAGGCATCTCCGACCTAAAAAGCCTATTTCTGAAGCCCAAATCATTTCCCAGCCTCAATTCTAGAACACTAGAGACCATGGAGTATTGAAGACTATAAATATTTGTCATTTAGTTTGTTTTTAGACATCACCTTCATACTTTTACAAAAAACCCTTTTTCTTCAGCCATTTTATGCGATTATTAGAGAAGATTGTTCAACTCTGAGTTCATCTATAGAGAAGCTTTCTTTCATCTCTTTTCTTACTGTTTTTTGATTGCTTTTATTAAAACCAACGATGATGTCGACCACAGCCATGTCTGAGTAGATCCTGAGTTTGGCTTAGGGTTCCCGAAAGCGGCTCTTATAATCGATTAAGACATCTAGGTTTATAGATCTGGGATTTTAACTATGTTCTCTGTTTATTCTCATCCTTAATGCATGTATGCTTGATTGATCACCTCGTATCTGATCTAGATAGTTAGTGTTGCGAAAGTTTTCATTAAGTATCCGACCTAGAATAAAACAGGTGATTTTTCTGTAGGAGTGGAAACTTACTTGCGGTGAAATCGTGAGTACTGACGAGTCCTGTACAGCTCTTGCGTTTTCTCCCTTCCAGGGCCAGAGTGAAAACCTACTAGTCAGAGTTGCGAGAAACAGTTGGTTATGATCACGACGGTGACGTAGTCATACCGCCAAAATCTAGCTCTAGAACCCTATATTTTGATATCCGTAATTCCCAATTTATAATCCCTAGTGTTGAAACTGATTATGATCCCTGTAGAGTTCCCGAAAGCTCAGCGTTTTTAGCCATAGTTGACAAACCAATCGATTTTTACTTTCTCTTTTAGATCTGCATTTTATTTGCCTTAGTTCGATATTCTGCTTGCTTCATTTGCCTTTCATTCGATTTTCTACTTGCTTTTTAGGATAGATTTATTTGCTTTCTTTACTTTTATTTTAATCCTTGACAAACAACCAATCCTTAAAACCAATCTAGTCTAGACATAAAGTTAGAAACTGTAGAAGAATACCAGGCACACAAATCTCGGTGGATTCGATCCCTAAGTACTACAACTAATTAGCTGTGCACTTGCGGCTTTCATTTGTTTTTATTAAGGTTAAAACTTGTTCCCTCACGGAGTAGACACATCAAGTGCATGCTCATATGGACACTTGATGAAGTTTTTCTCCTTGAAATACTTATCAATTCGGGTATTCCAAGTTCTTGGTGCTTGTTTTAACCCATATAGTGCCTTCTTTAACCTCAAGACTTTGTCTTCTTTTCCCTTGATTATGTAGCCTTGTGGTTGCTCTATATAAACTTCTTCTTCAAGTTCTCCGTTTAAGAAGGCTTATTTGACATCCATTTGATGTATCCTCCACTTGTTTTGAGCTGCCAATGAAATGATTATTCTAACCGTTTCTAGATGAGCAACAGGAGCAAATACCTCATCATAGTCGATTCCCGCTTTTTGACTATAACCCTTTGCCACCAATCTTGCCTTATATCTTTCAACTTCTCCTTTAGAGTTCTTCTTTTCTTTGTATACCCACTTCACACATATCGCCTTATGCCCATTTGGAAGTGAAGCTAACTCCCATGTCTTATTCTTTTGAATCGCCTTGATCTCTTCATCCATTGCATTTCTCTATGTCTTCTTCTCCATAGCTTCTTCAAAATTCATGGGCTCGCAATCTGAAAATAAGCAAAATAGAGTAAGATTGTCTTGATTTTCAGTTACCTCGTAAAGTTCTTGAAACTTCGGAAACGTGGAGTTCTTTCACTTGAACTTTCATCTTCTTGAGAACTCGTTGTTGGTGAAGTTGGTGGGATGATGGGCTCCTTTCTTCGTTCCTCCAATTCATCTTCTTCAAAGTGTGGAAAAAGTTATAATCTTCACCATTTGATCTCCAATCAGATTCTCCTTCTTCATCAAAGATGACATTTCTATTGATGATTGTCTTCTTTGTATTGGGATTGTAAAGTTTGTAGCCCTTTGAGTACTCGTCGTAACCAATGAAAATGTACTTCTCACTTTTGTCATCTAGTTTGCTCCGCTTTTCGTCCGGGACATGAGCGTGAGCAAGGCTTCCGAAGACTCTTAGATGAGAAACACCGGGCTTCCTTCCGCTCCAAGCTTCTTGTGTTGTTTTTCCTGAGACACTTCTTGTTGGAGATCGATTTGAAATATAAACCGCGCATGCAACTGCTTATGCCCACAACTCTTTTGGTAGTTTCTTACTCTTGAGCATGCTTCTCGCCATCTCAAGGATCGTCCGGTTTTTCCTCTCCGCAACTCTATTTTGTTGAGGGGATCTCTGCACCGTCAATTGCCTTCGAATACCGTTATCTTCACAATACTTCTGAAATTCTTTAGATGTGAATTATCCTCTACGATCAGATCTCATGGCTTTGATCACAAGGCCACTTTCCTTCTCAACATGGGCTTTAAACCTTTTGAAATTTTCAAACACTTCTGATTTTTCTTTCAAAAAGTAAACCCATGTATTTCTTGAATAATCATCAATAAAGAGAAGGAAGTAATTACTTTTACCGAAAGATCTTGGTTTAATTGGGCCACATACGTTGGTGTGTATGAGTTCCAATGGCTTCCGCGCTCTTGTTTCTGACTCCTTTGGAAACCTCATTTTGAATTGCTTTCAAAGTAGACATCCTTCACACACTTGCTTTGGATGGTTGATGCAAGGCAATCCTCTCACCATTTATTTCTTGGAAAGTAGCTCTAATCCTCCAAAGTTAAGATGCTCGAATTGAAGATGCCAAAGCCAAGACTCCTCCTTGTAGATAATCTTGAGACATTGTGCGATGTCATTTTGAATGTTAAGAACAAATATTTTATTCTTTGTCATCGGCACCTTTGTAATGAGCTTGTTTGCTTGGTCTCTTTTAGAAAGGCTATTATCCTTTAATCGAATATCATAACCTTTCTCTAAGAGTTATCCAAGGCTTAATATATTAGTCTTCATGGTAGGAATATAATAAACGTTGGAGATAAATTGATGGTCTCCATTCTTCAATCGGATGAGAATATTTCCTTTACCTTTCACCTCCATCTTCGATTCATCTCCCAAAGCCACATCTCCTTTCACTGATTCGTCAAGCTCTACAAACATGCTTCTTTTCCCGCACATATGATTGCTTGCACCACTATCAAGGTACCACTTGTGAACCTCTTCTTGTTCATCTTTCTTGTAAGCCATCAATAACATATCATTTTCTAGACTTCTTTCTTCAACATAATTAGACTTCTCTTCAACTCTATTATTGTTTGGAAATTTGCATTCAGAAGCATAATGACCAAACTTCCCACAGTTGTAGCATTTAACGCTTGACTAATTAAACCTTGATTTTGGGCTTCCTCTTCCACGACCTCTTAATGAACTCTCTCCTCTTTGATTGTATTCTTCATAGGACCTCCAGCCACGTCCATGTACATATCCACGACCTCGTCCTCGTAATTGACTGCCACCTCGTCTTGGATGACTTCGTCCACTTTCTTCTTTTGCTTGATCAATCCGCATCTTAAGTACTTGTTCTGTGATGTCTTCATCTAGTCCTTGATAAATAATACAGAGAGCTTTCTTGTCTCTCTTCCTTGATGATATCATGGTTTTTATGGTTTTTTACCATGATATAAATCTTATTTATAAAGTATTTCTAGTGTTTTTCAATTCTTTTGGAGTCTTTACAGGTCTTAGGTACGTTAGCAGCTTAAATAGATATATTGGAGCACTTTGGAGCTAAACAAGGATCAAATTCGTGAAGGATGAATTATGTGCTTTAGTGTCGTTCAACACCATAAAGAGTGACGCTCGACACTTATCGAAGAAATAAGGAAAACATGATTTTCACTACAAGAAAAACATCGTTTTAAAACGGCCAAAATCGTCGTTATTTCGTCGTAATAGGGCTATTACGACAAACTAACGACAATTTCAAAATCGTCGTAAACTCATCGTCGTAATAGATAAATCGTCGTAAAATCGTCGTAAAATCTACGACGGTTTATTTTCGTCGTAACATGGACGAAAAAACATCGTCGTAAACGCATCGTACAGTTTACGACGACTTTACATCGGATTGCCTCGATTTGGTCTTCGACTGAAACCGTCGTAAAGTCGTCGTTATAAATCAACGTAGGATCGTCGTAAAATACGATGCAAGTTTCGTCGTAATTAAATCGTAAAGTATTTTTTATTTCGTCGTAAAACCGTTGTAAAAAACGAACGTATATTCGTCGTATTTGTCGTCATATAATTTTGTCGTAATTTCGTCGTACATGTTACGACGAATTTACGATGGTTTATTAAAATAATAATATTTATATTACGACGATTATACGACGTTTTGTATAATTGAAATTAAAAAAAAATTAAATTTGAATTAAAAAAGAATTAATTTACAATTTAAATTTTGATTAAAATTCAAATACAAATTAATTGTAGTAATTACAAAAAACCCTAAAGATCTAGATCTAAATCTAAACTAAGGTCGATCCCGTCACCGGCCTACTCCCCATCGTCCTGCTCCACATGTTCTTTGCCGGGTCTTTGGTTAGAGGTTTCCGCCGCCTGATCCCCGGGTCTTCGGTTGGAGGCTTCCGACGCCTGATCCCCGGCTCTAGGAGGATCAACTCCGAGAGACCGGAACATCTCCTCGTCCGTCTGCACCAGTGGTTGCCTCCTAGAAGATGACCCAGCTGATGATCCGACTCCATCTGCCCACAGCCGATCCAACTACGCCATGAGCACCGGGTTGTCGGCCCCCATAATATCGAAGAGACCGTACAACTGGTCGATCTTCGTCTCGTATTGGGTCCGCATCTGATCGATCTCCTGGCGGATAAGCGGATCCGGTGCCCGGACATGACCAGTTGCCGTAGCGACCGGGGTATCACGGATGGATCCCATCCTTAAAACCCACCCCTTTTTCTTAGGAGCAACCTGAAAATATGTAAATAAATTATATTAAAAAGTACAATATAAAGTTAAAATTACATTAAATTTATTAAAAGATCTTACCTCTTCGAAAATCGGGTCCATCTCCGCCACCGTCAGCGCCGGGGTCGATTGGACCGAGCTACCTCCGGGAGATGTCAGACGCGCCGGCTGAGTGAGTTGCGTCTGCCGCTCCTCGATCAGTGAATTCGCCGTTCCGAGGATCCGTGAATTCGCTATTCCGCTTCTTATGGGTCTCGGCGAAGACCTTCGTCATCGGAGGAAGTTGTCCCCCGTTTTCTTCGACCTACAAAATCAAAATGAAAATATTAATAAGACAACTAATAGTTAATTATTTAAAAACAAAAACTTAATAATTTAAATTTAATTACCATCATAAGTCGTCTCCCGGCAAAAGGAATCTGGCCGGAAGTGTGCGGGACGTTCTTCCGATTTTCCGCATCGTCAGTAGCGTTCCTGAAAATATATTCATTAGAATGTATTAAGGAGGAAAACACATAATTTAATTTAAGATAAACACAAATTAAAATACCTGGATGTGGAACACTTGGCGGCAATAGTCTGGTTGTGCGGAGTCAACCAATACTGGACCAGACCCCGCCACACGGTATCAGCCATTGGCGCCGGCTTAGCCTTGTCGCCGTCGACCTCCCACTTCCGCTTCCAGTCGGAAACGGTGTTGTTGAGGCGAAACTTGACCTTCTCTTTGAAAGCCGTCTCCACACGTCCGTGTGCGGAAGTTTCCCAATGCCAGTTTTGCTAGGAAAAAAAACAAAAAGTTAGTAATTATTGTAAAAAATTAAAAATAATAATATAAATCAAAATTTTAAAGTACATACCACAAAACACTTGAACCAAGTGTCAAGAGTTGCCTGATCCAGCTTCTTCCAGCTGGTATGGGGTTGTACGAAAAACCCTTTGATGATGTCGGCAACGTTACGACCGACCGCATTGTCGGTCGTAAACCTAGTCAAATGCAAATAAAAATTAAACTAATTTCCATTAAACAATATTTAAAAAAAAATCTCGTACCAAAATGTTTCCGGAGCTCGATCCGGATCAAGTTTGTTCATACTCTCACGACCCGGTTGGCGTAGAAGATCCTGTACCGTAAATTGGGCATACGGTATAGGCTGTATCGGGGCTGCTGGTTCGGCTGGTGCTGGGGCTGCTGGTTCGGCTGGTGGTGGTGGAGGCGGTGCCGGCTGTGGTACAACGACCGGTTGCGAAACCGTTCGTTGTGTTCCCGAGGACTCTGGGATGACAGACCCTATCGCTGAGGTGAACGGGGCCGTACTGTCTGGATCTACCATCTGTCGGTAGTGGAACCTCTTTGTCCGAGGAGCCATATCTAAGTAATCTACAAAATTAAAAGAAATATAGTTACTAATTATATTATATATTTATAAATTCCGGGCCTATCTAAATTCCGAACCTAAACTCTAAATCTCTTAATTATATATATCTAATTATTAATATTTAAACAAAATTATAATGAAAATAATTAAAAAAAAAACTTACAAAGGGGCTGGAGAGTAGGGAGAGGAGGGAGAGCTAGAGAGAGAGAGATTTCTAGAGAGAGAGTGAGAAGAGAGGAATGAGCGACAAAGGAGGAAAACTCGCGTCCCTTATATAGATTTTGTGATTGTCGTAAAATCGTCGTAACGTTACGACAATTTTACGACGATTTGGTTGTATAACAGTCGGTCCATTGCATGACATGACACATGTCATGATGAGAGCGTTTGACCGTTACGACGGTTTTACGACGACTAAACCCTAACCCATCGTAAAACCGTTGTAACGTTACAACATTTATTACCTCGTACCTCGGATATGGAGCCGTATGATCCTCATCGGTGTTACGACGGTTTAACGACGGTTTAAGGAACATTCGTCGTAAAACCGTCTTAACGTTGCGACCATAGAACGACAGTTTTATGATGTTTATGTAAAAAGTTATCAAACCCTAAATCTTTCAAAAGGCTTATTGCATAAAGAACAACGCAAAGCTTATTGTATCCTAACATATAACAAAAGGTTTATAACTTTGCATGTATGACGAATTTAGTACATGAGATAATAAATATTGAAATCATCTAATCTAATATATAAACTTTTACTTAACATTTACAAAAACATGCATGAACTTGTAAATATGTATGTTTTTTTTCAAATTTTCGATTTTGACCAGGTTGACAGCTTTTCATATAAAATAAGATAACCAATCAAAAACATTTGTGAAATACCTTACAACCAATCAGATATAAAAGATTCAAAATCTTGGATTTCAATATTACGACGATTTTACGACTGACTTGTGAACGCCTGATCGTCGTAAAGTCGTCGTAATGCTTAAACCCTATCTATTCAGGGCTTAAAACCTACACTTAGGGTTTAGGGTTTATAAAAATCGTCGTAAAACGGTCGTAAAATCGAAATTTTTTCCATTTAAAAAATTCAAACAAACACAGTTACAAATTAAATAATAACAAACATTCACTAAATACGATGCATGAAACTCAATCAGATTCATCTTCCTCTATTACTTCGTCACCATCACCGTCGTCTTCCGCCAAATTGTCATCATCGGTTTCAGCAAACTCATCATCACCTTCTTCTTCTGTATCATCGGGAAGATCTTCAACTTGCCTTTTCCGAGGGTCAATTAAGAAAATCTCCTCATCAACATCTGGTTCAGACAGATCTACGCAAGTGTCCTGTTGAAGTGGAACATCCTCAACCCCTACAATCTTGCCCCTCAGAGCCACTTTAACTACAGCTAACCATGAGATTCCTGTTGATCGAACTCGAGGGTATGGCAGAAATGTTACCTGTTCTGCCTGAGAAGCTAATATAAATGGCTCAAACCTGTTGTTCCGTCGTGATTTGTTCACATCAACAACTCCAAACTTGTTTAGACGTACCCCTCTTCCAACAGTTGGATCAAACAAATCACATTTGAAGAGAACAATTTTCAGCCTTAACAATCCAGGATACTCTACTTCAATTATTTCTTACAGAACTCAATAAAAATCTATTTCACCCCTCACACAAACTCCATAGTTAGTTGTCGCTCACTTTGCACCGTGACGGTATGTGTGAAAAACATAGCCCCGAGTGAAATACATGGAGACTGTAGTTATTTTTCCATCGGACCTAGTAGTAACTCATGGAAACATGTTAGAAATTCATCCGGATCATTCGGCTCCACCTAATAAGAAAAAAAATTGCTTTAATTTCTTGATTTGGATATATAGCAAAATAGTCTTTTAATTAAAATTTTATACGTACTTGCGCTTTTAACCACTGGGCATAGTGTTGATCTTTACGATCATTGATTTCAGTTTCAGAAACCCCAGATATGCATTCTTTAACCTCATCAACGAATGTGCAGAGAAAACAACAAATAGTTTATTAATACTGACATATATATATATATATATATATATATATATTATTAATTAAAAAAGTACCTTTCGTACGATGACAACTCTTCACAATTTAGCAGGATATACGTATGTGCACTGTGATAATCTTTTTCATTCGACCACCAAACTTCTTTTAGTTTTCCACTAAGACGTCCGATCGGCAAGAATATGTCAGGTACACCCTCAACGACATATATTTGGCCAACTCCTCCATCATCATATCGACGAGTAGCTCTTTTGCGTGTTCGTACTTTCGGTGCAAAATAGTACGAAGTGAAGTGCAAAGTCTCTTGCGTCAAGCTTACCGCCACAATTGAGCCTTCCACTTTAGCTAGGTTTTTGGCTTTACCCTTAAGATGCTTCATGAAACGCTCGAACGGATATATCCACCTGTACTGAACGGGTCCACCGAGCTCTGCTACGTGAGGGAGATGAACAGGAAGATGTTCCATAACATCAAAAATGATGGTGGGAAGATCTTTTCCAAATTGCTCAACAAGTTTAGAATCTTCAATGCCAGTTGTGATATTACATCAACTGATAATGTTCGTGTACTAAGATCCCGAAAAAAAACACCAATGCCTCCAACAGCTTCATGGACATTTTTGGGCAAGAGTTCAGCAAATGCAAATGGAAATAATCGTTGCATAAAAACATGGCAGTCATGGCAAACTTTACCCCCTTCTCAACAGATTTAGAAAGATTAGAAACATACCCATCAGGAAATTTAACGTCAGAAGAAACCCATCTGAACAATGCTGACTTTTGATCTGCACTCAACCGAAATACAGGAACTGGTGCTTTCCCGTTTCTCAGTATATGCAACTCACTTCTGTTGCATATATCAGGCAAGTCCAATCTTGACTTACCATTGTATTTTGTTCTTCCCGCTACGTTCATAACTGTATGCATGATGTTATCAAAAAAGTTTTTTTCAATGTGCATGACATCAAGATTGTGTCTGAGCAGATGATCTTTCCAATAGGGTAGTTGCCAAAAGATACTTTTCTTGTACCAATTATGATGAACTCAATAACCTTCAGGCATATTTGTAGGAGTGTGCCAGTTTCCCCCACGCGTTACTGTTTCCTCTGCCCTCCAATGATCGATTTACGCATGTATATCAGCTCCTCTTAAATTTACGTGTGGAGGGACATGTACACTTTTGTTCTTCTTAAATAACCTCTTGTTCCTCCGATATGGATGGTTATCCGGTAAAAACCTCCGGTGACAATCAAACCAACAAGTTTTTCTACCATGTTTTAGCTGAAACGCATCAGTTCGATGAAGACAATAAAGACAAGATAGCCTCCCATGTGTAGTCCATCCTGATAGCATACCATAAGCGGGGAAATCGCTTATTGTCCACATAAGCACAACCCGCATAGTAATTTTTTTCCCGTAGAACAGTCATATGTGCGAACGCCGGTATACCATAACTGATTCAACTCATGTATGAGTGGCTGCAGAAATACATCGAGAGCTCGCTTCGGATGATTGGGACCTGGAACCAAAATACTTAGGAAAAGAAATTCTCTTTGCATGCACAAATCTGGAGGAAGGTTATAAGGAGTTAGGATTACTGGCTATAATGAATATTGTCTACCAAACATACCAAATGGACTAAAACCATCAGTGCACCAACCAAGATAGACATTCCGTTTGAACTTAGCAAAATCTGGGTATACCATATTGAAGTGTTTCCATGCCTTTGCATCTGATGGATGAACAACTTCTCCATCTACTTGTGTATGTTCCGCATGCCATCTCATTGATGCAGCTGTCCTTTCAGATTGATAAAGCCGTTTTAACCTATCAGTTATAGGGAGATACCACACACGTTGGTACGGTATCCTTTTACGCCCACCAGTTTGCGGCCTGTATCTTGGTTTTTGGCAAAATCAACATTCCTCCAGCTGATCATCATCTTTCCAAAAAATCATACAATTGTCAACACATACATCTATCATCTCAGAAGGTAGACCAAGACTATAAATCAACTTCTGTATTTCATAGTATGTTGCCGCTGCCAAGTTATCCTCCGGTAGATACTCTTTCAGAAGATCAGCCCAATCATCCATGCAAACCTCAGCCAGGTTATGATCTGTTTTAATTGACATCATCCTAGCTGCCAACGATAATTTAGACAGGCCTTCTCTACATCCTTCGTAGATTGGCTGATTAGCATTGTCTAACAAATCATAAAATCGTTTGACATCTACATTAGGTTCCTCAACAGCATTACCAGTATGCGTTTCATGAAATGCATCAATCACCATCTCATGCATCCTATCATGATCTACACTTTGATCAGATTGATACTGATTAGGCTGATGACCATAATTCGATTCATCAAAATCAACATGACTTTGATAATTACTACTACTACCAGGATTCCCATGAGTATTACTGCCATATCCTTCTCCATGTAGATACCAAACAAAATATTGCGGCATAAACCCTCTATTTAATAAATGCGTCCACACGGTTTTGGTTAGTGTATACCTCGTACTCTCCATATTTGTAGCCTGATACATAAATATTTCTAACCCGTTCTTGAACTCTTCTGTCAACGCCCCATCTGAATCTTTACGCAACTACATCCATCTTCTTAGCTCGTATATAGACATCTTGAAATAAACTCAAAATACTATCTCTTTTTTATTGATTAGACAATAAAGGAGCTGGTCTCTTGTGTCACGTCTAGCCACGTGAATGGAGTAACCTTTTAATATTATTACTTCTTTTTTTCAAAGTAAATAACTACTAATTCGGGTTTCCAGCAATGAATAACCCAATATATCAGGATTTACAACATTATACTAAAATTTAAGAGACCTACAATGGGTCTCTAGGATGATGATGCTCTTATGTTTGAATGATGATGTGTTGTGATTGAAAGAAGGAATGAAGATCTATTTATAGGAAAATTTTGAGCTTTACGACGCTTTTACGACGACTTTTTACGACGATTTTACATTCAACAATAATATTACGACGATTTTACGTCGATTATGCGATAAAATCTTTCACCTACATTAGTTAGGTAAACATGTTTTAAATGTTCTTCACCTAAACTTCTTTGTCGACGTAAAATCGTCGTAACGTTTACATAAAAAACCAGTCATCATATATTCGTCGTAATTTTACATCTAATTTACGACGATTTTGCAATTAATATCAAATCTCTCGTTATTGATGTATATTTGTCGTAATTCGTCGTAAATTGTACGTCGAAGTTACGACAATTTTTTTGTACGACCGTTTTACGACGGTTTTTTAATTTGACGTAACATCATCGTACAATCGTTGTAAGTTTGCGACGATTTTTAAACCGTCGTAATGGACCGTTGGAAAACGATTGTTTTCTTGTAGTGTTTGTCCAAGTTTTGAAGAATCTCTTGGGCCCAGAAGTCTCCAATATTTATAAGGAAGCCCAACACGTGGTTTTTTATTATTTATTAGGGTTTTTAGCCACCATATATTGACACCCTTAGATTTTCTTAGAGAGAGCTTTTGATTTCTATTTATCGATATTTTGAGAGAGCTTTTAGGGAGACAAGTCTGAAACTCTGTTCGGGAGAGAGAAGACCCTTGTTTATTTATCTATTTACTGTTATGCAATCTATTCAAACATGTTCATTGCTTCAATCTCCATATCTGAGTAGTTAGCTTGTTAGGTTTAGGGTTCTCATAAGGATTTTATTGGATGTTGAATTGATTGATTAGTTAGGGTTCATAATCTATTTAGTTCTTCACCATAGGTTATTTTTAAAGCTAATTCTGGACTGGCCACCTAGAACTAAGATCTTAGGTTAATTGATTGACACAGAAGTGTAATTGAATAACTGGAAAGAACCTAAGGTGAGCAAAGTAGCTATTCGCAAAGGAATTTGATTTAGATACTTTGTGAACATATCGAACTTGAGCTTAAAGCTGGTTTATATCTTTAGGGTTTGCAAAGGAATTTAGGATTCTGAGATTTAGACTTAGATAATTCTCGCAACGAAAGTTGGTTAATTATAATTGCATGATTTGAATTCAAGAACCGTGCTTAACCCTGAACCCTGAATAATCGATTAATCTGCATTCTCTAATTTCCTAAGAAATACCCTCAGCCTAATTATTTTCCATCGAGTTTACAACCATTTTTATTGCATTTTTTCTTTTTAATTTCATTGTGTTTGTTTAGCGTAATTCAAGCCTATAGAGTTTATTGAGCGAATCTCTCGTCTCTGTGGTTTGACCCCTACATACTATAACTGCACATCTGTGCTCTTGAAGAGTATCTCTAGAGATTAAATTTTGAGCAGATCAAGTTTTGGCGCCGTTGCTGGGGACTTGATTTTCACCATTAGACTTTAGTTCTTGAGTTTCGACTAAGTTTTTAGTGTCGAGTGTTCGACACCTATCGTTTTTCTTAATTTTATTTTTTATTTTGTTACTTACATTTCTTTTTCTCTTTGTCTCAGAAACTAGCAGAGATGGAGAACGCATTGGCATTGGTTCGTGATGATGCTGGAGTCTGGAGAGACCAAGAGGGTCATGTGTGTAATGAGAGAGGTCAGCAACTTGATGGAGAGGGCAACATCATCTCTCCGGCACCTTTATCAGTGGATGTTGTTGATGAGAACGCAGCACCTGCAGTGCGTGGTAACCAGAGGATGCTGTTATTCAGAAACAGGAGAATGCTGCAGTGGACCAGAACATGAGGAACATCGTAGTTGCTCGAGGCAGGATACATGGTGAGTACAACATGCCTGAGCAATTCTATGCAAATCGGTCTGCGATTCGCGCTCCTGCGTTTCAGAGAAATGACTTTGAGCTGGGAGAGGACCAGAAACGCCTTTATGCATACTTTATATGGTGATGCTAGGTCTGAGGAACTGAGACTCAAAATCTCCACTTTCTCTCAAGGACCGATTGAGGCATTCAAAGCCGCATGGCTGAGATTCAAGTTGTATCAGTGAGATTGCCCCCATCATGGTTTCAGCGATGTGCAACTGTTGGGTATTTCTTTCAGATGTGTTGATTGGAGGTATCAGATGGCTCTTGATGCTGCAACCAATGAAAACTTCAACACCAGATATCCTGAAGATGCTGTTGTGCTTATTGAGAACTTGGCATCTAGCAATAATACCAAGAATGCATACTATATGAGTAAAAGAATCAGGCTGGGAACATGGATGGATCGCAGATTGCTGAGGTAAAGGCTAAGCTAGACTCTGTGCATAGCCTTCTTGTGGGTAAGAAATCTGTCAGATTTTGCTGCAGATGTTGAGAGTTTCGAACCTGAGGAAAAGGATGTTAACTTCATCAATGGAGCTGGATTTCAAGGTCATAGATTTGGCACTCAGCGAGGAAACATGAATTACAATGGAAATAATCAGAGGAGTACCTTCACCAGTAATCAAAACTCTTATGGTTATAACTCCAAACCTTAGTACCTGACATCCTACTCCAACAACAGTTTTTCAAGGAACTATGGTTATCCTCCTCCTCAAACTCCTGATAATGAGGTGAAGTCTATGCTAGAACAGATTCCAATTACAGAGCGAAGCCGATATTGCTCAAAGTCCGAAATCAGCAGGAAAGAGTCTACAAACCTAAGGTTCCTTACCCAAGGAGTCCTAGGAAATCCAAGTAGGAGCTAGACAATGCAAGGTGCAAAGCTTTGATGGAAAAGCTTGTGATCGAGATCCCTCTGGTTGATGCTGTGAAGATCACTCTGGTTATCAAACGCTATGGTAAGAGAATGGTGACCAACAATCTCAGTCACGAGCAAAGAGTGATGATGATTTCTGAGAAAGTCAGTGCTGTGATTCAGAATAAAATTCCAGAGAAGCTCCCAGACCCAAGAAGCTTTGTTTTGGACTGCTCTATCTTCTCAGAGAGGTTCAAGAGATCGCTGTGTGATCTTGGTTTGAGTGTTAACCTCATGTCATACTATGTAGCTTATAGCCTTGGGATGACTGATTTCAAGCCAACTAGGATCTTTCTGATCCTAGAAGATCGATCTACAAGAATCCCAAAAGGTGTCTTGAAAGATGTTCCGATTAAACTTGGTGATTGCATGATTTCTACAGATTTCGTGGTTCTGGAATTCGGAGAAGAACCAAATGATCCTCTAATTTTTGGTAGACCATTTTTAGCTACAGCTGGAGCAGTAATTGATGTCAAGCATGGTAACATTGATCTCCACCTGGGAGATACAATCATGAACTTCAAGATGGAGAAACTGAAGGATCCAACCATAGATGGTCAGACATTCCAAGTCAGTGCAATACCAGAAGTGATAGTTGGAGATCAGAAGGTGCTTGATGCTGAGATGGTGATAGATCAACCTGAGTTGACTAAGACGTCTACAAAACCAGTAGCTGCTATTGAGCAGACAGCTCAAAACATCATGCTTCATTCATCTCCACCCAAACAAAGGTACGCACCTCTTGAACCTAATCCTAATTTTTGTGATATCATCAAAACTGATTTGAAAGATCCAGACTCTGTCTCACGATGCAAGCTACGTGATTATCGTATAACACTTGATTTTTTGATTGATGATATTGCAGGGAATAGGTTAAAATCGTCTAAACACAGATCTCACCCTGGTGCTATTCCTGCATTCCTTGGACGACCTCATGC
Organism: Eutrema salsugineum; assembly: GCF_000478725.1. Lineage (NCBI taxonomy): Eukaryota > Viridiplantae > Streptophyta > Magnoliopsida > Brassicales > Brassicaceae > Eutrema > Eutrema salsugineum. Next base: position 6,419,581 of record NW_006256756.1, on the reverse strand, counting down.
GCACAATGCCTACAAATCACCATAGATGAGACGAATTTCACAGAGGCATTCTTTGCCACTGTCTGATCCACCAGATGCATAGTCCATTCATCTAGTCAAGCTAATGACTTAAAACAAGCACTTGGTGGAAGACAATCCACTGGTAAGTATGTACATAAGTTCTTTTGTTTCAGTTAATTTTTGTTTTTTTGTTTTTTTGTTTTCGTGTTTTAGATGAAGCAGAGGCTGGTGTCGAGCGACACCACCATCAGTGTCGCCTGTCACTTGCTTCTGTTCAAAAAAAAAATTAGGAAATCAGGAAACCAGAGTTAAACCAGAAATTCGGATGGGTCTGCTGAAATTATATACGAGGAGAACGAGTGTCGCACGACACCATCATCAGTTTCGGTCGCCACCATCATTGCAGCCAGGTAAGTTCTCCATTTTTACTGTGTTTCTTTATTTCGTTTTTTTGTTTCGCCACCTTCGAGCTAGATAACACTAGGGACATTGTTGTTTAAGTCTAAGGGAGGTAGTCGCTGACATTGTGTTTGTTTTTCGTAAGAGACAGTCGTGTCAAATTGTTTTTGAGTCAAAACTCGTCGGAGATTATGATATTTTTCTTGGATTGTTGTTCTAACTTTTTATCCGAGTGACCATTGCTGCAGAATCAGTTTAGATCCGACTAATGAAAAATTCAAAGGCTGATCAGTTGACTAGAGGTGTCCATATATGTTTCCAACAAATTCCACTAACATGAGCTAATTTCTGAACTCTTTTTTTTACCTCATTGATGTGACTGATGTTCATAGAGCTTGATTCCTCGTTTATACTTGACAAATGAAAGCATGTATGAGATCTAAAGTTGGTGTTTCTCTCCCTTATGTTCAGTATAAAAAGAAGGAATGATCACACAAAGGATGGAAGTAATAGGTAGGAAAGTTTCTTATGACCTCATTATTCGCCGAAAACCTTTGATACATGGTAAGGGGACAAATCGGGGATTCGATGGCAAACACCATCAATACTCGCATCTTTAACCTTATCGTATATGCCATAAAAGATGAGAGTGCGAAAAGAATAAGTCTGGGGGAGAGAAGAAGTACCTAAATTTGTATGGCTGATCTATCAAAGTATAGTAAATGAAAGAGTCTATAAGGTTCTTGGCACTGGAATCATTGATCAGACCCAACGATGAAGGCTTATGGACAATGTTGTGGAATTTTGGACTTAATCTGAGAAGCTGTGAATGTTTGCAGAGAAGTACATGGTGGTTTGATTTGGATTGGTGCAGCAGTATGTGGATTATAAGGTGATCGGTCAGCGTGATATTCCATTGAAAGTTGAATCTCCGTGTTTTTGAAACCTCTTTCTCTTGCTTGGTTTTCTGTTTGCTTGAGGGCAAGCAAATGCTAAGTCTGAGGGAGTTGATATATCATGATTTTTATGGTTTTCGACCATGATATAAGTCTTATTTATAGAGTCTTTCTAGTGTTTTTCGAGTCTTTTGGAGTCTTTACAGATCTTAGGTACGTTTGGAGCTTAATTGGATATATTGGAGCACTTTGTTGCTAAACAAGGTCAAATTCGTGAAGGATGAATTATGTGCTTTAGTGTCGCTCGACACCATAGAGGGTGACGCTCGACACTTATCGAAGAAATAAGGAAAACATGATTTTGTCCAAGTTTTGAAGAATCTCTTGGGCCCAGAAGTCTCCAATATTTATAAGGAAGCCCAACACGTGGTTTTTAGTATTTATTAGGGTTTTTAGCCACCATATATCGACACCCTTAGATTTTCTTAGAGAGAGTTTTTGATTTCTATTCATCGATACTTTGAGAGAGATTTTGGAGAGACAAGTCTGAAACTCTGTTCGGGAGAGAGAAGATTTTGAACCCTTGTTTATTTATCTATTTACTGTTTTATGCAATCTATTCAAACATGTTCATTGCTTCAATCTCCATGTCTGAGTAGTTAGCTTGTTAGGTTTGGGGTTCTCATAAGGATTTCATTGAATGTTGGATTGATTGATTAGTTAAGGTTCATAATCTATTTAGTTCTTCACCATAGGTTGTTCTTAAAGCTAATTCTGGACTAGCCACCTAGAACTAAGATCTTAGGTTCATTGATTGACACGGAAGTGTAATTGAATAACTGGAAAGAACCTAGGGTGAGAAAAGTAACTATTCGCAAAGGAATTTGGTTTAGATACTTTGTGAACATATCGAACTTGAGGTTAAAGCTGGTTTATATCTTTAGGGTTTGCAAAAGAATTTGGAATTCTAAGATTTAGACTTAGATAATTTTCGCGAAGGAAGTTGGTTAATTATAATTGCGTGATTTGAGTTCAAGAACTGTGCTTAACCCTGAACCCTGAATAATCGATTAATCTGCATTCTCTAATTTCTTGAGAAATACCCTGAGCCTAATTCTTTTCCATCGAGTTTACAATCGTTTTTATTGCATTGTTGCTTTTTAAGTTCATTGTGTTTGCTTAGCGTAATTCAAGCCTATAGAGTTTATTGAGCGAATCTCTCGTCTCTATGGTTTGACCCCTACATACTACAACTGCACATTTGTGCTCTTGCAGAATAGCTCTAAGAATTAAACTTGAGTCTTTCAAACTATCCCTTTGAGTTTGAGATAGACTCCCATCATTCTCTGGTTCAGTGAAGCCTTTCTCGACTATCTCGCATACATCATGTGCTCCAAGGATAGCTGTCATTCTTAAACTCCAGTTGTCGTAGTTGCACTTTGTGAGCATTGGGATTTGAAAGGGAACACTATTACTTGCCATTTTAAAGAGAATCTTCTAGCTCTGATACTACTTTGTTGGGAATAAATATTTTGAGGTGATAAGAGAAAGTGCTTAAGTACTTTGGAGAGAACAAAAACTTTTAGGAAGAAGAAGGTTTTATTGCTTTTAGAGTTCTTAGAACAACAACATACATCATCGATACAAATGGGAGAGAGGATGGAGGTATTTATAGCCTCCATGTTACAAAATATCTCTAATATTTTAATCTAGTCTCTAGATTATTCTACTACAATTATCTAGATATTATTATACAAATATCTAGATTATTACTTTCTAGAAGTTTTAAGGAGGTGGAGAAATATGAAGATGATTCTAGAGAGTTTCTAGAAGTTGAATCCAACAAATAGTTATTAGATCATTAGCCCAATACTTTAAACTTAATCCAAAATCAAGTTTAACTTTCAACATGCTCTCCATCACCCAGATTATACTCATGAATTTAGCATCCATCAATTTTTTCACATTGGAGAATGATCTTCCGCTATGAACCAAAAATATTCCTTCTGAATCTCTGAAAACCCAACCTGCTCCACAAACCTTGATTCTCTTTGACCAGGTAGCTCCAACATTGCATTTAAGCCAGTACGTTTGAGGAGGAGACCATTTCCTGCTGATTCTAAAACCCTGAGATTCTCTAATGGTCTCATTATCCCTTAATTCAATCTTCTGAGCATTGAACCATCCTTCTGAGTTTTCTCTTATTTTCCCGACCGATTCATCTGCATTAAATATTTTCCCATCAAAGAAAAAGGAGTTTCTATTTTTCCAGATTCTCCATAGAATCCATGGGAAGCTATTACGTAATTCCTTGGGAAAATCCTGATTCTTAGCCACATTCAGCAGAAATTGGAAGTTTGTAAACTCATTCTTTATCAAAGCCATTCCGAGGAGAATGAAAGTCAAATAGAGCCCAAAACTGTCTCACTCAGGTTGTAAACATGTTTGAAGGTTGTAAACATGTTTCACTCAGGTTCTAATATATATAGTTTCAGATGAAAAAAATTGATTAGGAAATGACATGATTAGACTAATGAAGGTTTTCTCTCTCTCTATCTGTAATGTTGGGCTTCAAATGTGAAATGGTCTTTAGAGTATTGGGTTTTTATTTACCATTTTTATAATAAAATGGTTTGCCGATAAAAAAAAAGGTGATTAGGAAATTTGTTTATAACGGTTAAGTTAAAGTTTTATGCTTTTAGCTAAGTATGTAAGCTCTCCGAGAGCTAATGATGAGATTAATATATACGAGCTTTCAGATTTCTAAATTAAGACTTTTTTCTTATTATCGGAAGAACAAATTACAATGTTTTGTTTACAATCACAAATTTCAACAATACGTCATTGCATATTCAAAGAAATTTCAGATTTGGTGCAGACGAGAATTAATACGATCCCTAGTTTTAAATATGAATAACGACTTTATAACATCTGTGAATGGTATGGAAGGATTATGCATGACGTTAATAACGTCCATTGAGAACTCAGGCTAATGGACTCAAGGAAACATGTGTTGGAATGATGATGATATCCAAGCCAAGCAAAATCAAGAGCAGAATCCATAAGTTGGACTTGATGCTCAAATTCTGCTAATGACATTTTACCAAAAAAAGTCTGCTAATGACTAATGATGATAATTAATGTACGCGCACAATATATATTAACTGTACATTCTGTCATTGCATCTTAGCTTAGAAAAAAATAACAAATATTCCAAAACTATTTGTTCTTGATTAAGTATACTCTCGAAAGTCTAGTGTTATGATCATTCAATCCCAATTAATGCCACAAACAATGAATTTGTGGCTATGTAAGCTTCTTTATAAAAACTCTTGCTTTGTTTAGTCATTATAGAAACTCTTGGTATTATAAACATTCAAATGTTTATAATACCATATAATGAACAATGTAGGGGTTTCAGCATGTGAAACCTCAATGACTTAGTAATTTGAAGAGAATTCACATTCTATATCAAATCTTTTGTACAAAAAATGGCATAATATGTATGACAAGGGTTTATGCAGATTATTAAAAGTTAATGCCCATAATAAATACAGAGCAAAATTGACCCTATATGGGCCTCACCTAATGCTTGAAATATATAAAACCACTAAAAACACAAAAATCTAAAATAAATTTTTAAATTCGATTTATGTTTTCAAAAATTTTCTAATTTTTTTTCTAATCGAAAAACCACAAAATAATCTGATACAACAATAATTTTGAAGAAGATTAGAAATTCTCACTGAGGTATTGCGATGCAATCATATCACATCTAAGGTATGTTTCACAGTTTAGTTTTCGTAACTGATAAAAGTGCTCTAAGATCGCACAAATTAGTATATGACATCATATTGTGATTTCCATAAAAATTGGTAATTGTGATTTTGAAGTATGAAAAATAAATCTGTCGCTATTTTTTTTTGGTTTTTGGGGTATAATTTTATTTTTATATTTATTTTTTCATCATCGATTATTTCATTTTTTTCATCATTCTCAACAACAACTGAATAATTGAAGTGTTCAATCTGAATTTCATTCGGTTTAGATCCACTTTTTTTTTTTGTACATTTTTTTTCCTCATCATCTTTTTCAATCTTTTTTGCATTCAATTCTAAGATGATAAAAGTAGTAAGCATTTTCAATCTTTTTTTTCATTCAATTCTAAGATGATAAAATTAGTAAGCATATGAATCGGCTCATATAAACTTCTAACATAGAATTTTTGTGTATCTCATATAAACATAAGTATGTACAAAGTTGCTAGGGATACATAAACATATTTAGAATTAGCCACATCGGTTTCATTTCCATTTTACATATTTGAAAAGTGTGAATGTCGTTGACAGTGAGAAAAAAAATTTCCTTGCAAAACACTACAAGAAAGAGCGGCTTTTCCAACGAATTATTTACGACGATTTGTAGTCGTCGTAAATACGACGTAATAACGTCGTATTTACAATACGAAGATAAAAAATTTTGTCGTAAATTCGACGTAAAAAATTACCCTCGTAAAATCGTCGTAATGTTACGACGATATTACGACGAATAAAGAACGAATTTTATTTCGTCGTAATGTTGTCGTAAAATTTACATCGATAATACAACGACTTGTCCTCTATCTTGTAATTGACATAAAATCGATGTAAATGTGATGTAAATTTTATTTCGACGTAAATTTGATGTAAATATGCAATGGTAATATGTTGGTAACCAAACAAAAAATTCTATATATACCCTTTTTTCTCTCATTATTCCATCAACCCAAAAAAACATATAAAGACACAAATTTTTTGAGTCTTTGAATGTTTAAGTAAAATTTTTAGTAGTTGAAATTTATATCAAATTTCAAAAACAAAAAATCAAATATCTGTTTTTGAAATGTCTATATACGATCTACGAAAGTGGATGTATACGCCCAAAAATGGTGATGGGTCGTTGACTGAAGACTTCAAAAACGGATTGGAAATATTCATGTACCAAGCCGGCCTTATGCAAACTGTAATTGAAAGCGGCAAAATGTATTGTCCTTGTGTGAAATGCAAAAATAGGAAACATATTCCTATTGACACTGTCTGGCAGCATTTATTGAATAGAGGGTTCATGCCCCAATACTTTATTTGGTATCAGCATGGAGAGGGATATGGTCAAAGTAGTGGTCAGATGGCTGCACGGAGTAGTAGTAATCATCAAGAACATGGGGATTTTGAAGCGTCAAATGATTATCAAAGTAGTCAAGTTCAGGGTGAAGATCATGATAGGATGCATGAAATGGTTACTGATGCATTTCATGAAACACATGCTGATACTGTTGAGGAGCCCAATGCAGATGTGAAACGCTTTTATGATATGTTAAACGCAGCAAAACAGCCTCTTTACGAGGGATGTAGGAAAGGTTTATCAAAATTATCATTGGCAGCTCGGATGATGACAATAAAAACTGATCACAATCTATCTGAAGTTTGCATGAACGATTGGGCAGATCTTATTAAAGAGTATTTGCCAGATGATAATTTGGCTGCTGAAACGTATTATGAAATTCAGAAGCTGGTTTTTAGTCTTGGATTGCCTTCTGAGATGATTGATGTTTGTGTTGATAATTGTATGCTTTTTTGGAGAGATGATGAGAAGCTTGAAGAATGTCGTTTCTGCCAAAAGCCAAGATATAGACCGCAAATTGATGGGCGTAAGAAGATTCCTTACCAACGAATGTGGTATCTTCCTAAACTGATAGGTTAAAAAGACTATATCAATCTGAACGGACAGCTGCGTCGATGAGATGGCATGCAGAACATTCACAAACAGATGGCAAAATGACTCACCCGTCTGACGGGAAATCTTGGAAATATTTTAACACCGTACATCCAGACTTTGCTAGGTCTAAGCGAAATGTTTATCTTGGTCTTTGCACTGACGGGTTTAGTCCATTTGGTATGTCTGGTAGGCAATATTCATTATGGCCTGTGATTCTTACGCCATATAACCTTCCTCCAGATATGTGCATGCAAAGAGAGTTTTTGTTTCTAAGTATATTAGTCCCTGGTCCAAATCACCCGAAGCGGGCCCTTGATGTGTTTTTGCAACCACTCATACATGAGTTAAACCAGTTGTGGCATGTTGGAGTATGAACATATGACTGTTCGAGTGGTAAAAATTTTACGATACAAGCGGTGCTTATGTGGACAATAAACGATTTCCCGGCATACGGAATGCTATCAGGTTGGACAACGCATGGGAGGTTATCATGTCCTTATTGTCTTCATAGGACTGATGCATTTCAGCTTAAACATGGTAGGAAAACCTGTTGGTTTGATTGCCACCGTCGGTTTTTACCACCAAACCATCAATATAGAAGAAATAGGCGTTTGTTTATAAAGAACAAATTGGTTCGTCTCCCTCCACCAGTGTACCTAACTGGAGTAGAGCTTGAAGCGCAAATAGATCACTGGGGTGGACTTGAAACGGTCCCCCGAGGAGGAAATTGGCACACTCCTGCGAATATGCCTGAAGGATATGGGGTTCATCATAATTGGCACAAGAAAAGTATATTTTGGGATCTGCCTTACTGGAAAGATCATTTGCTTAGACATAATCTTGATGTTATGCACATTGAGAAGAATTTTTTCGATAACATCATGCATACTGTTTTGAACGTCAAAGGAAGAACCAAAGACAGCGTTAAATCACGGATGGACTTACCCGATATATGTAACAGAATTGAGTTGCATATGGTGAGTAATGGGAAAGCACCAGTTCCTGTATTTCGGTTGGGTGCTGAACAAAAAACAGCATTGTTTAATTGGGTATCATCAGCCGTGAAATTTCCTGATGGATATGTATCTAATCTGGCTAAATCTATGGATAAAGGACAAAAGTTTTCAGGGATGAAAAGTCATGATTGTCATGTGTTTATGCAACGGTTACTTCCTTTTGCGTTTGCTGAACTCCTACCGGGACATGTCCATGAGGCACTAGGAGGCATTGGAGCTTTCTTTCGTGATCTAAGTACAAGGACATTATCAGAAGATGTAGTTGCACAACTGTCTACAAATATTCCAATATTGTTGTGCAATTTAAAGAAAATATTCCCACCTGCTTTCTTCGATGTTATGGAACATTTACCTATACACCTCCCTTATGAAGCAGAGTTGGGAGGACCTGTTTAGTTTAGGTGGATGTATCCGTTTGAACGATTTATGAAGCATTTAAAGGGTAAGGCTAAAAACTTAGCAAAAGTTGAAGGGTCTATCGTGGCGGGAAGTTTGACAGAAGAAACTTCTCATTTCACGTCTTATTATTTTGCTCTGAAGATTCGTACACGCAAACGGGCTCCAAGACGTTACGACGATGGGGGTGTAGGACAAAGTTACGCAGTAGAAGGTGTGCCTGATATATTCTCACCAATTGGACGTCTAAGTGGGAAACTAAAAGAAACTTGTTGGTCAAACGAACAGGACTACCACAGCGCACATACATATATACTTCTGAATTGCGAGGAATTGGCACCTTACGAGAGGTACATATATATAAATAAGCATGCATGATTATATTTTGATTGAATAGACGAAATGTCCTTAACAATGTTTTCAAATTTCAGCACTTTTGTCAGTCAAGTCCGAGAATGCATTGACGGTGTTTCAGAAGATGAAATTAACAAGCGGAAAGACCAACATTATGCATTGTGGTTAAAAGGTCAGGTCGAGCATGATGACATGACATATGCAGTATGGTTTCATGAGTTGCTCCTTGGTCCTATTTCGAAGATAACTACTTCAGCTATGTATTTCACACGTGGCTATGTTTTTCATACTTATAGTCATGGCACTCAACGGGCAACTACAAACTATGGATTTTGTGTACGAGGTGAAATAGACTTTTATGGGATCATCAAAGAGATAATTGAAGTGGAATACCCCGGATTAGTAAGAATGAAACTGTTCTATTCAAATGTGATTGGTTTGATCCTACGGTAGGTCGTGGAGTGCGTATTAACAAATTCGGAGTGGTAGATGTAAACGCATCTCGGCGATACAATAAGTTCGAGCCTTTTATACTTGCATCTCAAGCAGAACAAGTCACCTTTGTTCCATATCCTCGAGTTCGGAGTACGGGAATTTCATGGCTGGCGGTTGTCAAAGTTGCTCCAAGGGGTATAATTGATGGTGTAGATCTCCCGCCAATGCAACAAGATGATTGTGTCGACATTACAGAACCTGATGTTGTAGAAAATGTTCTTTTAATTGATCCACGTAATCGACAAGTTGAAGATCTCCATGGGGACGAAACTGAAGAAGGTGCTGACGAATTTCAAACAAGCAGTGATGATGACGATGATGATGAGGACAACAAGGAAAATGTTGAAGACTAATTAAATATGTTGACATTTAATTGCATGCTTTGAACGTTTAAATGTAACATTTGTCAAATTTGATAAATTTGTTTAAATTTAAATGTTTTAAAAATGGAAGACAATTATTGAAAAGAGAATTTGTTTAAGTGTTGACTTGGACATATGTTGACAATTACGACGAATTTACGACGATTATTTAGAAATCGTCGTAAATTCGTCGTAACATGCAAACCCTAAACCCTATAGGGTTTAGCTTTCCCAACTTACAGAATGGTTTTTTGGTGTGTTTCTCTGAGTAAACTGATGTATTATATAAAGTTTTGTAGTACAAGATTAAAGAACTTGTAGATATGTGTTTTATGTACGACGACTTTACGACGAATGGGAGTGATTCGTCGTAATTTACCATCGAATTTACGACGAACTGTAACCTTTAAATCTTATAATCAATCTAGCCTGAGGTCCAGGGGGGATTTAGATGAAGAGATTGATATGGCTTACCATCAGATAAGGTAAAACACCTTTCTAATAAAAAAAAAAAAATTCAAATTTTGACATATATGTGTTTATCAAGTAATCTTAAGGTGTTATATACATTTAGGGAAGATGTAAGGATTTATCTTAAATCTTACTAAATTCTTCATTAAGTAATTTAAACATGCTAAAAGTTATACAGAACACATATATGATGTATAGACATGCTTGTAGGTGCTTATGGATGTTTCAATTTTTGAATTTCATCAGTTTTGGTCTAAGCTATCGTAAAATCGTCGTAATATTACGACGATTTTACGACATATGTGGATACACAGCCGTTATAATTTTTATGATATATACGGTTCGTCGTAAAATCGTCGTAATATTACGACGATTTTACGACGAATAACACTGATCATCGTAAAGTCGTCGCAAAGCCCAGATACAGCCACGTGTGTTTGTCTTATTCGCTTTGTTGTACGGTGGGAACTCTGCGACGAATTTACGACGAATATGAATTCTATATATATGAATAATTGGATAATAGTGTCGGTCGGAGCGTTTCCGACACAATTAAGAGTCATTTCGTTGAACCGCACTACAATTGGAGCAAAGTGTCGCAAGAGACGTTCGACACCTGGTACAAGTGCTTCGCGGTAATGTTTTTTAAATCTTCGTTATATCCTTTCAAATTATTTTAAATTTAATCTTACTTTTATATTTTTTATATAATTTTTTGTGTTATTTTGCAGCAACGGTGGAACTGGGACATCGGGATAAACGAGACAGTCCGCGAAGTTTTCCGGCTGAAGGCGCAGAAACGCCTAGTCAACACCGTTTCCGATTGGAAGCGGAAGTGGGAGACCGATGGCGACGACGCTAAGCCGAGCTCCATGTCCACTTTGTGTTGGAACGGGTTGAAGGCGTACTGGCTGGACCCGCATGCCCAAACCACTGCTGCTAAGTGTTCGGCCGTCCGAAACCGGGTCGGTCCTGACGGTCAGAAGTTAGTGACCCCGCACACTTATCATTTGCGGGAAGACGTCTCATGATGGTAAGTAATTAAATATAAATTATTTCATTATTATTTCATTTTTAATTATTTCTATAATTTATTAAATATTTTTGACTAATGTTTATTAATTGGTAGGCCGAGGAGAACGGAGGAGAACTTCCTCCAATGACGAAGCTCTTCGAGACCACTCACCGGAAGAGGGACGGGAGCTTTGTCGACGCTCGGTCAGAGGAGATCTACAATGCCGCTATTCAGCGGATCGCCGAGCGGGAAACCCAGGCCACACCTGACGGTACTATCCAAGTACCGTTGACCGTCGCTGAGCAAGACCAGATTTTCGAGGAGGTATGATCTATTTCAAATTTTTAAAAATTTATTATATTTATTACTTAATAATTAATTAACGTTTTTATTTTCATTTGTAGGTTGCTCCGAAGAAGAAAGGCTGTACCTTAGGGATGGGCTCTATTAGAGACTGTCCTGCCGCCTCGGCTTCCGGATTTCGCATGCAGGAGGATCCGAGTCATCTTCGCCAGGATCTTGCTACGGACAATGCTGAGATCACCACTCTCAGGCATGAGCAAGTGGCCCAGAAGCAGGAGCTCACCAAGATGCACGGCCTCTTCGACATCATTGCGGAAGCGGTTCCGCAGTTGGCCACCGCAATCCGAGAGAGGCAACGGCGAGCACGAGGGATCTTTGAGGCCGGTGGTACTTCCGGTGGACCATCGGACCAGCAGACGCAGGGTCAGCCTTCGGCTCCGATAGTGCAGACGGGAAACGACGGTCCAGCAGCGATGGACGGCCAAGACGGAGAGCCTCCTCGAGACGTCGATCTCAACCTCGACGATTATGAAATCACATTGTAGATTAGGTTTTTTTGTAAAAAACAATTTGTATTTAATTTTTTTCTTTTATTTATAAATTATTTTCGAATTTAAATTTTAATTTAAAATGTTTTTTTCCTATTTTCAATTTCAATTATTTGATTATTTTAAAAATTCATTAATTAAATTAAAATCGAATTAAATAATTAATTTTTAAATCGACGTAAATTCGTCGTAAATTTACGTCGATCTAGCGTCGAACATTTAACGACGAATTTACGTCGAATATGTTTACGTCGAACCTACGTCGAAAATTTACGACGAATTAACATCGATGATTAAAAAATTAATTGAAATAGGTCGTCTCCTAATCGTTGTTAAATCGATGTAATTTTACATCGATTTTATGTCGTTCTTATGATGGACGTATTTCGTTGTACTTTCGTTGGAAAATTTACGTCGAGTTTACGACGAATAGTTACTGACGATATTACGACGATTTCCCTGGGTTGGTAAATTTACGACGATGTTACAGCGAATTCTATTTTACGACGATTGTTTTACGACGATTTTTCATTCGTCGCTAATTCGATGTAAATGCCCTTTTACGTCGATTTTACGTCGATTTTACGTCGATATCTGCCGACGTAAAACCCGATCTTTCTTGTAGTGAAATGACTATCTGCAATGCGGGTAGAAGACGTTAACAAATGGGGTTATTTACAAATACAAAATATTTAAGCACACATTCTACAAGACATTCGAAAACGCAAAGTTTCATTCGCATCTTATATATAAAAGATGATCAACTCTCTCCATATGAATGTCAACATCTTCATTTTTATTTGATATAAAGATAACATGTGCCACTTTTATAATTTAAAGTTATAATTATATCATAAATAATAAAATATTAAATTTTAATATCAAGTTTTAAACCATTCAAAAAAGTTTATTAATTGATTGAAATTTATTTTATTTTTATATAATTCTCAAATTTTTTATAATATTGTATTTTAAATTGATTTCTAAGATTGTATTTTTGGATAAAGTTTCTAAATTTTTTATAATAACATATTTTTATTTCTATTTGATATTGCATTTTATATTGATTTATAATTTGTTTATATAAAATTTTCTAAAATTATTAATAATAACATACTAACACATAACAAATATAATTATATATTTGTTTATATATTTATAATATTATATTTTAAATTGATTTTTTTATATATAAAATTTCTAAAATTGTTTATAATAATATATTAATACACATAACAAATAATAATTATGTTTGTGACATCTTATTCCACCACAACACAACCAATTAGTTATTGGTTATTGATTTATTTCATAACTGTTAGTTATTTGACTGGTCAATTAGTTATTTCCTTTTTTATTGAATCTACAAGATTAATGTTTTCCTTTTGGAAAACTGGACCGTTAATTGGTTGTCTTGTACCGGAACTTAACGAAGAGAATCGTTTGTGATTGGTTCGGTTTAGGTAGAATCAAGACTTTTTCTAGCTATACTCCAAATCGTATTATTATTACTCCTATTGTTACGGTTATTTTTTTTTTCTGTTTTTGTTTTAATTCATTTTTTTTTTGAGTAACATTCACGATCATGTGATTTGTTTAGTTTATTGATTCCTTGTACCAAAAAGCTGAAATAGATGACAAAACTGCAAATCTTTAGTTAATAATAATTTAACATCGATTCAAACGTTTTAAGCCAGAGAACGTAAAACTCTAGCAATCCATCATCTTGAAACATGACCACACAAATTTTTTTTTTTTTAATGACCACACAAATTTGACAGAAAACGAATATGATTTGATCGATATAGCTCTTGGTTCATGAAGCTCATTCTCCAATTTAATTTGTGGTCAAGAGTCTTGAAGAAGCTTTTTTTTGTTATAATGAAAACCGGATTATGAAGTAACATACACCAAAGAAAGCATAACTGAATCATTGAAAACTAACGAGCGCCATGCAGATATCATCGCAAAATCACATAATCTTATAAAGGCTTGTGGTGTGTTAAGATTTTTCTGAAGCAGAAACATGTTCCAAAGTGTAATGCCCAAGTCTACCAGTTCTATATAGATTCAATATCTTAGAAGCAACTCTGAGATCAGCAAACTCACTTGCTTCTTCTGTAACCCTAAGAACCGTTCTCAAGGCAGCGAACTGCGTCTCTATAAGATTTCCCATGCTGATATCATCATCTAAGTCTCCGTCAAACGCTGAAATTGTCTCGTACAGAACCCTCCTTACATCGTAAACTATAAAATCCTGCAAAATGAGGACAAAGGTATTTTGATACAAGTAAATGAAACAGATACATGAGTAGTATTGTTCTTGTTCTGGTACCTGTGTATGATCTGTTGGGTACTGCCTCTTACGTTGAACATAAGACGTGGAGATTTCGTTGGATAAACTCTCTGTGAAATCCTGAGATTTGCAAAGTTTCTCCCATTTCTTGTATTCATGGCTAGAGTTTAGAATAGTCAAAAAGAACCGTGCGAGTTTTGTCTCCCCAACTATATCATCCGGGATAGCTCCTACATTGGTGAAAATGACACTCTGATAAGATCTCTGCACTATCTTGGAATGAGAATACAGGAAAAGTCTTATAGGCTAAATATAACTCACAGTGCTGATCAAACCTGTTAAAGCCAATTTTGAGCAGATCTCAGCATCAAGTAGACTAGGAGGGAAAATTCCAGGCGTGTCCAGTACATAGACGTTGGGATGACTACCGATCTGAAACACAAGAATTCTCTAACCATACTAAAACTAGCACCACTATAAGCTAAGTGTCATGAACGTAATAAAGACTAGAGAAACTGAATTGTTGAGAAATGTAATACGAGTCTCAAGTAAGGGAACAAACCTTCAAGCTCATAATGTCTTTAGTATCTCCAGGCTGTGGACTAACTGTTGTATGCTTTAGCTTACCTTTCTCTGCAAATGAACATGTCAAAATTTGATCATGAAAGAACTGAAAAGTCTGAGCAACGATCAAATAATACGAGAGAGAGAGAGAGAGTTTACCTGCAGCACTAATCCTCCCGATTTGATGAAGAGAATTGGCGAGAGCGGATTTTCCCACGTTAGGAATCCCGAGGAGCATCATCGTTGTGGTATGACCAGAATGGCCTGACTTGTGCAGTTCCCTAACTTGGCTCTGCAAGAAATTGAGAAACTGAAAAAAAAAAAGAAAAAAAAAAAGAGTCTTCTTTTAAGTTTCTTAGCTATAAAGAAAAACTGAAGATGATGAAATTAAAAGAGAATTTTCGATTTACTTGCTTGACACACTCTTTATTATGTGAGTTAACTGCATAGGACAGATAATTTCTCTGCTCAAAATAATCCATCCACTTGTTCAACTCCAAAGGATCCGCAAGCTCCATCTTGTTCAACACAAGGATCCGTTTTGACGGTAAAGGTGGAAACTTTCTCAACAACTCATACTCAGAAGACAACGGAATCTACACAAAAA
Source organism: Eutrema salsugineum (assembly GCF_000478725.1). NCBI lineage: Eukaryota > Viridiplantae > Streptophyta > Magnoliopsida > Brassicales > Brassicaceae > Eutrema > Eutrema salsugineum. The sequence goes on along the minus strand of NW_006256756.1, from coordinate 6,404,105 downwards.
AGGAGAAAAAAAAAAAATAAAAATCTTAGCTTCGTTCCTTGAGGCATTTAATCGAACACTTTGAAGACAATAAAAGAAAAGAAGAAAACGAACACGAGCGTCTCTGATCTCGAGTACGAAATCGACTAGCTGTATACGTTCTGATATTGCTCGAACCGAAGCGGCCATGTGAGGTCCGTACCATCTCCGGTTAGGGTTCCTCGACGCATTAACCACGGCGTCTCCGATTTCCCTCCAAATCTTCCAGGTCTTAGCCGTTGCCATTTTCAATCAAAATAGCATCTGCGCGGGGAAAGATAAAGCCCATAAATACTAAACAAAATTTGAGCCCATATGAGCCTATATGAAGCCCATACTACTTAGAACTAATAATGATGAGATTTTTTTTTTTTTATTTTATTTTTTTGTCAAACAAACTATGATGAAATTAATATACGAGAGATTTATCTCTAAATTAAGACTTTAGAGACCAAAATCTCGTGAACAAAAAACTATTTAGTATCCACCTTATTTTTTGGTTCGAACGCTATTTAGTATATACTAGATTTTACCCCGTACATCCGCACATAAATTTTTGTTTTAATCAAAATTTATAATCTAATTTATGTTTCTTTTATAAATATAATTTTTTAATAAGTGATATAAAAGAATTTTTTTTAGATATATATTTTTTATTTTCAGTATTATTATGACCACCATGATCATAAAAACATAATTTTAACCCGGTTATTTTATTAATCAAAAAGTGATCGTTATTAAAAAATATATTTTCAATTCGCTCATTTTATTAATCTAAAAAATATCATAACTATGAAACCATAATTCTAACTCACCCGTTTATATTACTTTATAATATAAATATTTATTAATTTTGAAATAATTTTGCTTTGATAACCTAATCTGCATAAGACCATAATTATAAAAAAAAATTAACTTGTCCTATCAAATTATTATATAATATTAATATTTATTTATTTTCAATATGTGAAATTTTAATCTGATAGAATATGATAAAAAAATATAATAAGATATTTGTTAATCATAAAAATATAATAAAATATTTGTTAGTCATATGTGTTATTCTGAAAGTCTTATTTAAATTTCAAATGTTAAAATAAATCTAACCTATATTTAAGGAAGTCTATTTAAATTAATATCTATAGACTATAGATATAACATATATTTAAGGAAAATTTTAGTTATCTAAATTAATATCTATTTTTTGGAATTAAATTTATATATATATAAAATATTTTTTTAAAAAGTTTTGGGAGTGTTTGAAAACAAACACTAAAAGTGCTTCTGTTTTTAATATAATAGATGTACCCCAAATCTGAACTTACGCATGGATTGTAACATTAGTTCATACTTGATTCGAAGTAAAACTCGAGATATATCATGAATGATTATTATCCATTAATTGGTAAATTGATCCATTTCATAAAAATGCGTTTGAACTATTTTTAGGATGAAGTCCTAAAAATCTAGAAACTCTCCTTTTTTATAAAATTAAATAAATAAAATATGTAAAAATTCGGAAAAATTAATATTTATCAATGTTTTTCACAAATAGATAAAACTATGCTAAGATAGCACAAATTAATTTACAAAATATTAGTTTGTGATATTCGATTCACTACTAAGATTGATAGTTATGAGTTTCAAGTTTGGGAAAAGGTTTTGTGGATATTTTTATGGTTTTTTCGACCTAATTTCCTTTTTTTCATCATTGAGTATTTAATTTTTCCATCATTCTCAACAACTGAATAATTTAGGTGTTCCATTTAAATTTCAGTTCGGTTTTGATTCTTTTTCTTTTGTTGTTGTTGAATTTTTAGTTTATAAATAAAGTATCCAAGATAAAACACAATATGATATGTGGTATCATACCGTTCGATTCTGATTCCAATTTTAATTATCATTAAGTTTTAACGAAGTTTAGGTGTCATATCAATTTTTTTGTCCATTTACAGATTGAGATAGATTTATAGAACCATAAAAATGATTAAATTAAAGTGTGAGGCCTGAGAGTCTGAGAGTGTATCTTTGTTTTGGGAAATGTCACAGTGACCACTCGATATCTCCATATCCCTAACGCATTTAAAATTTTTGGTTTTGTTAGGATGCCCTCCCTACGAACATGCACGACCCATGATGTATTGGCAATATTTATATAACCATCAATGAAAGATTAAATCATATATGTTTGTACGCCTAAATTATGATTTATGAAGTGTATATACAAATAGATTTCAACTCACCAAAGAACGTTTCAAGAGATTCATCAATCAAAAGATATTTATGTACGTAGTATTGGTGGGTTCTAATCATCAAGACGTTCATTTTTAATTTTGTTCATGAGTTTTGATATATTTAACAAAGAAATATAAATCTTTTTAAGTTTTAAGCTTTTTAATCAAAGTCTCATCAACCGCTAGGTCGTAAAGATCCAGTAAGATCTTGTTTAGCATAAATTATAGTCTCCAAAATATTTTTATTGTAACCTCTTAATATATTAAAAAAAAAAATTTGATATGGTAGTTTCTTATAATAAATTTTTTTCCCTAGCTAGTATCTTTGGGAAAGACGAAAGGTGTAAGTAGTTAGATAAGAAAGCTTGGATTAGTAAGTACATAATTAATCGAGCAAGAAACTTTTATCACGTGGAAAACAAATATATTAATGATACATAAATAAGAGAAATTTTATTGGAATGTGAATGAATGAGTGAGTATGATAAAGCCAAGTCATGGAGAAGGAACAATTTCTGATGAAAATCTGATTTGATTTCATTCACAAGATGGTTCAACTGCCACCTACCTGTTCTTATAGTGTCTTTAATGACTCTAAAGTCTAAACATTTTGCTTTAGCTCTTATGAGTTGTGATTTTTGTTGTTGTTGTAATTATCTTTTGTTCTTATAACTTTCACGTTGATATGTTACCTGAGTTTTTTTTGGAGCCACTCACGAATGAATATTTATTTATTGCTTACCAAGTGTAATAAAAATTTGTTTTCCTGTGTTTTTAGGAAACTGGGTTTGTGGACGGAAATTATATTTTAACTATCGATAATAGATAGCGTCACGAAACTAAAAAAATGTCAGATTAATCTAAACGGTTAGCGTGATCAACCAAAATGTTTAGTAAAATCGTTAACATGGAAAACCACATTTTCATTGATCCACCAGATTTTACTTAATAGGGATGACTTGACCAAAACAGAACTCAAAACAAAAACGAATACTATACTGTTATAGAAATGGAATATTTATTATAAAAAGTATTTTTCAGTTCAACAATTAAGTTATATATACAGAGCTATGCTTGTTATGAGGTCCAGAATAAACCTGTATATTTCTCAATAATGTTATATAAAACGATTAATATCAATCATAATCTATACAAACCATAAGCAAATAAACATGTATAAACTATGTTTCTCTCTCGAATAAAGTGGTGGTAATGGAGTGGTTCTCTTCTGTGATGAGAATCGTCATGTTGATGTTGATCTAGACCAGAGATCGATTCCCCATGAAATCAAATTTATACCATTTAATTTACTTGGCCACTGAAGCTTTCACATGTCTTTCCAGACTCGTTGGTGTTAAGAGGATTCGTCCCTGAATGCTTAAGTGAATACATTTGCTAGCTGATCATGTGTAGAAACATAATTAGTTTGACCAATTATAACAATCTCAAGTCTTGTTGTCACGCTAGATCCCATCAGCAATTGGTCATAGCTACCATAAAATCTAATAAAATGCTTTCCGCTGCTGATCTTTCCCCGTTTCATGCATTTTCCCTGGAATTGTCAAGAACTCGACTGCTCATTAGTTTGCGAGTTTCTAAGTCATATACTCATCTTTGAATAGATATTTGCTACCCAACTGGATGATTAAAGATACGTCTCCACATAAATGTTGAAGATGAAGTCAAAAATGATATCAACAAGAGTGATAAGGTAAAAAAATTGGTAAATCAGAAATTCATTAGAGATGCTGGATTATATGATATATCATCCCTCATGGTAATTATGAGAACCATGAAAGAGCTGTAAAATGCATTCACATAGACTATAGAGATTTTAACTTTGTGGAATTCTAGTTGGTGGAGTTTGAACACCTCCACACAAACATCATCCGGTGTTATGGTGTGGAGCATGACTTCTCTAATATCTACATTTGTCTTGAGCTTTGTATATAATCGCATAAACACTTATAGAACTTTGTTAAGAGAACTTCTTTTATTGATACTTAGAAAACTTATCTCAAAAACTAAACACAATAACTCTTATCTCTCTGTTGATCTTAATGCGACTTTATTAAGACCCTTATATAGGACATCTTCCCTTAACACTTTTCCTTATTCTAATCTACTTAGGATTTACTTGAAACTTTTCTTTTTCTTCTAACTGACTTGCTAGAAGACTTAGGCCTCAAGTAATACCAAAAGTTATCCAACATTCTCCCTCTTAAGCTTTGACTCTATCTTGGACATCTCTCCAACACCAATTAAGCTCCTCATCTCAGCAAACTTAATCCTTGCCAAAGCCTTAGTGAGAATATCAGCCTTCTTCTCAACTCCTGGTACATGCTCCACATCAACTAGTCCATTCTCAATGCACTATCTTATGAAGTGGTAGCGTTTGTGAATGTGTTTACTTCTGCCATGGAACACTGGGTTTCTTGTGAGAGCAATGGCAGATTGGTTATCAATCTTATTAGATTTCCATCCTGTAATCTCGATTAAGAGTTCTTGGAGCCAGATTGCTTGACGAGCTGCTTCTAATGCTGCCATAAACTCTGCCTCACAGGTTGAAAGTGCAACTGTGTCCTGCTTTTGAGAACATCATGTGATCGGTGAGGAACCGAAGTAGAACATATGCCCTGTAGTGCTTCTCCTATCATCTGGATCTATGTTGTGACTACTATCACTGTAGCCAACAAGTTTATTTGTCCCTTCACGCGTGAACTTCAGACCATATGTACTTGTTCCCTTGAGATACCGCAGTATATGCTTCGTTACTTCGCCATGTGACTTGCGAGGACTTTGCATATATATGCTTGCCACACCAACCAAAAAACTAAATCAGGTCTAGTGTGTAACAAGTACCTCAAGCATCCAACGTTTCTCCTATAGTTAGTCGGGTCTATTTCTTTTTCATCTTGTGCCTTAGAAAACTTTAGACCAAACTCCATAGGTACTTGAGTCGGATTGCAGTTTTCCAAACCAGCTTCCTTCAAGATTCTTCTTGTATAAGCTTCTTGTTTGATTTCGATACCATCTTTTCCTTGACAGATCTACTTCAATGTCGAGGTAATAGGTGAGTCTTCCCAGGTCAGACATCTCAAACTTAGATGACATACCAGCTTTGAACTCCTTAATCTCTTTAAGACTATTACATGTTACAAAGAGGTCCTCGACATATATGGCAATGATGAGGTTATCTCCCTCTTGCTTGTGATACACTGAATTCTCCTTTGAGCATCTTTTGAATCTCATGCCCTATAAAATCTGATCCAGGAGCCTGCCTTAGACGGTATAAAGCTTTTGAGAGTTTGTACACCTTGTGCTCTTCACCTTTAGCTTCAAATCCTTCTGGTTGACTCACATAGATATCCTCCTTCAGCTATCCATGTAAAAATGCTTTTTTACATCTAGATGATGGATTTCCCATCCTTGAGAGGCTGCCAAGGCGATCAACAATCTGATTGTCTCTATGCGAGCTACAGGTGCAAAAAATTCATCAAAATCTATGCCAGATTCTTGCACATACCCTTTTCCTACAAGCCTCGCCTTGTATTTGATGATAGTGCCATCTGCATTCCTTTTAATTTTGAAAATCCACTTCAGTCCGATGACTTTTGCTCCACTTGGCTCCAAAAACCAAGTTTTGTTTTTGTTGATAGAATCGATCTCTTCCCTGCAAGCTTTTCTTCACTCTAATAAGGCTTTAGCTTCCTTCAAAGTTCTTGGTTCATCGTTTACTAGCAGCAAGAGATTCTCACATTCTATCGATGCTTGCAAAACGAAATCGTCTAAGTGTCATGGTCTTACTACAGGACGTGTTGACCTTCTCAAAGGTTGTTGCTGCTGAGGCGAGTTTGCTGCAATGCTCACGTCAACCTGATCAGTTTCGGTATGATCAGTTTCGTGTTCATTAGTGTCGGTCGACACCATTGATGGTGTTGCTCGACACCCAATGTCGGTCGATACCGCTGATGGTGTCATTCGACACCCACCGTTTCCTTCAGTTTCTTCTTCATGATCATAGCCGATTATTGCAGACCCTTCTCCAGTATCAATAATCTCTCCCCACCTCATCTGAAACATACTTGGATCTCTCTTAGAACCATCTTTCGTTTTGTTCCAGTTGCACTCTGCTTTCTCGTCGAATACTACGTCTCTTCTCACCACTATTCTTTGTATTGTTGGGTTAAACAATCTGTATGCCTTGGATCCTGGCTCAATCAGTTCTAGAAGCTAACCGCCAGAAGCTCACCCTTCGGGTCTCGCTTCCAGCGCAGGAGGCCAAGAATGGAGCTGCTTACTTAGTAGAGGTTTGACCTTATTGGAGGTCTCTTGCTCGGCCCCCTGGCTACTATACGCCCAAGGTGTAATAGTGATTGCGACCTGTCATCTAGCTTCTTAAGGTTTTTTGTTTCCACCTTTTCATAAGCTAAACACCCGAATACTCTGAGGTGACAATGACTTGGTTTTCTTTCTTTCAGGCTCTCATAAGGTGTCATGTTCTTAAGGGCTTTTGTAGGTTCTCGATTGATGATGTAAGTTGAGTGACGAACCGCCTCTCCCCAAAGATAGTTTGGCACCTTCATAGCCTTGAGACTACTCCTTGTCATCTTCCTTAAGGTCTTGTTTCTTCTCTCTACTACACCATCCTGTTGAGGTGTATATGGAGCAGTGAGATGCCTCCTAATCGCACTTTGTTCGCAGAACTCCAGAAATTCCCTTGAAGTGAACTCCCCTCCTCTATATGTTCTTAGAGTCAGGATTGCTTTCCCTAGTTCCTTTCCCACCAGACCTTTGAATGCTTTGAATTTTTCATATGCTTCACTTTTTTCCTTTAGAAGGATAGACCACATATATCTTGAAAAATTATCAATGATCACAAATATGTACTTATTGTGAGCTATGGTTGGTGGTATTATGATACAACCGTCGGCTAATTAAGTTTAGGTGTTTCTTCTTTGCAATAGAATTAAGTTTGGTATTTTTCCTTTTTGGTTTTACAAAGTCTTAGGACATTTTCCTTTTTAATTTAGGTTATGTCGTTGTAGCAGAGCCTATATATATGGCTCTCTTATTCAATAAAGAACTTAACTTCCAAAAATTAACCTAATTCTTCAAGAGAGACTTGGGTTAAAGGAAGCTTTGCTTAAATCTTTTTTCTCTCTCACGTTAACAACGGCTCCAGTTATTAGATCGAAGTCGAAATCTTTGGCTCATATCAATTTGGTATCAGACCCAGGTTGCAAAAGTGCGATGATTACTTTGCGGATCAGAGAGTGTACAATAATGATGCAAAAGTTTGACAGGCAACATTCGTTTTAACTGGGCGGGCGTATCATTGGAACAACAACTTACGACGACTGGTCACACACAGACTCGGATGGTCCGAATTCAAGAGAATTTGCAAGAGTCATTTTGGGAAAGCAGATTCTGTGAATCCAGTGGGAGAGTTGTCTAATTTAAGGCACACTGGAACATTAGATGAATATTGTAACCAATTTGAAGAATGTCTTGGTCGAAAAAAAAAAGACTAACGGGCGACCAACAACTGTGGCAGTTTTGCGCTGGATTAACAGATAACTTGCGGAAAGAAGTAGAGTATCTACGTCCTGAGACTATTTTCGAAGCAATAGAGTATGCTCGGGATAATGAATACAAGATGGTGATAAACAAACAAGGACGTTTAGAGGACATATGGCTCCACTAGCTGGATACTTAGTCCAAAAAACTTGGCCAAAAGAGACAGAGAACAACGCGAAAGACATGGAAGCTCTACTGACTCAAATGGCTCAACAAGACGAAGCAGAAATACTTCACAAAAACAGTATTGGAAGAAGTTAACAAGGGCAGAAATGGCAGAAAGACGATCAAAAGGACTTTGTTTCAATTGCGATGAGCTCTTACGCGAGATCATGTTTGTACCCCTGTTATCTTTCATATAATGCTAGTTATGTACGGAGAGGATCAAGAGGACAAACTGTTCGAAGAAGAGGACCTAGAGAAATTTGTGAGAGAACGCGGAGAAGCTGCTAAAGGCTGAAGTCATATACAGAAGTGGAGCTTGAGGACAAGCTCCTAGTCGAGGAGGGGAGTAATGATACAACCGTAGGCTAATTAAGTTTAGGTGTTTTCTCTTTGCAATAGAAATAAGTTTGGTGTTTTTCCTTTTTGGTTTTACAAAGTCTTAAGACCTTTTCCTTTTTAATTTAGTTTATGTCATTGTAGCAGAGCCTATATATATGGCTCTCTTATTCAATAAAGAACTTAACTTCCAACAATTAACCTAATTATCCAAGAGAGACTTGGGTTAAAGGAAGCTTTGCTTAAATCTCTTTTTCTCTCTCACGTTAACAACGGCTCCAGTTTGGCTCATATCATGTTATTGGACCACACAGGTCCGCATGAAGTAGTTCTAGGGTTTAGACGCTCTAAACGCAGCTGTCTTTAGGAAGGAGTGTCGAGTTTGCTTGCCTACTACACATGATTCACACAATTCCTTCTCTTCTCGGATTTCTGGTAGTCCATGAACCATCTCGTTTTGAGACATAGCTTTCATCGTCCTGAAACTGATATGTCCCAATCTAGCATGCCATCTCCATGTCTTGTCTTCCACCTTCGACTGTAGACACGCAGGTTTTCCAATTTTTAGCTTTATTTTGTAAAGCCGATTAGAGACCTTGTGACTTTAGCGAGTAGTTTCCTGTGTGGATCATGGAGTGTCAGATAGTCCTGTCTCATTCTCACATCGCAGCCGGCCTCTGTAGCTTGTCCCAAGCTTAAGATGTTGCTTTTGAGATCAGAAATATAGTAAATATCTGTGACTAAGTCTTTGCTCTCCTGTCTTGCTTTGAAAAAGGATGGATCATTTACCTCCTATTTCAACACAAGAACCATCACCGAACTTGACTTTACCCTTGATATTTCTGTTTAACTCGGAGAAGTTTCCTTCTTTTCCTGTCATGTGGTTACTTGCTCTATTGTCGAGATACCAAACTCCTTCTTCTTCTTTGTTAGCTTCGAAGTTCTTTGGAATTAGTTTCTCTTTGTGCATATACAGTGCTTCGTCGGCTTTATGCATATACAGTGCTTCGACAGCTTCTTCCGTCTCCACCATATTTGTCTCTTGTGTTTTCTGTGCTCTCTCCGGACAAACTGAGGCGAAGTGACCTGGTTTATCACATCTGTAGCAAATAACCTTCAATCTGTCTTTCTTTCTTAATTTTGTCTGATCGTTTTGGTTTGATGCTCTCTCTTGTGAATTAAACCTTCCACCTCTGCCTCGTCCTCTGCTTCCTCTGCCTCCTCTTCCACGTCCTCTCCTTCTTGAGCCGGAACTAGTTTTTTCTGAGTTCGCGTACAGCAACTTCCCCTACATATCTCCTTGATTATCATCATCGAGAATCCTTTCTTTATATGTTTTAAAGCTTGTTGTCTTCAGGTCCAGTACTTCCTCAAGAGAAGCTACGATGTGGATAAACTTTTGTCTTGGTAAGCTATTTAGGAACTTGTTTACAAGCTTTTGTTCCTCTATCTTCTTTCCAAGCGATGCTGCTTTTGAGGTGAGCTCCGATAACTTTCCCGAGAAGTCATCTATTGAGTCTGAATCCTTCATCTTTATTCTTTCGACATGAGTGTTTGAAGTCGAGCTTCTTTGACGCGATCTGCTCCTAGGTTTCGTGATTTGATCGCATCCCATATGCCCTTTGATGTTTCTTGCTCTGCAAAACAAGGGACTTTGATGCTTGAAACAACAGGCCCGTGGCGATGTCAAATTTGGCAGCGTTGGTTGAATCTGGTTTGATCGTCTCCCAGACTTTGTGAATTCGGAGTAGTACCCTCATCTTTATTGCCCACACCGTGTAGTTTGTTGCGGTCAACATCTGGCACTGTATCGAAGAAGGTATGATTACTTCGTTTGAGGTGATAGGAATACGTCTCCCATCTCCGTGTATCGTATAATCTTTGTGTTTATACGATTAGGGTTTGGATCGCTTCTAACTCAAGCCTTGATACCAAATATAATCGCATAAACACTTATAGAACTCTGTTAAGAGAACTTCTTTTATTGATGCTTAGAAAACTTATCTCAAAAACTAAACACAATAACTCTTATCTCTCTTTTGATCTTAATGCGACGTCATTAAAACCCTTACATTGCAAAGTCATTTTCCTTAACACTTTTCCTTATCCTAATTTACTTAGGATTTACTTGAAACTTTTCTTTTTCTTCTAACCGACTTGCTAAAAGACTTGGACCCTAAGTAATGACCAAAGCTTATCCAACACTTTGTAAATGCAATTTAGCTGATCTGATCATCCTCAACCTCAATAGTTATATATATATATTGGTTGTCGCTTCAGATATTTTTTTATATAAAGTGATCAACAGAAAAAAAATCCAGAAAGGTACACACTATCAAATATTGTCTCTCTTTAATTTTACCATGGTTCTCAATGTATATAGACGTCTCAAGATATGAACATGAAGCTAAGAAGGTGTTTCATGTGCTCGAGAACTTTTTCAACAGAAAAAATGCACCTCAGTATAATTTCATACACATAGAAAGCCTTAAAGGGTGAAAAATGCTAGAATCTCACAAGGAAACTTCGACGCACAAAAAAAAAAAAGAACAGAGAGCTACTGTCAGTATACCTAATTTCTTAGATTGTCTTCATGGGGTTGAGCACAACTAGTTCATGTCATTTACAGATGATTGGTCATCTAGCAAAGTGTGGAACAGAAACCGATTGAAACATCATTTTTGATGGTGTCATAATATAATATAAGTGTCGGGAGTACTACCTGAATGGAAATTGGAGATTCGTATACGTAAAATTCGAATACCCAATTTCAAAATGTCCAAAAATATCCACAACCACACGTTGTTATTTTCCCATTTCTTTATCCCTATTTTTATTTGTTGACACTCCCATTCTTTCTCAATTTCCCACCTTATAATATCATATATAACATAGACTATATGGTGCCTATATAACCCTCGGGTTACTATTCCCCATATCCCTCCATAGATTCCTCTTATATATTAACTTTCTAACATAGATATATATATATATATATATAGAGAGAGAGAGAGAGAGAGTACCATATATTATATATACACAGCTATGCGTGAAGAACAACTTCAAAGATAGTTATTTCTTCTTATATATACAAGAGAGAGAGAGAAAGAGAGAGAGAGAGGTACATGTGAATATAATCTAAGTTAAAAGTTCATGCATGGGTGCGATGAAGACAAGAACAGCATCAATAGGGAGATGGGTGAACGAGGTCGTGAGCTTCGTTGTGTTTTGTCTCTTAGACATCGTCGATTATTTCCTCTGTCTTCTCTACAAAACTGCTGATTATCTCCTCGAAGCAGAGTGGAAACCTTGCTATTGCTTGTCACCCAAGGAACTCATCACCACCACAAAAGGAAACATCCTCGTATCTCATAACCATGCCGAATCCAAGATTCTCAATGTTTCTCCCCTTCAACAACTTAGGTATTCATTTCTATTTTATTTTCTAGGCGTTTAATTCTTTGCAAAAAAAAAATGGTATTTTATTACTTCGAGCAAACGTGGCTTGTTTGTTCAACAACAACGTAAGAGTCCAAGAATCTTCTCATTAGGTTTTTGTTTTTGTTACTATATTTATTAAATCTTGAAAAAATGTATGAAAAAAAAGAACTTTGATTTCTCTCACACGTATTTTCCCTTTTGCATTTTCAAGAAACCAATACCGTCACTAATTAATTAAGAAAACGCAATCTAGGAGTAGAAGAAAACAAATCAATTAATTCTTAATTTGGTTTACCAACTTAACCGGCCGGTTTTTCTTGTAGCGGACGTTCCAAGATTGAGCTGGAGGAGATCTCAGAGACTCTTTATTCACGTCCTTCTCTTCTATCTCACCTCTCTAAGCTCTCCATTAACGATTTCACAAAACGGTTAGTGAATGTGACTCGATCAAACTCCGGGTGTGGCGAGAAGAAGACGAGTAATAAGAGGAAAGGGAGAACGATGAAGTCGAGGTTGACGGTAAGCTTCACCGTCGTTGAAATGCTTCAAGGCAAGATTAAACCGCATAATTTGAATCGACAAGTCTCGAGATGGTCGGATTGTGATTGTGGTTTTTGTACGTGTTGGACCTCTACTTGTGTCAAAGATCAGTCCCTCTTTGTCAAAACTCAATTCCCAAAAGGTATTCACATTTTAGTTTTAATTATTTCAACTAACATAACCATAAAAATAAAAGTACATCTATCGTTACATAGTAATTTCTTGTATTTTTTACTTACAAATTTGGATGTTTTCTTTTAGTAGTATATGATTAATGATATTTTTTAAGTTGTAACATTTTCATAGGCAATACCGAGAAAGACAACGTGTTGTTCATCCACGGCTTTATATCTTCATCGGCGTTTTGGACAGAGACGGTTTTTCCTAGCTTGTCGAATTCGAATTATAGACTGTTTGCCGTATATCTTTTAGGGTTTGGGAAGAGCCCTAAGCCTACGGATTCACTTTACACGATGAGAGAGCATGTGGAGATGATTGAGAGATCGGTACTGCTTAAACACAATTTGAAGTCGTTCCACATTGTGGCTCACTCTTTGGGTTGCATCTTGGCTCTTGGCTTAGTCGCTAGGCACGGTGGTTCCATCAAGTCACTAACCCTCCTCGCTCCGGTTAGTTAACTCAATTAATTTGCCTCATATTCATATATAATAAAAAATGAGTTACTTTATTAATCAATATAAATACGAAAGAGCCCAAAGGACTATACGCATTCATGTATCTTGACCTATTGATATAAGTAATTGAATTGTCACACGAGCATGCATGTGGAAAGTTGGTAACATTTATATATATATATATATATATATATATATATATATATAAGATTTACTAAAGTTTGACACGTGTGCATGTATGGCGAAGCCGTACCATCCGGTGCCGGCGTCGGAGGCGGAGCCAAGGCAGTATGTGATGAGGAAAGTGGCGCCCCGGCGGGTTTGGCCACCGATGGCATTTGGAGCGTCGATGGCGTGTTGGTATGAACACATTAGCCGAACGATTTGTCTCCTCATTTGCAAGAACCATCGTCTTTGGCAATTTCTTGCCAAACTCATCACCCGTAATAATAGGTATCTAATTTTTCATTAAATTTTATTAACGTACTGATATTAAAATAAATATAGGTAAGATATAAATGGCGTAAATTTTTATCTACAAATTACATATAGCTAGAAATATATTGACACAAGAGGAAAATAAAAAGACTTAGGCAACCTAACGATGAAGAGGTAAGCTAATAGCTAATATTGAGTTCCAAATTTCCAACCTAACCAACCTACTAGTGATTGGAGCATTTTGAATGTTACTTTGCATTGTGTCATGCCTATTTATGGTATTATTAACTCTATTCTATCTATAGTGTGCAATTATTTATGATTATCGCTATTCTATATCTATGGCATATAATCAACTCTATTATATCTAAGGTTGAAGTTAATTGGAACAATAAGAATAACTAATAATATCAGATCCCTATAGCTTAAGTAGAAACTAGAAACCATTAAGATTCCGACATAAAAGCTAAGAAAATAAGCGAGTGAGTAAGAGAAAATTATAGTAACGTGTGTTTGGAACGTGACTTTGCAATATGTCATTACTATTTAGTTTCCACTTATAGACAATTTTTAAATAGAATTAGTGGTTGGAGACATAATTGTATTAGAATAATAAAAGATGTAAATAATAGATCAGATCCCTAGAATATAATCCTATGAAGCAAAACCTAAAAAAACAATAAAACAAGCGAGTAAAAAAATTGAAGTAAACTAAAAATTACAACATAAAGGATGTGCAATTTTTTCAGAATTATCATTGATAGTTTTCTTGTTTGTTTGTTTCTTTTTTGACATTCATCATGCATGTGAAACTCTGCAATCTATATATTTAATGATCGGATAATCTGTTTAAAACAAGACTTTCACGATTTTGTGTAATTTCTTCAACTATATTTCTCAACTGCAGGACAATAAACTTTCTAATAGAAGGTTTTATGTGTCACACGCATAACGCAGCGTGGCACACTCTACACAACATAATATGTGGAATAGGGAGCAAACTCGATATTTATTTGGACATGGTACGAGATAAAATGAATTGCAATGTCTTCATCTTCCATGGGAGAGACGATGAGGTCGTACCTGTTGAGTGTAGTTACAATGTTCAAAGTCGGGTTCCTCGAGCACGAGTTAAGGTTGTTGAGAGCAAAGATCACATTACTTTAGTTGTTGGAAGACAGCAAGATTTTGCTAGAGAGCTCGAGGAGATTTGGCAAACTTCAAGTTTGTGATTTGCTAGCTAAGTATATTGATATAAATAAAATGGTTGTTTCAAAGCGAAACCCCGAAACCCTTTTGAGTGATTTTAAGTACTTAAAGCTTTGTGCTGCTCCGTTATTATTTATTGAGTTTGATGCTCTGAGAAGAAAGAAAAGAGATGGTTAATAATAATAATAATTCTATTTTGTTTATTATTATCATGACTTGGTTATGTGATTTAAGGACTAGCGAATGCTTTTGGCCATTATATAATTCTACGAATCGAATATATGATCTAAGGCAGTGCTTTGATATAATACAAGACTGATCCATTCTAACCATAACAAAACCATCCTTTGTCTTCGTGTTTGCTTCCTTGATATGGTTGTGCAAGTGAAAATGCAAGATGGTGATCATCTCCTTCCCAACCGGCTGGAACAACGCATGCTTTATGTTTGAGTTCACTTCAGGGAAGATCCATATCTCATTGATGTTATTACATCATCGCTGCAATGAATCCTTTAACTCTAAAACAAAAAGATGGAGGCAAGAGTGTTTCATTTACTCGACAGAGCCCATATCATATGCCATAAGCTATTGTTGTGATATTTAGATTATTAGGAGCATACATATTAAGATCTAATTGTATTGTAAGTAGTGGTCATG
This sequence comes from Eutrema salsugineum, assembly GCF_000478725.1. NCBI lineage: Eukaryota > Viridiplantae > Streptophyta > Magnoliopsida > Brassicales > Brassicaceae > Eutrema > Eutrema salsugineum. Next base: position 6,388,852 of record NW_006256756.1, on the reverse strand, counting down.
ACTCGTGATATTGTATCATCTGTAATTCTGTATAGTACAGAACAGAAGGATAAACCATTGTGACCAACTGACCATAATATTGTGACTCTCTTTGCAATTTTTATATACTTCGTTCAATATTACTTTTGTGACATTTTCAGGAGAGTCAAAAGGATGTGATAAACTTAATATGACTTTACGCTGGAATGTTTGAATAATAGGGCAATGGTATAGATATCATTGATTGAGGTGCACCTATAACAAGTTCCACCCAACTTTAGTAATTAAAAAAAAAAACTCACTAGTTAATTCTCAAGAATCTTGGTGATTCTCAGAACACCATGAATCTTGGTGATTCTCAAGAATAATCGTCAAAAAATGTGCCAAAAAATCACTGGAAAATAAATTATAAGTTCCAAACATGAAGATTGGTGCTTATCAAAACAAAGTTCTGTTTCTATAAATATATAAGTATAAATCTATAAAGAAAACCCCAAAATTAACTTTAAGTTTTTAAGAATATGTGGCTCTCATAATGATCTGAAACAGTCACAGTTGTGCTTGCTTAAGCTCGGGAACAGGCACGCAGTCCTTCAATTATAACACTTCTCATGCTGCTCCCTTTCAAATTGTAATAGAAAAGACAAAACGGATCTGACAACTCTTTTGGAACCAAGCAAATCTCGCCTGTAGAAAAGATATCCATGACGTTGAAATCAAGGCCAGCAGATTCAGGGAGATGAAAACTGCTCATGGACCATTCCTCTTTCTCAGCATCTTCCACAACCCCACGAACTAAAGGGATGTCTCTAAGCAGCCAAGGCCAAGAGCAAGCAGGAAGGAGTATGCAGCACACCTTCCAAGTGAGGCTGCTAAGCAAGTGAAGAGAGCAGGTGAACAGGTGAAGAGCACAGACCTTGAGTCTTTTGATTAGTGAATTGATAAGGGTAGTCGAGTTTCAGTTTATACGACGGAAATCCTAAAGGGAGACGACCAGAAAGTAAGAAGTAGGTCTTTCTGGTTAGACAGCTTTTCAGCCCGAAACTTCTTCAACTCAAAAAAAAAAAAAAAAAAAGAAAAAAAACTTCTTCAACTCTAGCGAATCAATTTTTTTCTATAGTTTATTTCTGGCTGATCTGTCCGAGTAATCGTAGAAAAAAAAATGTTAGTAGGCTTTGGAAGGTAAAAAATAGGTTTTTATATCTATAACTACATTATCAGTTTTTCGTATAAATAATCGCTTAATATCTCCTATAGATTAGATTAATTTAACAGTTTAACTTAAGACTAAGATATCAAAGAAAATACAATGATTTTCCCAATTATAGTCAGTACTTTTAATAATACAAAAATGTATCTAAGATTCGATATACTATTTTGTAAGTATTTTTTATTTTCTTATAACTCAGGGTAACTCTCAGACCTATAAAAGGTCTAGACTAATCCAGAAGTGCAATTCATAGATAGATCCTCTTTCTGGGTATTCAAATAGGCCATAAACAAATGCCCAAATCCATGTAAATGTCTAAGAATAATGTGTTGGAATTTTGCATAGCAAATGCATCGATCTTAAAACGTGTTACGTCTCAGATTCTTCGACCACAAGACCTTGGACTTCTATCTGTTTCTTGAATTATATATATTGAGTTATTTTTTTTTCTTTTGTGGTTGAAATCCAATTAATATTAGATGGGATCCAACATAATCTATATTAAATGGATCCAAAAATATATATATATATATATATATATATATATAAGTTTGAAATCGAAATACGCAGGCCCATTAGAACGGGTATTTTGTTTTTAACGTTACAGTTTTTCAGTTTCAAAGGATTAATGATTGAACGGAGAAACATAATCACACAAACATTATTAAAGAGAGAGACCCCAAAAAGGTCAGCTTCATTTCGCATCGCATTAATTGGCCCTATTTGTTATGAATCATGAATTGGAAAGGCTCCAAAGTCCAAATCAACGGCTGTATCATTGCGCCTTAGATTTGTGATGCAATCTTTATGTTTCAAGGACAAAACTAAGATGTGAACAAATCAGCCACAGTTTCTTCATTGTTGTTTTACGACTAAAGCCATGTTGATTTGCTCATTTGTCATTTACATCTAGATAATCAATTTAAATGATTCATCTAGATAATTTATCTAATTGATGTTTGTTTTTATCTGGGTTGTTTATTTGGATAATATACATCTCAATGAAGCTTTATTTGTTTGATCATTTTAATCTGAAGTTATATCTTCATCTAGATGTTTTAATAAGAGAATGAATAAAATATTAATTCTTTAATTTAATTTTAAATTTATAATTTTAGTCAAATCTTAAATTATATTAATTTAATTCTTTATATACAACTAAATAATTTACAAATTATCAATTTCGACATCTATAACTTTTTTGAAATATATATTTTTATAACAAATTTTATTTTAAAATTTATAGATTTCTATTTTCATGAAATATTTAAATTTAATAGATGCTTTTTATAAATTTAAAAATACACTAATATAAAAAGTAAATGAAAACATGCAATAACATTTTTGATGGGGAAAGAAGAAAAAAAATGCAATTTTGCTTTATTGAAAAAAACATGATTTTACGTTTTTGGCAGAAAATAAAATTTTTTTATTTTTGGTCAGAAAACAGAATATTCGTTTTGGCAGAAAACAAGATTTTATGTTTTTGACTGAAAAATAAGATATGACGTTTTTGGTGTGAAAATAATTTATGCTTTTGACAAGATAATGGACTTTTACGTTTTTGATAGGAAAACATGATTTGATGATCTTTACGGAAAAATAGATTTAATTTTTTTTGGCAGAAAATCAGGATATATTTTGGCGAGAAAATGAGATTTTACGTTCTTATGGAAAAACAGATTTGAGCTTTTTGGCGAAAATGAGATTTGATGTTTTTACACGAAAAAAAAGATTTTATGTTTTTATAAGAAAAAAAAAAGATTTTATGTTGTTTTGCTAAAAAACCATGATTTATTTTTATTTTTTTTGGCGGGAAATGCGATTTTACGCTGCGGAAAAACAGAATTTTACAGTTATGGCAGAAAAATAAGATTTTAAGTTTTTGGCCAGAAAAATCAAGATTTACGTTTTTGGAAAGAAAATTAGAATTTACGTTCTTAAGAGAAAATGATTTTACATTTTAGGGGGATAATAAGACTTTATGTTTTGATGGGAGGTTGATATTTTACGTTTTTAGCAGAAATCCGGTAAAAATGAAATTTCACATTCTTGCGAAAAAAAAAAATTAGTATGTTTTTGGCGGGAATTTTTTTATATATATTTGTTGAGGAACGAAATTTTAAGTAAAAAAACATTATTAATAATATTTATTATTTATTATTTGTTTTTATTATTTATTGATTTTGTTAAAGGTATTTTTGTCATTTGATTTTTTTGGACTAAATCATCTTCATCCGGATGTTTCAAATAGGATAAGTCAGATGAGTTTAAAGTTTCTTTATAATTTTATAAGTTAGATGCTCCATCTAGATGATTTATTGAGAGGAGATGATTAATGCAATAATTAAACATCATTTGACTGTTTCATCTGGATGGATTGTCCAGCTGAGCAAACGAATAAGCCTTAAGAGCAGGATCCGTCGAGTCAAGCTAATGGATGTCTATTAGAGTGGATTTTGCAGCGAAATAGATTTGACAAACATAGCTTTTCTATTAATTACTAGAGATTGGTCCGTGCAACGTGCATATGATTTTGATTATTTTGATAAAAGAAGATAAGCTTCTGAATATGATCATCTATTAATGTTATTTTGGATGGTAATATGTACTCGAATAAGATTTTATTAATTTCTTTGTTTATATTTTTTTTCACAACTAATTTATCAAATGTTGTCTCTCTTAAATTTAACTACGGTTCTCAATTTATCTGGACTTCTCAAGATATGAACCATGAAGCTCAAAAGGTGTTTCATGTGCTAGAAAACTCTTTTCAACAGAAAAATGCATCACAATATGAAAAATGCTAGAATCTTTTAAGTACAAAAAAAACAAAGAACAGAGAGCTAATGACATTAATTTCTTATATTGTCTTCATGGGATATGGCAACATTACTTCATATCATTTACAGATGATTGGTCTAAGAAAGTTTGGAATATAAACCGATTATAAGAGCATCTCCAATCATGATTCTTAAAAGAGCTTTAATAAATAAAATAACCAAAAATAATAAAAAGTATGAGAGAAAGATTTCTTGTTTAAGATTCTCCATTAGTTTAGAACCCACTTTGGATATCTGAACAATAAAATATTAATATTTTAATATAATATAATTATATAATTAAATTTTAATTCTAAAATTAAAAATTATCCAATAAAAAAGTAATATATTTAGAATCTTTAAATAATGGAATTCTTAAACAAGAACTTTCAAAACTTTTTTTGCATTTATATATATATATATATATATATATTTTTTTTTAAAAAAAAATTTAAGAACCTTTTTCTATAAATCTCCATTAGAGATGTTCTTAGAACAATTTTTAGGTAGAGTACCTTATGCCACTTGTCATTTTTTCATTGATTTGTTTTTAATTTTAAAACTAAAATTTCATTATATAATTATATTATATTAAAATATTAATATTTAATTATTTAGATATCAAAAAGAGATTCTAAACCAATGGAGATGGACTAAGTTTATAACATCATTTTTGAATTATTGTGTCATAATATAAATATCGGGAGTATTACTACAAAACTTGCCTATGCCTGAATAAAAATAAGAGATTTGTATACATAAAAATTAGAATACCAATTTCAAAATGTCCAAAAATATCCACAACCACATGTTGCTTTCCCGTTTCTTTATTCCTATTATTATTATTATTTTTTAATGATCCCATTTTTTTATCAATTTTCTACCTTATAATTACATATTTTACATATAGTATTATGGGTTATTTCTTTTTGGATAACTAGAAAGTTCTGGGCCAAGACCCGTACATCTCCCTAGGTCTGGACCAGTTTTAATAATTTACCCCTCTCAGCTGCCACTCGATTATGATTCTTAGATTACCCTTAGATACCTTTCCAGTCGATATCGACGTCTGGTAGTATCATGGGTTACTATTCCCCATATGACCATATGCCTCCATAGATTCCTCTTATATATCAACTTTCTAGAGAGAAAGAGAGAGTACCCTATATTATATATACACAGCTATGCATGACGAACAACTTCAAAGATAGTTACGTTCTTTCTTCTCATATATACGAGAGAGAGAGAGAGAGAGAGAGAGGGACATGTGAATATAATCTAAGTTAAAAGTTCATGCATGGGTGCGATGAAGACAAGAACAGCATCAATAGGGAGATGGGTGAACGAGGTCGTGAGCTTCGTTGTGTTTTGTCTCTTAGACATCGTCGATTATTTCCTCAGTCTTCTCTACAAAACTGCTGATTATCTCCTCGAAGCAGAGTGGAAACCTTGCTATTGCTTGTCACCCAAGGAACTCATCACCACAACAAAAGGAAACATCCTCGTATCTCACAACCATGGCGAATCCAAGATTCTCAATGTTTCTCCCCTTCAACAACTTAGGTGTTCATTTCTATTTTATTTTCTTGGCGTTTAATTCTTTGGAATAAACCAAAAAATATTGGTATTTTATTACTTCGAGCAAACGTTGCTTGTTTGTTCAACAACAACGGTAGAGTCCAAGATTCTTCTCATTAGTTTTCTCACACGTATTTCCCCTTTTGCATTTTCAAGAAACCAATACCGTCACTAATTAACTAAGACGATGCAATCTAGGAGTTGAAGAAAACAAATCAATTTTAATTCGGTTTACCAACTTAAACGTCCGGTTTTGCTTGTAGCGGGCGTTCCAAGATTGAGCTGGAGGAGATCTCAGAGACTCTTTATTCACGTCTTTCTCTTCTATCTTACCTCCCTAAGCTTTCCATTAACGATTTAACTAAACAATTATTGAATGTGACTCGATCAAACTCCGAGTGTGGCGAGAAGAAGACGAGTAATAAGAGGAAAGGGAGAACGATGAAGTCGAGATTGACGGTAAGCTTCGCCGTCGTTGAAATGCTTCAAGGCAAGATTAAACCGCAGAATTTGAGTCGACAAGTCTCGAGATGGTCAGACTGTGATTGTGGTTTTTGTACTTGTTGGACCTCTACTTGTGTCAAAGATCAGTCCCTCTTTGTCAAAACTCAATTCCCAAAAGGTATTTGACATTTTAGGTTAAATTATCTCAACTAACATAACCATAAAAGTAATATAATATATAAAAAATAATAATAAAAATAAAAGTAATATATATCGTTTACATAGTAATTAGTAATTTATATATATATATATATTATTTGTGAAGTAACTTGCGCTGTGGTTCAATGCACAGTTTAGGTTGTCGTTTTGATTAATGAATTTTGAACTTTCTGATTGGTCGGTGTTTGTTATAATTTGATTGGTTTAAATTGATTGATTTTAACGATTTTTGGTAATTTTTAATTTATTAAGATCGTTAATGGATTTGTATTGGATCTTGATATTGATATAGGCGGCGCAAAGTTTTTTTGTCGTTTTGATTAATGAATTTTGAGTTTTCTGATTGGTCGGTGTTTGTTATAATATGATTGGTTTAAATTAATTGATTTTAATGATTTTTGGTTATTTTTAATTTTTACAAAATTTTTTATTGAGATCGTTAATGGATTTACATTGAATCTGAATATAGGCGGCCCAAAGTTTTATTTGAAAATCCGAGTACAAACCAATATAAGTGAAACAGCTTCGTAATCAACGAAAACAATATTCTGGCGCAATTGATTAGGAGATCTTTCCTGTTATACGTATATCGCGGGTTCGAACTCTTTGTCGTGTGAATTTTTATATAATCTTTTTTATTTTTATATAATTTTATCGGATTCAACTTTTAATAATTAAAATTGGGAATATTCCTTATTTATTCAATATATTTATTTATATTTGGTCCGTTTTAATCTGAAAAGGATGTTTTCTTTATCGTAAAATGGCAAATTGTTTGTTTATGTCAATATAAAATCCTTTATACCTTTATCGGTTGGTTTTATTAATAAAAAAATGTTAATTTTGATTTTATAGAAATATTCGCATGGAGGGTTGAATTTATCGTAAAATGGTAACATTGTTTGTTTATATCAATATGAGATCCTTTCTACCTTTATCGGTTTATTTTATTAATAAAAAATGTTAATTTTGATCTTATATAAATATTCTCATGGAGGGTTGTATTTATCCGTATTACTCAATAATATACATATTCGTCTAAATTCTAGGTTATTCCTGTGTATAAATTGGTTTGTGAGCTTTGTACGTTTTGTCATCAAAATTTCTAGGGTTTTGAATCTCTTCATGATGTTTGTTTACTTGCATTCAATCCTAACAATGTGTTCTTCTGACTATAGCTTTGCTCATCCATCTAAAGTTATGATTTCTTGGGAGGCTTCGTCTACATCAACAGGTATATATGTTTTAAACCCACATGCTCAGTAATGATGTGTATACTCTTTATTATACTAAATGTTTTTTAATACGATGACCAGGTTCCGTGAACCCGGATCTTGCTGACGGTTATTCGTCTTCATTTGATGAAACTTGCGATCTCTTGAGTCCGATTATGGATGAAAACGGAATATCGGGTTATCGTTACGTAACTCCTTACGTTTTCACCGACATATCTAAAAAGAAAGGTTATTGTTTGTCTCCATCGTATTTAATTTCTTCTCATACGTTTTAAAATTTGTGTTTTGTTCTAGGTTACCCATGTCAGCTGCTCATGGATTCTGGTATTAAATCTTGGGTTATGCGGTCGTACAATCCTATAATTGAAGGTTTGATGAGCTAACTTTTATTTTTCACAATTAGTACTTTTGGAGATAATATTTTTTTTAATAAAATTTGATATTTTACTGCTTTATGTAGATCGTGGTTTTGCGATTTGTATATCCGTTTCTGATGAAAAGATCTTAAGTCGAAAAGGTAATTTTGAATATCCTGATGCTTTAAATTTTGTCTTTGTATTATTAATCTTTGACCTAATTTTTTTTTTTTTTATATGCATGCATGTTATTATCTTAGTTTGTGGACG
>NW_006256756.1:6289256-6380639 GCF_000478725.1 Eutrema salsugineum | reverse complement strand
TTTGATTGGGATTTTCATAGAAATGCTTGGTTTATAAACAATGGATCCGGCGATGTTAATTGTATATATAAATACTAAACCATAGTATATCTGTTTTTATTTATCCATGATTGATGTTACGCTATCATTTATTGACAAATTTTTGTTTTAATTGTGTAGTGGTTGGTGATTCTGATGATACCCATTATGAAGATACTGAGATATTGTCTGGTCGTGGAACTGATGAAGATTTAGGTTTCGAGGATTATATGGATTCTGATTATGGATCGCATGATGATACTGTTGACAAAGATCAAACAGATGATTATGATTCTGATGATGATTTTATCAACGATGATGAATGTTTTGATGGCTCTGATGGCTCGAGTGATCATTCATGGGATGATAGTGGAGACGATGAAAATAATGGTGATTCGTCTGATGGTGATAGTGATGATGGTGATGGTATTAGATTGGATGATGATTCTAAAAATGGTAATGGCGTAGATGATCATCCCAACGTCGATTCATCTGAAATACTTATCACGAGAGACGTTAGTGTCTCCGATCGCCGAGGTCCCACTTGGACTTATACTGTTCCGCTTAGGTCGATGTGTTTTGGAGGATGTGTCTCACGCTTAAGACCTTCGAAAGTTCAATGTACAATCTTTGTTAAGGTCTTACAGACGTGGACGCATGAGCTAATTTCAAAACGTTCTTCTTTTGAGGTTATATTGTCAGATGAACAGGTGATTGGTTTATGTAGAGAAATATTTGTGTTTTTAAGATATTTATAAAAAAATTCGTTTGTTCTTATATAATGATATTTTTTGTTTTCAAGGGTGTTAAAATCCAAGCGACTGCTCGAGGGAACGACTTGATTGGTGTTGAGTCATGTGTTGATGTTGGAAGTTGGATTGTTATTGGTCTTTTCGATGTTATCGATTGCAATGGTAGCTGTAGACCGACCTCTCATCCTTACAAGATAGTTTTTCTACCATCCAATACCATTGACAAGACATCCCGTCAATGTAAAAACAGATATTTTGACTTCGTGAACTTCCAAAGTATATTGGATCGTGTCCATGATGATGATTATTTAGTTGGTGTGTTTATTTTTCTTATAAGCGTTGGTTTTTGGTTATTATGTTGATGGTTATGATTATTTGGTCTAACTTTTGTTGAATTTCTTAGATTTGATAGGTTGTGTCCTGGATGTGAAACGGTCTACGAGTTGTCTTGGTCTGATATCTGATCAGTATACTGATCAGAGTGAATGAGGTGCATATTCAATCGTTACTTTTTTTTAAAGGACAAACGGTATTTCTTTATCAGAATTATTGATTTGTGTATGATTTAGTAATGTGTATTATTAGTTCTGATTATTATATTCTTTTGTTTTTATTTAGTGGTTTTTGTTTGGGTTGTGAGCTTTCTGGAACGATGGCTAGAGATTTTTACACATCTTGGAAGCTCTGTGGTCAGGATTTTGTTAGACGTAGTGAGGGGTCCGTGTAGCTTTGATGATATTAGAACTTTTGGTGGAACCGTTTATCCTTCTTTAAGAAGTGCATGTCGTGCATTAGATTTAGCTGATTAGAATTGATATAATATTTTCTTTTTATTTTTGCTGTTTTTTTTCATAATTATTTTCCATAATTATCGAACAGTTTTGACGAATTATTTCTTAAATATATATTTAAGTTCACGATTGAACCAATTATCATTTAATTTTGACAGTTTCGCGAGTCGTTACTTAAGTATATGAAACACGCCTTTACAAACTAAACCGTCGTATATTAAATCCGCGGTTAAAAATATAATAACCATTTAACTCCATCCTATATATAAAAAAAAATCTCCTCTTTCATCTCCAATTTAACTAAAAACAAAGAATGTCTCCATGTGATAGAGTTTCTGAACTTCAGAAGACAAACGGCGGGCATCATATTTGTGTCCAAGTAATTAGAAACTATTATGATTTTAGTCTCATTGGTTGCCCTAATCGGATGTTAGTTCTTGCTGATGAATTTGTAAGTTTATGAGATTTTAAAAGATTATTCCTATACATGTTTTTGGAATGTAATCGTTTATTGACTCTTTTTAATGAAACTATGTAGGATAATCGCATCCTGTGTACCATACCATTTGAAATACTTGACAAATTCGAGTATGTATTGCTCGAAGGAGAGTGGTATTTTCTTGGTAATTTTTCAGTTACCGACAGGTTACCCCATCCAAGTATATCATCAAACAATTGTCATATACTTTTGAACGAGGAGACAGTCACTGAGAAAACCGATCCGAAGTCTTCCAGAGAAATATACTCTTTCTGTCCATTCATAGATATTTTGCTCGCATCGATTCAAACAGACCGATATCTTGGTAAGTTTCTTACATGCACATGTTATTGTATTGGTTTATCTCTTTAACTAAGAAATGATTTTTTCTAACTTAATCATTTTTGCAGTTGATCTTCTCGGGGTTGTCACTTTTGTTCAAAAACTTTAAAGAGGAGTTCCTATGTTTGATACATCGGATACACCCACGGAGCGTCCACTTATTCGTTTTATACTTGAAGATTTCAGGTAAGTACAACTTATCCTCATAATAATGGGTGTCACACTTGGTGTTTCTTGGTATATTAAACTATGTTAATTATCTTATATATTGGTGTAAATATATACAGTGGGAATTCCGTGAAATGTATTGCTTGGGATAACTTGGCAACAAAATTTGAAGATCTTTGGACGAATCGTGATAGGTCTTCAAGGCATATTATTGTATTGCGATTTTTCTCTTTCAATAGGTGGAGAGGTACGTAAATATTAACTATTAATATCTATTCAATGGAGCAATTAATCAGAAGTGTAACATATATATTGTTTCCACAAGCGTACTGAATATGTATATGTAATTAGATGAGTGGATAGTTGGATCGGAAAGATTCATATCTGATATTCTCGAGGATCCTCCTACACCAGAAGTGGCAATAGCAAAGATGAGGTATGTAAATTGCATTTTTGATATTGTATCCTGTATATGTATTCTATTGACATCTGTTTTTATGATTTTATAATATTGACATATTATTTCAGGCTTGAAATTTCGGTTGATTTTACTCCTTTGGATGATGGATATGTAGATCAGTATCCATAGGAGATATTAATTTTTTTTTTCGTTTCTATAAGTTATGTACTTGAAAAACATTGTTGTTGTTTATTTTTATTGTAATAAATAAAATATTCAGTATCTATAAACTTCCTCTGTTTCGCAAAGAATCTCTTTTTAGTGTATTGTTTATGATTTATAAAAACTGTCACTTTATGATTTCAATACAAAATTGTGCTAGAAACAAAAATATGTATATATATAATAAAAATTTATTTTAAACAAGAAAAAGAAAATAAGGTATACGAAAGTAATAATATTGCTATAAGCAGAGTTATTATTTTTGATATAGTACCGTCGTTTATTGAGTCTAAAAACGAAAACAAGACACACGAAAAAAAAATAATAATAATCAAAGACTTAATATAACACCATGGTTTGATTCTGTGATTGTAGTCCACATTCTCTCGACTTCGGGTAGGTTAGGGTTTAATAATATTTCGGTACAATCGTACGGGGTTATCGCTGCCCAACCATGTGCGAATTTGAACAGTTGGATGAATCGAATAACACATATGTTGATTTTGTGTTCTTTCCGTGATAAAGCAGTCATCAGGTCCAGTGCATAGTCGTTCCGTAATAACACTTGCAATCTAGCATCTCTGTTGGGCATACAATAATCACATAATATAGTAAAAATTGATAGTTACAATGATTGCAATTGAAAAACATATTTTGATAAACTTACGATTCGTTATGAAGCTCCACGTAAACATCACCCCACTTTCTTTGACTTTTGGAGGATTTGTGTCTAAATGTTCCAATCACTGCGACGTGTCCAATTATATCTAACAAAAAGATTAGTTAGTCATTGTGAAAATTTGTAAATATAAGATGACATATATGTTCATGTTATTATTAATTAATTTATCTAAAGTCGTACCGACGAAAAACAATGGGTCTCGGAGATTGTTGTGTATGTTACCGAATTCAACAATACTTAGATAGTTGTTGTTATCATAGAAAGGGAGCTTTGAAAAATAAGTTTGAGAATTCCATATTATTTTATAGTTGTGCAACGTCGGTCTCAAGTCTCCAATGACAGGGACTACACCAAAACGATACAGAATAATTGAATCTCCTTGCTTCACTTCTTTTGTAAAACTGTCTATAAACCCTTTTGATATTGATCCATGTATTTTATCACCCTGTAAAAAAAAAAATTGTGTATTTCAGAGAAGTGATATGCACGGAACATACGGAGTCACCGAATACCTTTTTATCAACCAACACCAAATCTAGAGTGTTGTCAGGTTCACCGATGTGCTCGAAAATACGTAGTACTTTCACACGAATACGTCGTAGTTGGTTTGATAGTGTTATATCGGAAACATTGGTGAAAGTCATGTTTTTCATTGCTAAAAGACAAGCAGCGATCGACATGATGTAGTGCCTATAAAACCTGTAAAGTATTCGTTAGATATAATTCGGTAATGCTGATACATCTTTCGTATATATAATGATTCACATGTTCCACCTCCGATGGATTCCTAATACGAATCGGAAAATTGCTATAATTATAACAATATAATATTTAAAAATAATATGTATAAAAATTGTGATATTTTATTTTCTTATTCTTTATATGTATTACCAAGATAATTTCCAAAAATTTATATTTATGACATTTAGTATCTTATTTCCATTTAAAAAAAACGTTTTATATTTAGTTGATAAGTATTTGTTAATATTCCTCTCTGGTATAATATTATCATATCGGAATTATTCTATTCAAAAAAAAAAGAAAACTTTACTTTGTTTTGTAAATATACCTCTTATAATAATATATAAAGTGTTTTTATACCGTGTATACGTTGAATCATTATTTACGTTGTTTATTCGTTTTCGTGTTTGCAATGACCTTGCATAATCTTTTTGGTTTATCTCCATTGATTCGCAATTTGAGTGCTCCAGTAAAACTTATTCGAAAATATGCACGTTTAGGCTGCTCTGATAGTTTGCTAGACCTCATATTATCCGATGAAGATGTAATATATGCACTACAATTTAATTGCATATTACATACTGTTCTTCCTTTTTTTTACTGTTTTATGTTCAGATTTTGTTTTCGATATTGGGTAGTTAATTGCCTGATATGTTTTTTTTTTTGTTACTTCGTAGGGTATTAAACTTCAGGCGACTATAGAATTTGAAGTTGCACGTAACTTTGGTCAGTTGTTTGGTGAGGGTGATTGGTTGGTGCTGCGGAATTTTAGAGTGATGCCTAATAATGAATTGAGTACCAAAATTGTCCCACATCCTTTTTGTATTGTTTTGGATTTGAACTCAAGTTTACTAAAGTTTTGAACAACAATCCAAACAATTTCTTTTCTTTTGTCGAGTACGAAAGCATACTAAATGGTTCTCATTGCGTTGGATGTTATGTTGGTAAGAATCTATATTTTATTTTTGGAGTTGTGGTTTTTATGGTTCTATACAACATAGTATATACCTTAATTTTTTATTCGCTTTTTTGTTTTGTTTTTATTTTAGATTTGATTGGTCGCGTTATGACTGTTGGAAATTATGTCGATGAAGATCTACCTTATGAGAGTTACATGAACGGTGATATATATCTTGAGTTAGAGAATGAAAGGTATTAGACATTATTTATCTCAGATTTTTGTATTTCATTGTTTAAGTTTTCAATATATCTTATAGTCTAATGTATATCAATTGTACCTTTGTAGGGGATGTCACTTGCCATGTCGGTTAAAGCATCCTTATGGTATTCAGTTCACTAATGGTTTATCAAAATTCGATGGTGCTATTATTATTTGTATCATTCGATTTGCAGAACTCAAAATTTCGAAGGGTGAAAAAATTACTTTTAAATTTCTTGATACACTATGTGTGTTTTAATTAATTCATTTTATCATCTAATTATTTGTCCCTTGGTATATTTTTTTGTTGTGTTTTACAAGGTTCTTGGATAGTTACGACGGCTTATAATTGTACGCTGCTTATGTTGGACCCAGGTCTTCCTGAAGTGACCAATCTATTGAACTTATGGAAGAGGATCGTTGACGATTAATTCTTAGACCCGTTGATTTGATTTTTTTATAGTTTAATGATTTGTTATTCGATGTTATAATCATTATGTTATTTAAGTTAGCAAAAAAAGAAGTTATTCTTTGGGATATTCTCGGATGGTGGATCTTATGATTAATTTTGTGGCGATACTATACTCAATAAAAATATATATTGGAAAATTTTATTTGTGACGTTTTCTTTTAAATTTTTTATACGTTCTTAGTTACGTAACTATATAGAGATAGGTAAAATAAAATTAAATACCGAGTTTGTGGCAACTGAATATTATATAGATTTTTTGGTGCTGTAATACCCTAGAGAATATTTGTTTTGATATATACATGTTCATATTTTTGTTAACCAAAAATGAAAAAAGTAAATATTCTGAAAAAAACCTAGAATATTTGGTTATATATATATGTACCGTCATTGTTGTTATTTACACAATTTCCTTCATCAATACCATATACAATGAGTTCATCAGGTACATGGTATATTGTATATGTAATTTGTCATTGATTTGTGTTTATTGGGTTTCATATTTTTGTAAGTTATAATAGTAATTCGTATTTTTAACCTACTTATGTTTTATAGATGCAGCCAAAGGTAGACGCCTTCATTTGAATGTATTGCCTTTTAATCGTCCAGAAGCTGGGGTTTTTATAACCGATGATGACGAGTTTCGTGTTCCTCTTATAAATTCTAAATACACTGAATGGATGCACTGCAACAAAGAGTTCTCGGAAAATAGGGTGGTTTTGTACTCGGAGGTTCCATCCGACTTTGCTTGGGACCATAGAGAAAAGTTATGGAGGCGACGTGTTGTTGGTGACCCAGTCTCCAGGACTAGCTGAATGATAGTTTTCATAAGTTTTGATCTAGGGTTTTTTACTTATTAGTTTTATTTTTTAAAGCTTCGAATTGTGATTTAGTATGTCGTGTTTCTATATTTAAAATATATACATTTTATTGATAAAATTGATATAAGTTTTTATTTAATATGTCGTGTTTCTGTTGATACCGTGATAATACTAACTTATCATCGTGGATACTGATTATCTGCCAATTATTTGTCCGAATATTATAGAATTTATAATAAGGCAATACGATATAACAAAAATGTCAAATAGACAATTCATAATGAAAAAAAAAGAAGAATATTCAATATATCCTTTTATTCTGAAGTGTGTATAAATAGTAAACCACATGTGATTAAAATGGCACCTTCATTATATAGTCTTGGTGTTTTTATTCAGAGCACTTTTGCTAGAAATTGTCTTGCTTCTATTGAGGCTGTTGGTCTGGCTAGATGACTTATTTCTTAAGTATTGCCACACATAAAAAATATGATCAAAATCTGTTTGGGATTTCTGATCTTGATCCAACAAAGCATATATGGAAAACGAAGTTGAAAGTCTTGCGTAAATTTAACCGATTTCTTGAACGTGACCGCACGTTAGATTTTATAATGTGTGACTGGAAGGTAAAATCCATAAAATCAATTTTGTTTTAGTTTTTGTAGTTTTAAATGTTTGATTTTTTTTTTTACAGGGACAAAAGATTTCTGTTACCGCACCGTTTGAATTTTATGATAAGTATTCTAACATATGTCAGGAGGGAGACTGGATACTTTTAATTAATTATAACCTATTACCTGTCACCGGTGAGTTCAAGACAAGTACACATCCTTATATGATCCAGATTACAGTTGATACAACGTGTGCAAGCTCTTATACGCAAGATATCAATAGTTATTTTTTGTTTGCCGCTTACGAAGATATTATGAATGGGACTATTGATTTTAGTTTTTGTGTCGGTGAGTATTCAGTATATCTTTCTTAGTTTGCTGGCATTGTATGATTTTGTTTATTAATTGATGTTTTGAGTTTTTACAAAACCAGATTTAATCGGGAAAATTGTCAATGTTGGAAGCTTTCACGATAGAATTAGATCTTTTGATTGTTCTACATTTTCAATAGTAAGATTCGATGTCGAGAATGAAAGGTAATTTGTAAACGAGGATTATATTTTTTAAAAAAATAAGTATACTAAAATACAATTTTTGTTTATATCAATCTGATTTTTCTTTAATATGAGAATTTTAGGAAATGGCGTTTATCGTGTTTGTTGAAAGGTGATTACGCTGCAACTTTTCTTCGAGAGTTTGAAGGATGTAAACAAGATTCCGTTATTTGCATCATGCGTTTTGCGAAAATAATTATTCGAAGAGGTATTTTGTTAGTTTTTGTTATGAGTTAAATGTATATTATATATGATAACTACCTTTTTTTTTTTGATAATACAGGATGTTTATTGGCTACTACATCATATGATTGCACACAAGTTATTCTGAATTCACGATGCTTCGAACCCTATCAATTTAAATACTTGATATCTGGTCCTTAATAGATGATGATAATAGCTGTTTTTCTACATCGCGAATTTATAGTGTTTCTATATTAAATTTCTTAATTTAAATTTAAATTTTATGGTTTGTAATATTCATCGAATTTTTCTAAATTAAGAAATTTTGATTTTATTGTCTCTATTGCAATGTCTACCAGTTACAAATTTTAATTTATAGTATTATGTATGAGATTTGATATTCTAAACTATTCTCAAATTTATTGGATCTCAAAAAATAGTACCTAAAGTGATTACATTAGAAAGTGATTATATAAATTAATTTAATCTCTATGCATTGTCAAAATAATTATATATTAATTAAATCTCTATGCGTTGTCAAAATAATTTTTAATCTCTTTATTGTTTATTACTTTATTGTATTGAAGGATAATAATATCTTTATTGTTTATTACTTTATTCTGTTAAAAGATAATTTCTATAACGTTTTTAGGATTTTGTTATATTAATGAAAATATTCCTGTTTGCACTGTTCTATATTATCATATATATAATTACTTTATTGTATTGAAGAATAATCCCTTTATTGTTTAATTACTTTATTCTGTTAAAGGATAGTTTCTATAATGTGTTTAGGATTTTGTTATATTAATGAAAATATTCCTGTTTGCACTGTTCTATATTATCATATATATATATATATAATTACTTTATTGTATTGAAGGATAATAATCTCTTTATTGTTTATTACTTTATTCTGTTAAAGGATAATTTTTATAGTGTGTTTAGAATTTCGTGATATTAATAAAAATATTCCTGTTTGCACTGTTCTGTATTATCATATATATATATATATATATATTCCTTTTATACTACATTGTCTATAATTTAAAAATTATATAACTACTTTAGGTATTTGGAAATATTCCTCTTATAATTTTTAGTGTTATCGTAAATTATTCTATTTTAAAGGTGTATATTCAGTGAGTTTCCTTTATTTATAATCTTTAAAATACTAAATTTTATAACCTAATTATTTTATGTTATGGCGGTTCTTATACTATATATATACATACGTATTCTATTGAGTTACCTACAACTTTCTTCATTGTCTTAATACTTCCTTGGTCTTTGTTCGATGTCGATTTTTAAAAGAAAGTCGTCGATTTCGGTTCTCATTCGTGAGCTCAATCCAATTTCAGATAGCTATGTGATAAATGTTAAGGTTCTTAAAATTTGGGATGGTTTCAAAGGAAAGAGTGGGTCTTCACTCGAGATGGTGTTAGTTGATCGAGAGGTGTGTTTAGTACTATTAATATATATTCTTTTAATCGGTATTGTTAGTATGTTTGTAACGTGATTCTTTTCTTATTCATATTTATTTTTGTGTGTTATTTATCAGGGTCATAGGATTCATGCTTCTGTTGATAAAGAATTTGTCAAGACTTTTCGTAAGGATTTGGTTGAAGGACAAGCAATATCTATAAACACTTTTAAGGTTGTTGACTATAATAGTGACTTTCGAAGCGGTCGTTCGCTTTACAAGATCGTCTTTTATGCTACAACTATTGTTGAAAAGTGCAAAGACTTCCCAACTGAGGTTCCTGATAATTTTTTAAAGAGTTTCCCCGAAATTTTATCAAAAGATCTTGATAATAGTTATTTGATGGGTATGTTCAGTTATTTCATACTTTATTACCTTTGTTGTATTTGAATCTAATTCTTTTGTTTATATATATATATATATATGTATTACATATAAATCTTGGTTTTTAGATATAATTGGTCAGATCATTCGTGTTGGTCATGTTGAGAATGTTGTGGCTCAAGGAAAGCGACATTTTCGACTCAAAGTATCTCTCAGAGATACAAGGTCAGTTCATTGTTTTTAACGTTATAATTATCCCCCATTACTTCTCTTACATACCTTATTGTTGTGACTGATGGGTTGTTTTTTTCTTTCTTATATGAGTATTATGTTTGATGTTAGTCTTTTTATGTATCAATGATCTACAGCTACAGTGTACTCTCTGGGGTGATTATGCGAAACAAGTGTCTGATTATGTTACGCGTAACTCTGCATCAGTTGTTTTGATTTTGATCAGACTTGCTTGCATCAAAGAGTATCGTGGTGTGTATTTGACTTAGTTTTCTTAACATTGTTATTTGTTAATATTCAATTAGTGATTTTTTTTATAGGTGAGGTTAGTGTTTCGAATGCATTCAATACGACTCTCATCTTGATGGATCCAGTTACAACATACGCAACTAGATTTCGATCAGAGTATGTCCCTTTTAATATTTTTAATATATATTGGGTTAATTGTACAAAACATCTAGCATAATTTTCACAATTGTTAATTCGTTTGTTCTAGGTTGCCAAATGATAGATATATACTTACACCAGTCAAAGAGGAAGCTTCTAAGGATTCTGATGAGGTTTTGATGGAGGATTTTTTTGGTGATAACATCTATAGAAGAACGTTAGATGGTGTTCACAATGCCAGCAGGGTATATCTTTTTTTTTTATCTTCTTCTTTTTTTTTTGTTGTAACTTTTTTTTAATTTAATTTATTAATTTGATATGTTTCTGATATGTTCGGGATGTAATTGTGATTTGTAGGTTGGCAAGTACGTGACATTGGTTAGTGTGACTTCGATAGGCAATAGTAATAGTTGGTATTACATTGCATGCAAAACTTGCAATAAAAAGGTTTATCCGATTCCACAGAAGACCAGTGATACTAGCCCTCCTTTGTGGAAATGTGTGAACTGTTTGAAAAATGTTTCAGATGTCACTGCTTGGTAAACATTCTTATGTTTTTATATAGTAAGAATAACATATTAAATTTATATTGATGATATTTTTAGAGTATTGTATAATGAGAGTTGTTTGTAGCTTTTTCTTTATGTTGAATGTCACCGATGGCGATGGTGGTTTGGCAGTCTTTCTTCTTTTTGATCAATATGCTCAAAGGTTACTTAAGAAGACAGCTGAAGAAGTTTACGAAGAGTTAGATGGGGTATGTTTTATATAGTTTTGTACTTTTATTAACGTGTATTTGTAGTATTTTAATTTTTAATTTTTTTTTAATGGCGAAGGATGATTCATTTGCTCTTCCGAATACTTTAAGATAGTTATCTGGCAAGGAGTTTCTTTTCAGACTATCAGTGTCCGATGATAATATTAACAAGATTAAAACTTCATTTTTTATTGACAAGTTTACGACAGAGGACCATTTATTTGAAATCTTCCGTGATCAGGTCTATTCACGGGTATGAGTTTTGATATATTAATTAATGAGATTTTTAGTCTATACTTTATTTGTCTGAGATAATATTTCTGTTTGTAAGCACCAATTTCTTTGTCAAGTTCTATAGAAGAATCCGAAAGTTCTCCTATCTCGCCAGCTACTCCAGTCTCAAAAAGGACGAATGCTGATATCAGTGGAGGTTCTAATTCATCATCTAGACCAACGAGGAAAGGAAAAAAATCATAATGTTGATCGTATAACGTCGTTATATGATTCATTGGGTCTTGATTTCGTATTTTTATGTTTCTTTATTAAGGATTTATTACTTAGACTATTTATTTATAATTTTATATATGAGAAAAAATATTTAACAATAAATCAAAATAATTTTTTTAATTAATTATGTTATATGAAATGATAAAGACATGACATAATCATCAATATATACAGTCAAACTTTCTATACGCTTATCATATATATAAGTTTTTTCATTTGTAGTTTACTTTTAAGATTCCATTTAATACAATCGTTTTATATGTTTGTTATTCAGAGAATTCATAATGTTGGAAAATTATCTTCAATATATCTGTATTTCTTGCGTGTCTACGATTCTGTATTTTGTCGATAGGTTTAATTGATTAAACAGAAGAATTTTGTGGCATACACTAGCTTGATGTGATGATTGTATACTGAAGAAACTATTATATTTTTTGATTATTTTTGACTCGGTATGCTCGCGTATCTCGCTTGCGTGTATGCTTAATAAACCAGATGCAATTAGATTTTATTCTCTCATATTGGATGCTGCTAATGTCTCGAAAAAATATATTAACGGATGAAAAGACGCATTTGACAGACAATTTTGTCATTTAAAATAAAACCTATAAATAAATTAATCTTTATTTTAATAATACATATTCAATGTTGTATGTTTCCATAAATTTATTGGGTTGAAAAAGGAAATAACTGTCTAGAATGTAACGCGTATATATATATGTGTTCTCTTTACTTCTTTTTTTTTACTTTTCCTTTTGTGTTCTTGACAGAGAAAAAAAATGTCTGATGTTGTTGATATCTCTAGGTTAGATTATTACACAACCGGCAGTGAAGTTCGTGTGCAAGTTGTTCGACTTTGGAAGAATGTAAATTTCTTTGGTGATACAATTGAGATGATTCTCGCTGACGATCAGGTATTTCATAATGTAGTTGTTATTTCTTTATATATTTCAGAGGGTTGTTTTTAAAAGCAATTTTTCTTTTGGATTTTTACACTTTATCTTATGCGAAATCGATCTTAGGGTCATCGTATCGCTGCAACTGTCATGCCCGATGAAATCCCTCTGCATGGACCTGTACTTAAACAAGGTTACTGGTTTAGGGTTCGTCAATTCGTTGTTAAGAAGGCCAGTGGTTCAATCTGCATAACTGTAAACATGCATCGGTTTATTTTCGGATCTCATACGGTCGTGATTCCTATCTCTCCAGTAACCCATAATCTACACTTGCGTCTCAATTGCACACACTTCTTTGATATCGTGACTCGCGGATTAGATTTTGGGTTTTTAATTGGTAATATTGGTAACCATTTGTTAGTTTTGTGACAATCTTAGTATAATATATCGTTTTGTTAATATCACTTTTTTGTATCCGATATAGATGTAATGGGAACCGTGTTGAAGATGGGTGATCTCTGTGAGATCAACAGCGATGCTTATGAGGATAATGCAACATATCTTCGATTCGAACTTCTTGATGCAGGGTAAGATCTATGAGTTTATATTCATATGTCGTTTGTTTATGCAAAAAAAAAAAAAAACAATGTATCGTTTTGGTTTTATAACATCTAAACTGGAAGAACCTTTTTTGTTCTATTTTAATCAATTAGGAGAGATTGTGTATTGCCATGTATCGCCCGTGGGAATTTGGCTAAGAATCTGCATAGTGTTATCAACGTAATCAAAGTGAATCAGTGGTGTTTGTGCTGAGGTTTTGGAATAGCTAATCTTGCATTCTTCTAATTCTGATTCGTAAAATTAATGATAGGTGTTGATAAGAATTCAGTTGTCCTGTGCTCTTACCCTCCTTGCTCTGATTTCCTCTGTAATCCTGTTGATGACGAGATTGACGATTTCAGGGCTAAGTAAATATTAAATTTAATTTTTCTTTATTGACATATTTTGTTAGTTGATTTTAGATATATTGATCTAACATATCGATTTTTTTTTTTGTAGGCGATACCGCCTTAACTAATGCACCATCGATGGAATGTCAATTCCTTATTTATCTTTTTAATGTTTGTAAAAATATTATATTATGATA
Organism: Eutrema salsugineum; assembly: GCF_000478725.1. NCBI lineage: Eukaryota > Viridiplantae > Streptophyta > Magnoliopsida > Brassicales > Brassicaceae > Eutrema > Eutrema salsugineum. The sequence goes on along the minus strand of NW_006256756.1, from coordinate 6,366,519 downwards.
CTTATTAAGTGATATCGGTTGTTGTTTAATCTACAATTTCGGTTTGACTCTATACATACTGCATTATGTTTTATTTATATTATAAATGTTATGAATGCTTATGTCTTATTTATATTATGGATGTTATGAATGTTATTAATGATATCGTTACATTTTCTTTAGTGTCTAGAATAAATCAGTATATCAATGGTTTTGTAGTGTTTTCATCTTTTTTGGTGATGTATGGTGATTTGAAAAGTTGATTTGTAAACTATAGTCTACTCAAAGGGCTAAGTATTCATTGCGTTTTTGAAAAAATATCTGACAACTTCTGATAGATTTGAATTGATGGATATCTATAGTTTTTGATATATGTATATCTATAATATTTGGTAGATGTATATCTCCAATATACAATAAACTTATCGAAAACATAAATTTAAAATACTAACTAATATTATGATTTTATGTAATATATATATATATATATATATTTAGATGTTATATATGATAAACTAAAATTTGTTATTTAATGACTGATGCACTGACTGTGACAGTTATTTTAATTTCGAAAAAAGAATTATTTGGTTTTCATATACTGTATTTCCTCGAAATAGTCCTTTATTTTTCTGGTATATTGTTGATTCTGGTGTGTATATATTCAATAAATTGTAAAAAATTTAACATAGAATAGCTTTCCCAAAATAATTTTTTTGTAGAGAACCTTTTCTAAAAAGCGTTTATGTTTTGTTGGTATTATGACAGCCTAGATAGAATATTGTTGGTATTATGACAGCCTAGATAGAATATTTTCGGTCAGTCTTTCGTTGATATACCTATATTCTGATAATACAAAATATTAATATTAATAATTTATTAAAAATTTAGTATATTAATATCTGTTAATCGAGTATTGTAAACTACTTATTATTATTACATTTTCGGTAATGATTATCTCTTTACAGAATATATGGCTTATGGGAACTGTTTATCGTTTACATGCATTTTAGGCATTAATATTATCTTTATAATCAAAAATGTTAAAATTGAATATTTATATAATTAAAAATATTTAAAGTACTAAAACCCTAAATTTGTAACATTATATATGTATGTGTATATTTATTCATGTCCATTAGGTTAATTCATCGTCCTAGATCTATTGTTTCGTTGCGTCTCTTCTAATGGAGTTTTCAGGTTTTTTATTCTTATTTCGTTTAATTTGTAGCCTATTTTTAGTCATCACACAATTCTCTCAAATCTTTATTTGTTATTCTTCACATTGAGAATCTGAGATGATGACTTTTTCTTGGTATATGAGAGTTTCTTTCTTATTTTTGTGGATTTCTAATAGACAATGATTTTCAAAGTGGAGATTCTACCTTTTCATTTACCTCCCTCAAAGAAGGTTTTCTCATCTGACCTAGATTTACCAGTTTCAGAAACAAAAACTAAGTTTTCAGCTTGGATGGTGTGTAACCAGGACTCTCCTAATGCCCGAGAGCTTTTATACTCTGAAATACCAAAAGACTTCGTTTGGGATCGTATACGAAAACTTTGGAAGCCACATATTCGTTCTACGTTAAGTAGGTTTATGGTTGATCGTTGTAGCGTTGATGATGGTGAGCTTTACTACCTGCGTCTTTTGTTGGATTTCGTGAGAGTACCACGTTCTTATGAAGATATCAGGACTGTTGAAGGTGTTGTTTATCCTACATTCAAAGATGCATGCAAAGAATTGTCTTTGATTTGATGAATTTCGTCAAACTTTTTTTTTCATATGAAGTTTGTGTTTTAAACACTGATCCATTTATATCGTGGAATAGTTCATTTTTTTTTATAGTTGTAACTTTCGGAAAATATTAATATGAATCATATTTATTTTATGGCTAAGCTAACGAGTTTTATTTATCTTATGAACAGTATAAGCTAATAAGTTATGTTTAGAAAAGGAAATAATATATATATAAATTGTTTAATATGATAAAATAAACTAAAGAATATGTTAAACCGTTGAAAACTCTTTGATGCTTTACAAATATATATTCTCATATTTAATACTTTTACACATTACCAAACGTTTTTTTTAGTATTATAATCGAGAAAAGAAAAAATATAATGCATCACCTTACGATCGATCTTAATAGAAAATATTGAGAATTGAAAAATATGGAGTTTTATAGGATGTATCAAAAATGTACATTGTTCGGCAAATGGAAAAAAAAATCTTATTTTAGAAAATATTTAGGATTAGCACAGATTCTGAATCATTAATCTATAAATATTTTTGGTTGTACGGAAAATATAAAAAAAAAAATCTAAGTTAGTTAACATAAATGTATATTATATAATATAATGATATAAGTCAGTTAATATAAATGTATATATATATATTTATATATATATATATATATTTATATATATATATACATTGATAGACAATTTTTGTGTACTTCTGTTATCAAAAATCAGAATGAAGCGCGAAGCTAGGTTTGATGATACTGACTTCCTGGTTTCTTCATCTGTATAAAAAAAAGTGAGTTATGGTCGATGTCACGTGTTTATTGGTATGGAAAAATATCTAAAATTGTAATTATTTAATTAACATAGATTGGAGTGCAAGAAACGAAAGATATGCCCCAACCAAAGCTGGTGATAGTTACCAAACTGGTCGAGGGATTGGTCAATCCTACGTTGATGAGAGAGATTTATCCTTGGAAGGTTGTCGTGCTGCGAGGAAGAGAAGAAAGATTATTATGAGAGATAAGAAAGCCTTAAAACAAGATATTGGTTTGATTTATAATTTGTTCTGAATTATATATTTTGTTTTATCAAATTAATTATCAACAAATTTATAGTTGTATTAAACTTTTGTTATCTATGATCTTCTGTGTAGATTCCTTGCTTGATTCTTACAATAGTGCCGAGTTTGCTTGCTTTATAGCTACTGATCTGATTCTGAAAGACAAAATGATGAAGATAGCGATTCAGAAGAGCAATTGGGCGATATTATCGTGCCACAAGGAGAGAATACCGATGTTTCTCCTGTTAATAAAAAACGTTCTACGTCGAGGAAAGGAAAAAGGGCAACCAATAATGGTGTTGCTACCGCAGATGAACCAATTGTTCGGACCGACATAGTCTCAATTGTAAAACCGAGATTAGATGTTAAGGGTATTATTTTAGATTTATTAATTAACGTTTTATATTGGTTTTTGTAATTTAGTTCTTAAATTTTTATTATTACATAATAAAATCTTTTTTTTTAGGTTATTATGATGACGGTGATCCTATTTATATATGTGAGTTTTGCAAAGCTTATATGTGGTATGGAGAAAGGTTGGCAAAAAGGGCTACACGAGCTAAACCCAAGTTTTCAAAATGCTGCATGCAAGGCAAAGTTGTTCTTCCCTTGATTAGGGCTCCACCACAATCTCTATTATCGTATTTATACAATGTTGGTGATGAAAGGTCTCATTTTCGTGACCATATCCGTGCATATAACATGATGTTTTCTTTTACTTCGCTTGGAGGAAAAGTTAACAACTCAATCAACGATGGAAAAGGGCCATATGTTTTCCAGCTATGTGGTGAGAACTATCACTCAATAGGTGATACGATACCGGCTCATGGTGCGAATCCAGCATTCCTTCAGCTTTACATACATGACACCGCAAATGAAACATCCAACAGAATATCTGCATATGGGTAAGAAAAATTATGTTTGTTTTTTTACTGCTGTTTTTTGGTTTTTAAAATATAAAAAGTTCTAACGAATTGTTATTTTGATTCGTTTGTTTTTGGTGATAAAGGACGGTTGGTTCCACTTCAGCATTAAAAGAATCGGTTGTTCAAACACTTAAAAAAATGTTGGATAGACATAATCGTCACGTCAAAGCTTTCAGGACGGTACGAGATAAGTTTGGAAGTCTTGGGGATACCAGTGGTTTATGGTTAAAACTGGAATATGATAGAACATCAGATGGACGTACTACTAATTTGCCAACTGCAAAAGAAGTTGCTGCGTTGGTACCTAATGATTTCGATGTTGGAATCGAAACACGAGATATAGTTATTGAAAGTAGGTCTGGAAGATTGAAGAGAATCAGTGAATTGCATCCTGCTTATTTGCCTTTACAATATCCATTGTTGTTTCCGTATGGTGAAGATGGATTTAGACTCGGTATAGATATTGGATATGTAGATAAGAAGAGGAAGAAACGTTTGACGATTACTATGAGAGAGTTCTTTGCTTTTCGGGTTCAAGAGAGGTTTGGAGAATCTCCAACAATTGTAAAGTCCGGAAGATTGTACCAACAGGTTTTGGTTGACGCGTTCACGATGATCGAGACGAATAGACTTCGCTTCATATCAATGAATCAACAGAAACTTCGATCCGAGACTTTCGATAATATAAAGGATGCCGCTGATAAAGGAAATTCTGATCTTTCTGAGAAAGGTAGAAGAATTTTCATTCCTGCTTCTTTTACTGGTGGTACAAGATATATGCTTCAACATTATCTGGACGCTATGGCCACGTGCAAACATTTTGGATTTCCAGATTTGTTCATCACGTTCACGTGTAATCCAAAATGGCCTGAAATTACTAGGCATTTACAAAGACATAATTTGAAAGCAGAAGATAGACCAGACATATGCGCTCGAGTATTCAAAATGAAACTTGATGATCTCATGTACGAGCTAACTAAAAAAAATGTCTTGGGAGTTGTAAATGCTGGTACGCTCTATTTAAATGTAAATCTATATTGATGATATTTGCATATGATTTTTGATAACTAATTTATTTTTTATGTTTTTACGTGTTTTATGATAGCAATATATACAATAGAGTTCCAGAAGAGAGGACTTCCTCATGCTCATATCGTTCTTTTTTTGAGGCCCGAAGACAAACTAATGGTGATGATGTCGACAAGATTATATGTGCTGAGATTCCTGATAAGGAAACTGATCCTCATCTATATGAAATTATTGGTGATGTGATGATGCACGGACCATGTGGTGCTTTGGATAGGGATAGTGTTTGTATGGCTGATGGTAGATGTACCAAATTTTTTCCAAAGGCATTTAGTCCTGTTACTAAAGTTGATGATGTTGGATACCCGATATACAGGAGACGTGAAGACAAGAGATTTGTAACGAGGAAAGGATTCAATTGTGACAATGGTTATGTGGTTCCGTATAACAGAGAACTTTCTATTCAATATCGAGCTCATATTAATGTGGAATGGTGTATACAATCGCGTTCTGTCAAGTATTTTTTTAAATATATTCATAAAGGAGCTGATTATGTTCGCGCAGTAGTAGGCAAAGATGACGAAGATGATGAAGTTAACGAAGCATTTCAACTGTAGGTATGTTTCTTGCAATTTTCATTATTTATCTTATCAATGAAGTCTTCAATACCATCATTGATATTTACTGTATGTTATGTTTATGTATATATCACCTGGCGAGTCTAAATGGAGGATCGAGGGTTATGATACACATAGTCGTACAGTTTCTGTGACAAAACTCCCGTTTCATCTGCCGAATCAGCAATTAATTATATACAATGAAGATGATCCTGCTGAAGAAGTGGTTGAACGTGTTACCGTTGGTATGTCCAAATTCATGGCTTGGATGGAATGTAATAAAGAGTATGAAGAAGGTAGGTCTTTAACTTACGTAGAGTTTCCACATAAATTTGTTTTTGATACAAAGTTAAGGAAATGGAAACCAAGGAAGAAAGGGAAAACTATTGGTAGGATCACCTATGTTCCTATGTCTGTAGGAGAGACTTATTATTTGAGGCTCTTGCTCAATATAGTTAAAGTCCAACGTGTTTCAAAGATATAAGAACGGTTAAAGGGCATCATTATGATACATTCAAAGAAGTTTGCTTTGTCCTTGGGTTACTCGATGACGACAAAGAATACATTGAGGCTATAAAAGATGCAAGTTTATGGGTTAGTGCAATAACTATGCGTAGGTTGTTTGTAATTATGCTGACTACAAGAAGTGTTTCTATGCCTTAGAGAGTTTGGGATGCTACTTGGGATATTTTATCCGAAGACGTGTTATATACTCAAAGAAAAATTCAAAAAAAACCAGGTCAGTTTTTTAATCAATACTAAAATAATTATTTGTTTAACTATTTCACGTGATATGCTATATATTCATATTTCTGTTTGGGTTACTAATTTGCAGATCTTAAGCTGTCTACTGAGCAGGTTAAAAACCTTTGCTTAGCTGAGATAGAGATGCTTCTGCATACTGCTGGAAGTTCTCTTACAGATTTTTCATGTATGTCGTATCCAAATGATTTGGATATGACTATACGCGGTAATCCTCTTATTCGTGATGAAAAAAGTTATGATCGAGATTATTTGCGAGTTAGACATGATGAGTTGTTTACCACGATAACTGATGAACAACGACTTATCTATGATGAGATTCTAGAAGCTGTTTATTCAGGCTCTGGCGGAAGGTTTTTTGTTTATGGTTCTGGTGGTACCGGAAAACGTATCTATAGAGCTTATTAGGAGCCGCGTTACGTTCAAAAGGTGATATTGTTCTGAATGTTGCATCAAGTGGAATTGCTGCTTTGTTATTGCAAGGAGGTCGAACGGCCCATTCGAGATTTGCAATTCCAATTGTTGTTAATCGTTTTACGACGTGGGCAATCAAATCTCAATCAAACCTTGCAGAACTGATCGATGCATCTAAACTGATAATATGGGATGAAGCATTAATGATGAGTAGGGATTGTTACGAGACATTGGATAGAACCCTGAGAGATATATTAAAATGTGACAAGCCTTTTGGAGGTAAAGTTATCGTTTTTGGTGGAGATTTCAGGCAAATTTTGCCTGTTATTCCAAACGCAGGCAAAACAGAGATTCTTATGGCTACTTTAAATTCATCTCCCCTTTGGTTTGGATGTAAAGTGTTGAGGCATACACGTAACATGCGACTAATCCCTGGAGACAACAGTCGTGAGATGTGTGAGCTAGCATCTTTTACAAGGTGGATTCTTGATATTGGAGAAGGAAAAATAAATCCGAGTGATAGCGGGGAAAGCGAGATCGATATTCCGAGCGAACTATTGATTCATGATTGTGAGAATCCGATTAAAGCTATTGTTGATGAAGTTTATGGACAGGATTTTCACAAAAAGACTGATCCTAAGTTCTTTCAGGATAGGGCTATTTTGAGTCCAAGGAATGATGATGTTGGGCTTATAAATGATTACATGTTATCACAATTATAAGGTATACTTAAATAGTTAATTTTTGAAATGTTTTGTTATTTTCGTCTTTATTAATGTTTTAGATATTTTTTATTTGTAATGCTGATTATCATTTTGCATATAACAGGTGAGGAACGAACCTATCTAAGTTGTGATAGTATTGATCCTTCTGATAGAGAAATTGATACGGATGATGCATCTGAAATTCCCTCTCAGAGTGTTCACTTAGACAGCAAAAAAGATCCAGGTAATATGATATATACAGAAGAGTTTCTAAACAGTATCAAAGTTTCTGGTTTACCCAACCATTTTTTGCGTTTAAGAGCCGGTACTCCTGTTATGTTGCTGAGGAATATTGATCCTAGGAATGGTTTGTGTAATGGAACTAGGTTACTTATTACTCAGATGGCCAATTATGTCCTAAAGGCTATAATAATAACTGGTGACAAAATAGGAGAGAAAGTTCTTATTCCTAGGATATTTTTATCTCCGACAGAGACTAAATTTCCTTTCAGAATGAGGCGCAAACAGTTTCCAATTACCCTTGCTTTTGCGATGACGATAAACAAGAGTCAGGGCCAGACACTTGCTAAAGTTGGATTGTATCTGCCTAAACCAGTCTTTACACATGGTCAACTGTATGTTGTTGTTTCGCGGGTAACATCCAAATCAGGACTAAAAATCTTAATTACGGACAAAGACAAAAAGCCTCAAAGGAAGACATTAAATGTTGTATACAAGGATGTCTTTGATAATATTTAGTCGCTTTGTTGTTTTTGTGGCATTGCTTTTCTCTGTTCTATTGTTGTTTTAAAACTCGATCAGTATTTATTTGATTCTTGCTTAGCAAAAAGAAAAATTTATCATCTATGAGTTATATTTTAAGGTTGGATTAGATTTAGATACAAAAATAATTCACTATTTATTTACTGATTCACTTTTTATTTAATGAATTTATTGATTTAATATATATCATAATAATCATATAATAATATCATCAAATAATATATCATCAAATACCATAAAGGAGATAAGTCAAAAATATTACATAAATATGGCCATTCAAAGTTTTTTAAGTGCTAACCATAAAATAAAAATATAGTAGCAAGAAAATTTCAAAGAAAATATAGTTCACCATCAACTATATTCTCAACTTTCTCTTCCTCTTCCCATTCTTCACCTTCTTCTCTGACTACAAGACGGAAAATATAAAAATAACGGTTATATCAAGTAATTTCCTAAAAGTTCTCTATAATTTAATGAAAAATTTAACTGATTACCCATTCCGCTGTATCCATATGCCTGATCTCTGTCTCAACGAATCAACAATTTATGCATTTTAAACCTATTTCAAGATCTAGCCGCAGTTCATGTTTCCCTTTTTTACAGCGTGATTTTGGAGATTCATCAGTTGATATCTCATTATCAGTCTATAGAGAGATATTACAAACAAAAAAAATTGTTATACATTCTAAAATCATGGATCTCTAATCGAAAATATATTATTAATTAAATATGAATGAAAGTATAACTTACTTCTTTGATAGTTGGTGTAACTTTTTCAATTGGTTTGCTTTGCGATTCCATTTCTTCCCAAATCATATTTAGTTCGATCTCCCAATCAGATGGCATAGGTGGTGACTTAGGTTCATCCTCACCGAAACACATTCTCAATGGTGCTGGTGTGATTACGAGAAGTCCATTTTCATCGTATTTCTTTTGTTCTTTGTTCTCCATTTTTTTTTTGTTTGTTTGTTTGGTTTGCTAATAAAGAATGGTAAAAGCGGAGACGTTTTGAAGACCTTTGGGTTTGTAAATATATTCAGTTTTCTCAAGTTTCAATGTTTTTGGGAGAAATACTATTTAGTGGTTACACAACGACTTTGAGTCTTTGACTTTAACTGATATCTCATTATATAATTTAATGCAATCAAAACTACAAACAATACTTTATCATGATATATATTATAACACAGAAAATCTGAATTACAAAAACAATAGATAAATATATATATATATATATATATATATATATATTGTAATTTGCTTTCTAAATAAAACTTTATTCTTTCATAGATAATCCCACTTCAGTATTTTTGTATAAGTTACATACCATGTTCATAAAGTAAAAGTTATTCACTTTTCTCATAAAGTATGATAGTCTTCTACTTATTATTACATTATCCAAGAAGATATTGATACTTACAAAAATAACAATTTTTATTATTCTATGAGAAATATCAAAATAGACTCCTTATTACGTACATAATTTAATGATTTAGGATAATTATCACCTAGAAGTTTTCATTTCAATTGATTTTATTCTTTTTCCTTTTGTGGTTAAATCTTAAGGCAAATTAGTTAAGCAAGTTTTGGAATTTAATTTATGACGTAATGTAAAATTTACATTTAGTTTGGATTGTGATTTGTTTTTGAAGATATTTACAAATATTTAATGAGTAATATTCGGAATATTTATATTTTGCGAATATACTTTTTATGTTCATTTATGCATATATATATGTGTACTTTGTTGATTTGTTCACGGTCTTCAAGAAAGATTAACATTGAGTGATGGCAAATTATGATTTTGTTCGAACACTGAGCTCACGGAGATCTGATGGGAAAATTGTGGTAAAAATATTGAAAAAATGGAAGGTGGATTGTTCGTGTAGCAAGAGAAGCTTAAATTTGATCGTTGTCGACGAACATGTATTTTAATTATATTTCGTGATATTTTTATATATATATACATGTATTATTATTATTCTGATTACGATATTTTGATTTTTTTGTATATTGATGTAGGGTTCTAGAATACATATTCGGGTAAATAACCAAATGATGGACTATTTCGATCGGAATTATATAGAAGAACAATGGATCATGTTATCTGGAATTCTTTTGAATCCTTATAATTGGAGAACTGTCGTAAATATTACGAAATATGATTATGTTATTACTTTAACGAAAAATACTATCATTTTACCGGTTCTACCGGTAACAAACAATTCATTCCATAATTTTCTCTCTTTCTTATCAATTTATGAGTACCCAAGTGAGCATTATTATTTGATTGGTGAGTTTGATTTTAATTTCGAAATATAAAAGAAAATTAATTGTTTTAATTCATCGTTTTGATTTAGTTTAATTGTAAACTCAGATTTGACAGGATTGGTCGAAGATGCTAGGTACTTTACTATCACGTATCCAGATGGTACGACGAGGGCATCAATTCGGTTTCGTATCATAGACGATGAGTAAGTCAATTTACCTATAATTTTTATATTTAATTAGTTCTTAATAAATTTGTTTGTCAAAACATAGGGATGTAATGCTTGAGTGTATTGCTCATGGTGCGTTAGCATTTGAGATAAATGAAAAGTGTGTGGAGTCTAAAGGACCTTTTACTATTTGTGTTTTAACGGATTGGTGCGTCATAATTAATCGGGATATGTGTTCTGATGCTACGATTTTTTTTGTTTTATAATTAATGTTTTATAAACTAAAACGAATCAAATTATGAACGTTTTTAGAGAACGTGATTATCCAAGATCATGAAGAACATGGTTTATCCCGTTTTGACGTTGTTCAAGATATCAATCAAGTATCCATTTTAAAATCCAAGTAAGTAATTTTATTGATAATATTTATATTTGAATTAAAGGAACAACAATATTTCAGGATAATAAATAAGTAGGTTGATTGATATACCTTTAAAATCAATATTTCAGGATTTGGAACAAGATCAATTCAGGATTTGGAAGAGGTTGAATTATTTGGATGCAGCTGATATCTTATTGCCCTAATCTACTAAATTTATTAGTAATTAATAATGTTTTCAATATCATTCATACTGTTAATGTGTTATCTTAATATTTTCTAATTTTATTACGTATAATAATTCTTTCATCTAATTAAAGGGTTTTAAAATTCAGAATAATGAGAAAAAAGTCAAACAAAATTGTCAAACAAAATAAATGAAAACATAAAATGAAATTGATAGATTCAATAGCTAGGAAAAATAGGTGAGTGATCAAAAAAGTAGTCATCTTCAATGTTGTTAAAATCATCTGTGTAGTCAAGCCTGCAAGAACAAGATAAATAATGAGTCGAATATTCAACAATTTTGTTTAGGAAATTTACAAGATGATAACGGTGAACAATGCTTACATAAAATGAGAATTTTCGACTTCAGGAATTGGAGGATCGAACAATATTTCAGAGAATTCTCGACCAGAACAAACACGTATTTCATCTATACAATATGGAAAATTATATTAGCTACAATTGATATAAATATAAATTGATATATGGTTGGTCGATAGAAATAACCTCCATATCGATACATCTCCCAAAATCTCAATACACAGAAAACGATTTTGCGACGAGGAGTGTTTTTCCATAAGGATTCAAAATGTTCAGCATCTCTTCCCCACACTATGCAATTGATGTCGACACCCCTAAAAACCAGAATTAATATATCATTTTCCTTGACATCGAGAATATGATAGTAAAGATTTATATATATATTAGTCTTTGTATCAATGGATTCTTACTCAAAATCTCTAATTGTAAATTTTAGAACACTTGAGTTGATTCTCTGATTTCCGATCCAAAATTGGTCTTGACGTTCCAATTGACAAACTTTGATAATACCTCCGATCAAATCAACTAGCATAAAGCAATATATTCATATAGTTAAGTAGAGTATTAATTAATCTAATTGAGTATAATAAAATACAAATAAAACATACCAACTTCTATGTTTTCCATCAGAGAATCGTCAAGGACTCTTCTAAAATTAGCAAATGAATACAACTGGTCATCTGATTTAGGCGATGTCTTCTCAACATGAGTATCCTCATCGATACAGATATGGAGACCATTGACTGTAATCCTCGAAGTTCCCGTGTGTGAAGTAATTTTGAAGTTACCAATGAAGTACCAATCTTTATCACACATCATGCCTTCATAACGGTCTACTAAACGATTCGGAATCGATGCACGTATTCGATCACCCTAGATTTTCAGTTAAAAAATAATGGTGGTATTGATAATATATTAAGATTCAGACAGTATGTTATTTTTGAAGTTATACTTACATGTTCGTCTGCGAATATAAACGATCGCTGAATACCGTGAACACCTAGACTTTCCTCGACACTCTTTATAATTTGAACACAGATAGAAGATCGATCAGATGCTATACTTAAATCAGAGATCATCGTGCAAGGAGACATTTTTTTCAAAAATAGATGCAGTTATTCTCAACAATGAATATAATCGGATTACGAGTAACAAAAGGGTACTACTTTAAAGTGAAAACCACCGTTACGACAACCAATAATAGTTTTTGCAATGTTTTGAAAAATAACGGTTATGTTTACCACCGCTAATTTAGTTGAATATATATGCCATGTTTTGTTATAATTATAATATAAGAATTATGAAAATCAATAATAGAAAGCCTATAAAAATTCAATACAGTCATAAATAAAACATCACCATCAAGAGTCTCTATTTATGTTAAACTTCTATTAAGGTTTAATATATATCGAGAAATTTTCAAATATATATGATGAATTGTATATCATTCAAATTTTAGGAGTTATCTTAGAATTTCTTTTAAATTTGCATAAACATTCTTTCGTTCAATGTATATATAAGTACATAAATTATGCATAATCTCAGATATAAAATTATATTATATAACTTCTTAAAAGTATAAAGCCCGCGCTTGGCGCGGGCAGTCACCTAGTATTTAAATATGTGTGTTAACAAGTACTAAATTTGATAAATAATTTTGTAATTGATTTTTCCTATAACTATTAACAAACAACTTTTGGATGTCTTCTTTTAGTACATGATTAATGATTAAGATGTAAAATTTTTAATAGGCAATACGGTGAAAGAGAACGTGTTGTTCATCCACGGCTTCATATCTTCATCGGCGTTTTGTGTAAGTGTAGAACACAGAGATTCTTCTAAAAAATGCAAAACTCTTATTGCTTTATTATTAAGAATCACTTAGATAATCTTCTCAGATCTGTCTAATCAGATTTACACGATCTTGCCTAGGGACTCATCACTGACCAATTCTTAATCTACCCAACCTAACACAACAACAGCTGTGTAACTAAAGGACAATCACTCACCAAGAACCCTAATCTCTCTCTCAGTTTCTTGTGATGATCTCTCTTTCTTTTTGCTTAGTTCGGCCAACCCTACTAAGCTCTTCTCATCAGGAATATATACCACATCTTCAATTACGCATGTGTATATCTCCTTCCCTCTTCTTGTTGCGATTCTGATCTTCCTTTACAGATATGTAAGATTTCCTCTCTCTCCTTGCTGTAGTCGTGCCACATCACCTTTTTTTCCAAAGCTTGCGTGTCACGTGCAACTTCCAAACATTTCCCGCTCTTCTATGTGTCACACACATCGCCTTGATGAATTGCCAAACTTACATTCTCCCCCTTTTTATCTGAATGTGCTGCTCCAAGCTTCCTGAGACAAGAACAACCACACACAACCAAAAACACACAAAGAAACCATCTATGTATGTGCAGTTAATGCGAGTGAATGCTTAGAGCAAAAAAAATTTCCACCCAAAACGCAAAAGCACATTGTTCGATAATTAAAACAACCGATTGACTCAAACAGTCCAAAATACCCAACATAGAGTTCAATCACCCGACAAACACATTCAAAGAAAGGCAAAGAGAAACATTAGAACTCGTCTAGTTTCCGGCCAATTCATTGTCACCGTCAGAGTCTTCACTCTGCTCCCCCTCAGCCGATCCACCATCATCCTGCTCCCCCTCAGTCAAACCGTCGTCATTTGAGGCACCGTGATCCACTGCTTGTTTCCTTAGCTCCTCATATTCTCCCACTGCTTGAGAGCATATTCAGATAAAAACAACTTGGAAATCACAAACACAGCAGACAGCAAAACTTACCTTGAACACGGATCTGAATCCGCTTGAGCCATGTAGCCAGCTGTTCCAGATCAGCAGCAAGAGATGGTGCAACCTGAGGCTCATCATCACCTGATCCTTTCCCAGCTTTTGGATCTAAGGTGATCTTGAGGGGAAACCCTTCAAGTGGCCGATCACCACGATGTCTTGGTACCACTCGCTGAAAGCGAAGTAGCTGAAAGATGAGATTCGGGAACATAAACTTGTTGTTGACCATGTCAGCAGTGCGCGCAGCCGTCAGGATTTGGTCGTATACCATTTTGCCAAAGTTAAATTTGTTCCCCCGAACAATGTAGGCTAGAAGACGAATATGTTCCTTGACCATCGTCGTATTGTTGGTAGTCGGCATCCAGTTGCAGCAGCAGAGTTTGTAGATGACTCCGTTGACGGGAGTGAGATGACGAGAACGGAAGCCCTTCCAGCGATTTTTTCTACCTCAAGAAACCAAGTGCACAGCGTCATCGATGTTGATTTGCTCCCAGTCACCGTAGGGGAGAGAGTCATCCAACAGAAACATCTTATTAATAATCTCTGGTGTAAACTCAAACATCTGGCCACGAATGTAGATGAGATTCGTCCCATTCCGGTACTCCAAGTCACCCACATTAGCGTAGAACTCATGGACCACCGTAGGGCGTTACGGTTCCACATCAAGAACAGTGTATATCAGACCAGCTTCATCGAGGATCTTCCGAGCTCCGACCAGCTTTGGATCATCAAGAGGGAGGTATTTTTTATTGTGAAAGGGGCGAACGCGGAAAGAGGCAAACCTGTCCTGAGCAGCGAGTGAGGCGAAATTGTTGTGAGGTCGACGGTAAGGGTATGTGAGCTCAGGATGCATGCGGTCATGCTCCACTTGTGCACGCCGATTTGATGCATATCTTCCCTCTATATCCAGGTAGAGAGGATGATCAGGTTCACGCGGGTCAACAAAGTCATCGAGATCCACCGCAGAGTCCTCCTCCATCTCGTCGGCCGAGGATTGGGCAAAGGGGTTTGAGAACTCTGCTCTCGACTCAGAAGGCCCTTCGAACAGATGGCTGAATTCATCCGCACCAGTAGATCCATCAGTATCGTCATCTTCAGCACTTGGGATTTCGATGGGCTCTTTCCCAGGACGCTGAAGAGCCTTTCGTTTCGCCCGAAGACGCATGAGTGCTTCTGCGAGGGTTTCTTTGTCATGATGAGCGCGGCGGCGTGAGGCTTCGATTGCGGAAGCAAGAAGCTTAGCGGTGGCAGAGCAAGTATTGCGCGGCATCGTGAGAGACTGGTTTGCACGGGGAGTCACCTACGGAGTGGCACACGATTAGGGTTTGTGGCACATGAAACGTCATCAGCACCTTTTAAAGTCTCGTGGGAAATAACCCTAGTACCACACTCAGCCCATCATTAGCGCAACATTGGGCCTACCAGCCCAGACAAGATAAACGATATCAAAAGCCCATTCACAGAAAAACTTACGAGACTGCATTCCACTTTTCAGGACAGGCCTAACACTTGTAGCAGGATTCGGTACGGACCCCATGCTCTGACTTAACATGTTGCTAAGTAAAAGAATAAAATAGGCTCAAACATGACAGATTCACAGGATTAGTGGGAGTGTGACACACGTAGGCATGTTGATGGGAGGGAGAGTATACAAACACAAATCAGTTCAAAGAATTTACCGAGAAATCTCCTTCTATGACCCAGATGTGCGGCATTCCCTTAGCCAAGGAGCCTTCACACACCTGATCAACTTGGGAACAGAAAACCTTGTTGCCATCTGTCGATCTCTAAAGAAACTATGGAGACATACAACGTCATACTTTTCAGGGGCGTATTCTTCACCTTCCACTGGTATAGTATATCACGTGAGACAAATACAGAGACTTAGTCCAACCACAAAGTATAGGGAATGAGACACTGGTGCTGCATACCCTCAGCTGAGGAGCATTCACACCCAAGCGGATTATCATTGTTCTCGGAATTACAAATTTTACATGTATCCCTTTGATAGTCTGCAACTGGTTGAAGCTAAATCTCTGCTTTCGCTACTGTCGTTCACCTGTGCAGTATACCCTCAGCCGAGGAGCTTTCACACAGCCACCAGAAAGAATACCAGACATAAGCGTGTTTAAAATCATATTCCCCCTTACTTCGCAGACGTTGACATCTTAGCTCAATCATGTCAGTGATCAAATCAGACGTGAAGTGTGGCGACACCCCAGTCCAATCTGAGTGACAATCATGTTGAGATACAGCGATCCTTAGTCGAACAGTCAGCAACAAACTCTCTATCCCTGTCATTGACTTGCCATGGAGAGATTTTTTTTTTATACACAAAGCACTGTACACACACACCATACTCCCCCATCACATCACCAGACTAATGTTCACACACACCAAGGGCCTTGCGTAAGTGCAGAAAGCTGTTAAGATCCAACGGTTTAGTGAAAATGCCAGCCAACTGATACTCAGATGCAACATGTTCAATCATTGCAAGTTTATCCTCGACCAAACCTCGCACAAAGTGATGCCTAGTGTCAATATGCGTAGTCCGTGAATGCTGAACAGGATTCTATGTCAAATCAATTGCAATTTTGTTGTTGCACTTAACAATGAATGAGCCTGAGTGGATACCATAGTCTGAGAGCATCTGTTTCATCCACAAGAGTTGTGTGCAACAGCTGCCCAGAGCCACATACTCAGCTTCTGCCGTTGAGAGAGACACACCGTTCTGCTTCTTCCTATGCCATGAGACCATATTGTTTCCCAAGAAAAACAGCCTCCAGACGTGCTCTTCCTGTCATCAAGACAACTGGCCCAATCTGCATCACAATAACCAGCCAGACTCAAGTTTGTTTCCTTGGTATAGTAGATCCCGTACTCAGGAGTCCCCTTGATGTATTTGATGACACGCTTCAGTGCGGTGAGATGAGACAGTCGCGGTGATGCCTGATATCGTGCACACAGTCCCACGCTCAAATAGATATCTAGACGGATTGCCAAGAGATAGAGCAGGCTCCCAATCATGGCCCGATAGAGTTTTTCATCAACACGTTGTCCTTCCACATCTTTAGACAATTTGCTTGATGTGCTCATAGGAGTGCTCGCGGGTTTGCTCGTCTGCATCTCAAATCTTTTAATTAGATTCTTGGAGTAAGTGCTTTGTGACACAAATATCCCCTCAGAAGTTTGCTTAATTTGCAGACCCAGAAAGTAGCTCAATTCACTCACAATACTCATTTGAAACTCTCTAGTCATGGTTTGCACAAATTTATCAACCATGTCCTGTCGTGTAGCTCCAAAGATAATATCATCCACATACACTTGGACAATCAGCAACTCTTGCTTTGCACACTGAATGAACAAAGTATCAACTCCACCCCTCTGAAAACCAGCTGCTAGAAGAAATTGAGCCAGCCTCTCATACCAGGCGCGAGGAGCTTGTTTCAACCCATATAGAGCACGTTTCAACTTGTACACGTGATTTGGAAAGCTCGGATCTTCAAATCCTTTAGGTTGTGCGACATACACCTCCTCTTGCAGCAGACCATTAAAGAAGGCACTCTTTACGTCCATCTGGTACAGGGTGATGTTCATTTTACATGTGATTCCAAACAGAAGTCGAATTGACTCCAACCTAGCAACAGGGGCGAAGGTTTCATCAAAGCCGATGCCTTCAATTTGACAGTACTCCTGTGTCACCAGACATGCCTTGTTCCGGATCACATTACCATCTTCATCGGTTTTGTTTTTAAATATCCACTTTGTTCCCACTATGTTGACATTGTCTGGTGGAAGTACTAGGTTCCAAACATCAAGCCTGACAAACTGTTCAAGTTCCTCGTGACAGGCAGCAACCAAGAACTCATCCTCGAGAGCTTGTTGGATGGTATTTGGCTCAACAAACGATATGAAGTAAGCCAGTTTCACCATGGCTTTGAAATCAATTTTCATGTTTCGAGTCGTTCTGGCATCATGAATATCTCTGATGAGGTCATCAACAGAGTGATTCCGATGAACTTGAGTAGGAAACTTGCCTAGCTCATTGGATTGCTCCCTCTCTTCATTCTCATTCAAGTCACTGGTTTCTGCAGGTGACACATCCTGATCTGAGTTACACAACCCATCTTCCACAAACTCCTCCAGTGTGACTGTACTTTGATCATCAAAGACAACATTGATGCATTCTCCCACCATTCGAGTCCTATGATCATAACTACGAAAGACTCGACTGTTAGTAGCATAACCAAGGAAAATTCCTGTATCACTCCTTGAGTCAAACTTTCCAAGATTATCCTTGTCGTTCAGGATGTAACACACACACCCAAAGATGTGGAAGTAGCTCAGGTTGAGAGTTTTCCTATTCCAAATTTCATACGGAGTTGTCTTAGTTCCAGGCTTGACATACACTCTATTAATGATATAGCAGGCTGTGTTGATCGCTTCAGCCCAGAATCGAGGAGAAACATTGTTTCCATGAAGCATTGCCCTTGCCATTTCTTGAAGCGTCCGATTTTTTCGTTCCACCAATCTATTCTGTTGAGGGGTTCGAGGTGCGGAGTACAGATGTCGGATCCCTTGACTCTGGCAGAACCTTTCAAACACATCATTCTGGAATTCACCACCATGGTCACTCCGTATTTGAATGATGTTTCCCTTCTCAGTTTTCAGTTGGAGAGCCAGAATTTTGAAACTTTCAGCTGCCTCAGATTTTTCCCTTAGAAAACTGACCCATGTGTATCTGGAAAAATCATCTACCACAACAAAGATGTACTTCTCGCCGTTTATACTCTCAGTCTGAATAGGTCCCATAAGGTCCATATGCATCAACTCCAGAATTCTCGATGATCTGGTTTCACTGAGAGCCTTGTGTTGAACCTTAACCTGCTTACCTTTTTGACATGCATCACACACTGTCTCAGTGGTCGTTTCCAGAGCTGGAATCCCCCTGACCACTTCTGCCTTGACCAACTTGGTGAGACCATTGACATTCATGTGTCCAAGTCTCTTATGCCACAGATCCAACTGAGATTGTCTCACAGACAAACACTGATGAGATATACTCCACATATAGCAATTGTTCCCGGACCTGATTCCAGAGAGCATGGTGTTCCCTCGTTCATCCACAACCTTACAATCTGTTCGGGTAAAGATCACTTGCAGACCCTCGTCACATAATTGGCTGACACCTATCAGGTTTGCCTTCAGTCCATGAACATAGTACACATTCAGAAGCTGCGGTTGATCATCACCTATCAGTGGTCCAACTCCCAGAATTTTACCTTGTCCACCATCACCAAAAGTTACTTGTCCTCCTTTGACTTTATTAAGGTTCTGAAAGCACTTTTGGTTTTCTGTCATATGTCTGGAACACCCGCTGTCAAAGTACCATTATGTTCCTACTTCATTGTCAGTGGAGGTATAGGCGACATTTCTTACCATCTCCGACTCAATGATTTCCATACGAGTAAAGTTACAGATCACATTCTTTTCAACATCGTCCATTCTGCCACGTTTGTCAGTGTAACTGCTGCCATACAGGTCCTTTTTGGAAATCCACACCTTTCCAAACACCTTAGGTTCAGGATAACACAACTTACTCCTCCAGGCCTTCTTTATACGGTTTCTAAGTTTGAAGCAGTTCTTGCGCTTGTGTCTTTCTTTGTTACAGAAGTAGCATACACGCTTTCTCTTGCCTTTTGGTACAGACATCTGATGCGCCTGTGTAGCTGTGTTTCCATCCGCAGGTTCGGCCTCTGTCCTCTTTGTATCCATGATAGCTTGAGTTTTCCCACTACTTTCTGCATGACTAGAGTCAAGTTCACTGATGGAGGTACCACCAAAAACAAAGCCTGAGAGGTTTCCTGTATGGGGTGTGAGTTTTTCAACTTGAAATCCCCCAGTATAGTCTAGCCCCCAGTTCTTCTTGGGTGGTTGCCCTGAGGAGAGAATCTGATCAAGGCATTCAGCACCTGTGTTTAGCATCCGGATCTTTTTGTGATTTTCCACGAGTTGACTCTGCAGGTTTCAGGCCTTCTCTTTTTCCTCGTTACCACCTCTCTCAAGTTTTCCAGCTTATTCTCTAGAATTTTCCTTTTTTCTTGCTCCAGGGCAAGCTCGTTCTGCAGGTCAGGTGCTTTAGTATTGGACGGCTTTGTTGGCTCAGAGTTTGCCCTTGTCTCATGATCTTGAGTAGACGTCTTTTCCATTTCTAGGATGTTAAGCTGGGCCTTCATCAGAGCCTTGTCTTTGATCAACTGCAGATTTTCGGAACTCAGCTTCACCCAGCTGTCATACAGTTCCTGTATCCTGCTTTGGGATCGATATCATCGTCGGAGTCTGAATCTGAATCACCCGTTTTAATCTCATTTATTCCCTCATCATCAGCAGTGAATGCAACGAAGTTCAGCAGCAGGTTCTCATTCACATCTTCTTCTTCATCTGAGTCAGAGTCTTCAAACACTATCATCAACTTATCACTTGGCTTCATGTTGTTAGGACACTCGTTTCTGGTATGTCCAAAACCTTTGCACTCGATGCACTTCAGCTCCTTCCTCTTAGTCAGTGGGCATTCATTTCTGAAGTGTCCAAACCCTTCACACTCATGACACTGGAGATCCCTCTTTCTGGAGTTTCCAGAGCGTTCCCCATCAGCTCTCGTTCCACGATAATTTCCTCTGTCACCATCTGATCTTTGAATTTTTGTGAATCTATTCTGACCTTTCTCCACCTTCTTCAGCATTTTGTTGAAGTTCTTGGCAAGCAAACTTAGATTTTCCTCGACCTGAGTCATCCGATCTGTCTCCCCTGTCGCTGCAAAAGCAATCCCTTTCTAAGTTACCTTCTGATCATCAGAGGCTTCCATTTCTTCAGCCTTTAAGAGACCGACCAGTTTGTCAAACTCCAGGTTGTCTGTGTCCATGGAGTACTTTACCACTGTCTTATGTGCAGCAAACTTGGAGGGTAAGCACCTGAGAAGTTTCTTAACCAATTTTTTGTCTTTATATTTCTTCCCAAGAACTACAGCTTCATTGGCTATAGTGATCAGTTTGGTTGTGAAGCTGGCGACAGACTCGTCAGATCCCATTTTGAGGTTCTCAAACTCCGATGCAAGGTGGTCTATCCGAGTTCTTTTCAAGCTTGTGTCTCCCTCAAAATGATTCACCAGTGTTTCCCATGCTTCCTTAGCAGATTCACATCCCTGAATGATTCCAAATTCATCCAGATCCACTGCAGCAAAGATAGCCGATATAGCCTTTGAGTTGTACTTAGACAGATTTTTGTCAACCTCTGTCCAGGTATTCTTTGGCTTCGGAATCTGCACCTTATTCCCTTCTTTGTCTTCGGATGCCACAGTTGGGTAGGTCCACCCTTGTTCAACGGCTGTCCACGCATCTTCATCTATCCCTCTAATTAGGTGTTGCATACGAGCCTTCCAGTGTCCAAAGTTCCCGGCTCGAAGCAGAAGAGGTTTTTGCACAGCAATGAGATCTTTTGAGGTCTCCATGTTCACCAAGGATCTCAACCTGATGTAGAAGAGATTTCCACGATAGGTGACCCGCTCTGATACCAAATATAAGTGTAGAACACAGAGATTCTTCTCAAAAATGCAAAACTCTTATTGCTTTATTATTAAAAATCACTTAGACAATCTTCTCAGATCTGTCTAATCAGATTTACACGACCTTGCCTAACAACTCGTCACTGACCAATTCCTAATCTACCCAACCTAACACAACAACAGCTGTGTAACTAAAGGACAATCACGAACCATAATCTCTCTCTCAATTTCTTGTGATGATCTCTCTTTCTTTTTGCTTAGTTCGGCCAACCCTACTAAGCTCTTCTCATCAGAAATATACCACATCTTCAATTACGCATGTGTATCTCCTTCCCTTTTCTTGTTGCGATTCTGATCTTCCTTTACAGATATGTAAGATCTCCTCTCTCGCCTTGCTGTAGTCGTGCCACATCACCTTTCTTTCCAAAGCTTGCGTGTCACGTGCAACTTCCAAACATTTCCCGCTTTTCTATGTGTCACACACATCGCCTTGATGAACTGCCGAACTTACATTGTGGACAGAGACGGTTTTTCCTAGCTTGTCGAATTCAAATTATAGACTGTTTGCCGTAGATCTTTTAGTGTTTGGGAAGAGCCCTAAGCCTACGGATTCACTTTACACTATGAGAGAGCATGTGGAGATGATTGAGAGATCGGTACTGCTTAAACACAATTTGAAGTCGTTCCACATTGTGGCTCACTCTTTGGGTTGCATCTTGGCTCTTGGCTTAGTCGCTAGGCACAGCGGTTCTATCAATTCACTAACCCTCCTCGCTCCTGTTAGCTAACTCAATTAATCTGCCTCATATTCATATATAATAAAAAAATGAGTTACTTTATTAATCAATATAAATACGTAAGAGCCCAAAGGACTATATATACGCATTCATATATCTTGACGCCTATTGATATAACTCTATAAGTTGGTAACATTTATACATGTATAAAATTTACTGAAGTTTGACACGTGTGCGTGTATGGCGAAGCCGTACCATCCGGTGCCGGTGTCGGAGGCGGAGCCAAGGCAGTATGTGATGAGGAAAGTGGCGCCGCGGCGAGTTTGGCCACCGATGGCGTTTGGAGCGTCAATGGCGTGTTGGTATGAACACATTAGCCGAACCATTTGTCTCCTCATTTGCAAGAACCATCGTCTTTGGCAATTTCTTGCCAAACTCATAACCCGTAAATCTGTAATAATAGGTATCTAATTCTTCATCAAATTCAATTAACGTACTCATATATTAAAATAGATATAGGTATGATATAAATGGCGTAAACTTTTATCAGTTTACATATAGCTAGAAATATATTGACACAAGAGGAAAATAAAAGGACTTAGGCAACCTAACGATGAAGAGGTAAGCTAATAGCTAATATTAAGTTCCAAGTTTCCAACCTAACCAACCTACTAGTGATTGGAGCATTTTGAATGTTACTTTGCATTGTGTCATGCCTATTTATAGTATTATTAACTCTATTCCATCTATAGTGTGCAATTATTTATGATTATCTCTATTCTGTATCTATGGCATATAATCAACTCTACTATATCTATGGTTGGAGTTAATTGGAACAATAAGAATTACTAATAATATCAGATTCCCTACAGCTTAAGTAGAAACTATTAAGATTCCGACATAGAAGCTAAGAAAGTAAGCGAGTAAGAGAAAATTAAAGTAACGTGTGTTTGGAATGTGACTTTGCAATATGTCATTACTATAGTTCACTATGTATTTAGTTTCCATTTATAGATGATTTCTAAATAGAATTAGTGGTTGGAGACATAATTGTATTAGAATAATAAAAAAATGCAAAAAATATCATCAGATCCCTAGAACAGGATCCTATGAAGCAAAACATAAGTTTCACGATTTTGTGTAATTTCTTCAACTAATTCTCAATGCAGGACAATAAACTTTCTAATAGAAGGTTTTGTGTCACACGCATAACGCAGCGTGGCACACTCTACACAACATAATATGTGGAATAGGGAGCAAACTCGATATTTATCTGACATGGTACGAGATAAGCTGAATTGCAATGTCTTCATCTTCCATGGAGAGACGATGAGGTCGTACCTGTTGAGTGTAGTTACAATGTTCAAAGTCGGGTTCCTCGAGCACGAGTTAAGGTGGTTGAGAACAAAGATCACATTACTTTAGTTGTCGGAAGACAGCAAGAGTTTGCTAGAGAGCTCGAGAAGATTTGGAAGACGTCAAGTTTGTGATTTGCTATCAAAGTATATTGATATAATTCAAAAATTAAGCGAAACCCTTTTGAGTGATTTTAAGTACTTAAAGCTTTTCTGCTGCATCGTTATTATTTATTGAGTTTGATACTCTGAGAAGAAAGAAAAGAGATGATTACTAACAATAATAATTCTATTTTGCTTATTATTATAATGACTTGGTTATGTGATTAAAGACTAGCTTATGCTTTTGGCCATTATATAATTCTAGGAATCGAAAAGATAAATGATCTAAGGCAGTGCTTTGATATGATACAAGACTGATCCATTCAAACCATAACAAAACCACTAGTTTTTGTTTGCCAACAAACCAAAAATAAAAAGCTAAATTAAAACTTGGGAAAATGTCTGAAATCGTTTCACCTAATAAGAACAATGGGGAATGATAAGATGAGCAGAATTTGAGTTTTTTTTTTTGTGTGTTTTCACCTGTGCTTGCGTTTCGATGGTGGAATATTCTTCATGCTGCTTCTACCGCCTCCACCGCTAGTTCCAGGACGCGATTTCCCAAACGCTTTCATCTTCCTTCTCTTCCTCTCTTCCTCACTATCAGACTCATCTCCATGCTCTCTGTCTGCATTGGTAGCTTCTCTCTCCAGCTCGTCCCAAGTCAACCCTTTCTCTTCCTCTGACTCTTGCTCCGAGTCCTCATCTTCTTCGTCCTCTGACTCAACCAGTGACTCGCTCTCTGAAGCCTCATCCTCTGACTCTGACTCAACCTCCACATCTGATGGCTCATATCCTTTGTCTGACTCCTCGGAGCCACCAGATTCAGAGTCGCTTCCGTCCAAGTTCAAAAACTCCCATCCTCCATCGTCCACAAAGCTCTGTGGATCATCTGTGATCGTCTTCAGGATCTGTCTCCAGTTCAGGTTCAGTTTGCTCTCGTAGTACTTTATATCGGTAGTGTCAAGCCACTCCTTTATCCCTTCTAGAGAGCTTGTGGGAATCGAGTCAACCCTGAGAACATCTTTTTTGAAGTCCTTGAAGATGATGGCCATGTCAAAGTTCTTCTGCCCAAACCCAACTCTCTCGAGATTCACAATCTCAATCTCACTTAGGCTGACCACGAAAAATGGGGTTTCAGTAAGCTCAACCAGGCAGCTGGAGGTCGGGATGATGAAGGTGGATGCCTTGTGCGGGACACCATGAAAACCAAGCTCTCTCAGAGGTTGATCAAACTCAAGGTCCAAACTTGCAAATTGCGGTAGTTGCCACATATCGTTGACCCGGTTTGCAAAATGATTGAAATCCATGTTGATCTTGTTTTTCCTATCGCGCTCCCTCTGTTCCTCGTCAATCTCGTCTGGGTCATAGGCTGATCTCCTTCCACCGCCTAAAGACTGCACAACATCCATCACCTCCACGAAAAACTGGACGTCCTTTGTCTTCTTGTTTGCTACCATGATGTGGTTGTGCAAGTGGAAATGCAGGATGGTGATCATCTCCTTCTCAGCCGGCTGGAAAAAAGCATGCTTTATGTTTGCAAACAGGACATCTACCCGCTCACCGGGCCTGGTTGTCGAATATCTGAAACCATTGGCATGAGCTTCGAGAGTCCCAGGAATCTTCTTGCGACCACTAAACTGCGGACGGATCCACAGGTCAGACAACCTGAGGGGTTTGAACTTGTTTCCTGCAAGCTGAAGTTTCTCTTGGGTCACCAATGTCGCCCTTTCAATCCTTTCTGACTCTCGCGCATTGACTTGCCGTCTCAGGGTCTTAATCGCCTGAACCACTTCACTGCTATGCCTTGAGTCCTTGGACCGGAATGAAACCTCTTTGAGGTATATAGCACCCTGGTTTTTCAAAGTGTTCGAGTCATGAGGGCTAAAGGGTGTACCCGGGACATTGAAAATGATACGGATGTAGTTATTCCGGTTGCTATCTTGCTGGCTCGATACTGTTCTTATCGTTGAAACATGGAATGGAACCATGCTACCATAGATGGGTAGCAATAAAGCCTCGTTCTTCTGATCAATCTGGATCATCAAATCCCGAGGCTGAGGCACATCATTCACGTTCTTGTAAGCAACCAAATCAGCTGAAGTCTTTGAAGCAGACCGGCTGTCTCCAGCACCGGACGTGTCACCGGCCAGCCTTCTGGCAGTTTCTTCATTTTTCTGGCGTGCAAGCTCTGCCTGATGCTGCTTCCGCAGCTCTTCTTTAGATACCGCATGATCATCTGATCTAAGAGCTGTCTTCGTCATGTAGTTCTCAGGGCCGCTGGTCCTTGCCTTCTTCCTAGGCTTCTCTTCTTCTTCATCCTCTTTGAACGAGTAAGCCACATCCTTAACAGATTTGGAGCACTTAGTCAGAAGCTCCGGATTCTGATCTTTAACGATAACAGTGTCGGCCAGCAAAAGTGAGAATTTCTTGTTCTTGCTCCGGCTCTCCGACTCACATTCCAAGTTCTGGAAACCAAGAGACACATTAAATGCCATCTTTGGTCTCAATATTTTGTCATTCTTTGCATTGATATTCAATCCCGACTCTCGGAATTCAAGACCGATACCAGTCCCAGCAGATTTAGTTAGCTTGTCCACCAACTCAGGGGCTTCCTTTTCAACCACGGAAAGGGCAGCTTGATAGACAGTGTTTAACTTTCTTCCTGGCCTCAAAGCATTAATAGCAGCCTCGTGTGCCTTGAGAAGAACCTCATAAGCCTTGCTCTGGAGAGAATTTGCATCTATTAGGTAAGTCCTGGCGACATTTGAGCAATAACTATTGTACCGAGCACCAACAGCACAAATAATGATGCTCGCTGGATCATAGGTGAGCAGTTCATCATTGCTCGCAGCGCTAGGCTTGAGATCAAACTTTCCTCCACTTTGAAATATCGGAGGGTAGCATATGTCAACATTTTCTGCCCTCAGCTTCACATTGGCTTTCGTTGGCTCAAGTATCGCCTTCTCGGTGAGATCCATCAACAAAGAGTGGGTGACGTCTTTCTCCTCATCAATGACATTCTCAAGTTTTGGAACAACAACATTTTTCATCACGCTGAAGGCTAGATACGCAGCTTTCTTCACATTAATGATCTCAGTATCGTCTTTGACAGCAAAGAGATCAGACAATCCCCCAGTGATATCAACAAACTGGAAGTCCGCATTCTTTAGCCTCTCAGTCCATGTCTCCAGAAACTTGCCTTCAGGGACTTCACGAGCAATGTGCCCAACAACTTGAGAATCTTTTCCATCACCCAGAGATATATCACGGATGGCACGAAATATGGCATCCATCTGCCCTGTTCCATCATCGGCCTTATTAACCTTTACATGCATAACAACATCAAGCTTCAACTCAGCATGTGCAGGTTTTTTCACAACTTCAAGCAGAGATGCCTTGCTCTTGCTACACAAGAAATGGATCTGCTTCGAGGTAAAAACCATTATTGTATCCGGAAACTCATACCCAAGAAGCCAAATATTCAGTGCTGACGATTTCAGGTAACGCAGATCATCAGAAGCAGGAGGGGTAGCAACAGCAATAGCGTCCGCAGATCCCCATAAGTCTGCACTGTGCTTAGTCCAGTGTGCATACAAGGCTTTTGTACGTGAGATAAAATTTGTGACATCTATGGAGTAGGTATTCCCAGCTCTGGGAGGCCCTCCAGTAGGAACTCGTGCATTACCGTTTCGAGAGTCTGCCATCTAAAGAGTCTAGCAACAACTTATCTGAGAAAGAAATGTAACATATAACTCAGAAACATGAAAGATATCATATGCACAGACCTAAAGCTTTCACAAATCAGGAATAAAACAAAGAGTCATTGTTATAGTCAAGCAGATCACAGGTTGAAACGAGACAAGGAATCAACAAAAATAAATCTCGTGAATACCATGAGAAGTTCAACGATTTCCAAATCCGCATGACATCATACCAAGAAAAATTTTGGTGAATAAACTTCAGAAAAACGTGAAAGTGAGACCTTATATCGAAACATTAGACACTAGATATAAAGAAAATATGAACTAACCAATGTGAAGTATTTCACGCAGAAGGTAGGTCGAGAGGTATACACTTAATCACAACAGCAGTTTTTTTTTTGTGAAAGACTACTTAACGCATCCGATTCTAAATCTAGGGTTTGATAGATTGAAACTATGTTTAACCTTAAATTTAGAGTGAATACCACCAAATTCACAAACCCAGAAAAATAGAATTAGGTTAAAAAATAAACGCACCTCGAATCCAACCCGAAAAAATCTCAAATAAAAGCAGAGACGCGAACACAAGCACGCCGAAACCCTAGAAATCGAAGAGAAACAAAACGATTAATTACTGAGAAATGCTGCGAAATCAGAACGGATCGAGTTAGAAACATGATTTTCGACGAAGATTTGAATCAACGAACACAAAAAAGTGATGAAAACAAGTTGAATCCGAAATCGAAAACAGTGAGAAATCAAAAAGGGGATGAACAAAGAAATCAACAAGATACATACCCAGAGGGTTTGAAAACGGAGGACAAAAACGTGGTAACCTCCACGCGACGGCGGTTCCAGCCGCGAAACGAAGAACACAAAAAAATTCCGGCGAGGCTCTCGTGAGAGAGAACGAGACTAAGCTATAAGAGAGAAAAGGAGGGACCAAAGAATGGCTATTCTGCGAGGCAATTCAGAAAAGGGGACATATTTTTATTTCATTATATTGGTGGGTCCCGCCTAATTTTTTTCTTCCCGTAAACACCGACTTTAATTTGCTTGAAAAGGCCCGTTTCGGCCTTTAACATATTGGGCTAAAAATATCTAATCAAGGCCCATTACGTATATTCTGATGGTAAGAAAAACTCAAATTGAGTTTTACCATAGTTATACACATTCTAAACCAATAATTTGAGTTTTACCATAGTTATACACATTCTAAACCAAGAATTTGAGTTTTGACCCCAAAAAAAAAAACCAAGAATTTGAGTTTTACCATAGTTTCAAATTCTTGGTTTGAGTTTAGATATACACACATTCTAAAACATTATTAAACTGAAACCTTGATATTTTGTTTCAGTTTCTACAAACCGAATCCCAAAGAAATTTATTAACCAGATTGCCCACTTATATTCAAACCTAGAAAACACCATTGCTATTCCATTTGGGATCTATCAAATAGTAAAGGGAGATAATTTTTGGTAAACTTGAAGGAACAAGAAAATGAAACTATGAAATGTGGTTCAAATAGTAAAATGAGTTCTGTTTGTCAAAATGTGTTGGGTTGGTAGGGTTGATTTCTCTTTGTTTTTTTTTTTGTTTTTTTGGGATAAATGGTTGATTTTCTCTTTGTTTTTTGATTTTTTGGGGTAAATGTTGGATTTTCTCTTTGTTTTTTGATTTTTTGGGGGTCAATGGTTGATTTTCTCTTAAATTTATGGACAAGTCATAAATTGTAGTTGTCCCTTCGGGGACATCCGATAAAAGTCATAAATTGTAGTTTCCCTTGAGAAGACTTTGGTAGTCTCTTTCTGAGTATCTCTAGTGTTTGTCTTCTATTGGCTTTAGCCAAAGTCAAATTATATATATTCCATCAAACAAATGATGGGTCAAATCCACATCATATACTACCAAAGTAATGTAAGTGTTTTTGTTTCTTGAAAAGAAAAGTTTTTTCTTCTTGTTCTTCCCATTTCTCCAATGGATCCAAGAATGATCGTCACCACTTAAATCGGAAGCATCGATTTGTACAAGGTTATCCACGAGAAATCATACATTCTTGAAATCATTGATTCAGTACCTTTCATCAACACTCCTCTTCATGTAGCATCTGCTTCCGGAAACCTTGCTTTTGCCACTGAGTTGATGAATCTTAAGCCATCCTTTGCTAGAAAACTTAACACGTATGGTCCATTGCATCTTGCTATAGAGGAAGGTGAAACACAGTTAGTTCTAAGTTTCCTCAAGGTTGATCCCGACCTTGTTCGCCTTAGAGGAAGAGAATGTATAATTCTTTACTAATTACTGTTTTCAATAAGCTATGGGGAAGAAAATGCAGAACCGCCATTAATTAGAAACCTTAGTGAATCCAATTATCTTTTTCTTATCCCGGATGAATCAACTAGATTATGGGTTCTTCAAAGGGGTTTGTGGCATGTCGATGATTGTGTGATGTTTGTAGCTTCTTGGATTCCAAAAGCTTCATTGGCTATCCATGAGATCAAAACAATTCCAGTTTTTAAAAAATATATCCAATATTTTGTACTGAATTCCGGGAATTAGCCATATTACATCTGGTTTAGGTGCTCCAATGGCAACTCACAAAATAATTCTAGACGACTAGACCCCATTCTCATGGGTGAGGCGAAGATTCTGGTGGAAGTTGAGTTGAGTAAAGCCTTTCCGACAAGAATTTTCTGCTAGTAACGAAACAGGTTTTATTTCAATGGTGGATGTCGACTATGCTTGGTTACCATCTAAATGTAGTAGATGCGGTCAACTAGATCATAAGATCAAGCGGTGCTTACAAGCATATGCTTCACAAGTTATGCTTCTACAATTGTGGAGACTGATATGGTGATTAACTCAGAAGCTGGGAACGAGTCTAGGCCGAATGTTGCACATCAGACCTCCATTTCAGTTCCCGCCATAAGTTTAGAGGTAGATCCTTCTAACCCCTCTGTTCGGCCATCTATTGATCCAATCCCGATTGGAGTATCTTCTTCTTGCATAGAGAAAAGTTCCATAATTCCAGGTGCTACATCCACCGCAGAATATGTCTCTTGTCCTAAGGCACATTCCAACGTACCTGCAACTATTCCTACTCCTATTTCTATTGAGTCTCCACTATCAGAGACTGCTATTGGTTTTTCAAAAGCCACTACTCCTCAAGCTATTGCTACCGTCCGAAGGGAAAGAGTAACGCAAGTTGAACACAATTTTGGTGCGAACAAATTTGCCTCTTTGGCTTTTTCGAAAGGAGAAGAAGATTTGTCAGATTCAGAAAAAGAGTCTGACACTACGGATCTTATGGCACCTTCAGGAAAAAGAATCCTTCGAGAGAGACCAGTTAAACCATCAACAAAAGTTAAAGAGATGAATTGTCAAGTCACAGGTGGTGGACGAGGAAACCAAGATCGTGGGAACCGAGGTGGACGAAGTGGACGTGGCTAGTCTTAAGCATCTTAATCACTATATTCAATCGTAGCGGATGATGCGATTTCATATGATGTATTCAATGTATCCAAGCTTTTTATTTCTTGTAATCTCTTTGCAAAAACTGCATGATTTTGTATCATGGCTTGTAAGTGGTTTCGTAATCAAATAAAATAGTTCGGATTAAAAAAAAAATATTAATTACTGACATCAAATATCTGATTTGCTATCCTATATATTAAATGAGAATGTAGTTTAATGAAAAAAATCCGATTTGTTTTAAATAAATTGGCTTAGAAA
Organism: Eutrema salsugineum; assembly: GCF_000478725.1. Classification (NCBI taxonomy): domain Eukaryota; kingdom Viridiplantae; phylum Streptophyta; class Magnoliopsida; order Brassicales; family Brassicaceae; genus Eutrema; species Eutrema salsugineum. Next base: position 6,335,132 of record NW_006256756.1, on the reverse strand, counting down.
ACCTCATTTGCTAACGTCAATGATGACGTTTATTCCACGTCAAATGTGACATGGCAAGGTCGCTAGCTCTGCGCAATTTCATTGGATGATGATGCTGATGTGTAAATTCTGTCCAAGTTTTTTATGATATAAAATAATTAAGAAAAGAGAAAATCACAAACGGATAAACACGCGGATCTTTATACCCGACCCGGCCCAATTATCTGTTTTTAAGAACATAATTTGGCCCTATACGTCTGAGAAACCTATTTCTAAATTTATTGAAATTATTGATTTTTAAAAACTTTTCCGCGTAAGAAAATAGAAATGATTCTCAAAATGGAAGATTACATTAACTATTAGCAGGATTTACCGGAGTTAATGTAACAAAATATACAGAAAATTTAACTTTTCAAAAAGAAACAAGAATTTATGTTACAGTTTAATACTAGACATCAATTTTGGCAATTAAATCAATTTGAATATATTGATTCTCAAATATTCCCGCAACAATACCTACTTCTACGCACATTCCGAATATCCATATTCTTCATTTCATTTTCTTTCTCAAAATAATTGAAATCCCGCCTAACATCATTTTAAAAATGTTTTCATTCACTTCCTCTCCCTATATATACCACATATCGTAAACCCTAAAACTCTACCATTCTCATACACTAAAATGGCTTTAGTTCGCAGATGTTCAGCTGCTATAGTTCCATTTGCCAAATTAGATCAATCAAGTGAAATTCAGAAAGTTAGAGCTACTATATTTTCACTTTGGAAAGTCAAGAATAGGCAGTCTGGCTTTGTTATAGAAATGGTATTGGTTGACGAAGAGGTTTGTATGCGATCTTATGTATTTTTCTTATTGTTATTTTAAGTAATCTATAGATTATATAGTAATACTATTTACGTGTGATTCACAGGGCACTAGGATTCACGCTACTGTTGATGAAGAATTGATCGCAAAACATAAAGGGATCCTTATAGAAGAAAAATCACTTTCTATTAATTGCTTCATAATTAAGAATACTATGGTGATTTTAGGACGACTCCATTACCATACAAGATTGCTTTGTGCATGACAACCCGTGCTAAGGAGATTAATGATTTTCCATCAGATTTGCCATAGAAATATTTGTCTGATTTCAAGTCAATCAAGGAAGACAAACTCGACAAAAACGTCCTCATCGGTATGTCATCATCTTGATTATGAAATTTATATTATAATAATGTACATATTTATCATTGAATACAAATATTTTTTCTTGAAGATGTCATTGGACAAATTGTCACCGTTGGGAGTATGGAAGTTATAAAACCTAAAGGAAAAAGTGGGATCAGCGAGAAATTGATGATAACACTTTGGGATACCAAGTAAGTGGTTATGATATCATACCAATATAAACATAACAATATTTTTAAAAAATTTAACGCTAATATGTTTACTGATGAAGCGATGTCCAACTGAAATGTACACTATAGAGACAATATGCTAAAACAACTGTTGAGTACACTGATAAACATATGGCTGCTATTGTTGTGTGTGTAATGCGATTTTTCTGTATAAAAGAGTACAAATGTTAGATTACTATATCCCCTATTCATATATATACAGTTTTTAGAGATTTAGGATTTGGATTAGTTTGTTAATTATTCTTTTTTAATGTTTTCCGGGTATAGGTGACATTTCAATATCAAATGTTTTCAACTCCACCAAAATTCTGTTTGATCCTGACATCAAGATCGTGAAAGACTTCAGAGAAAAGTATGTTATGTGACAATTTAATATCATTTTAAAATTGTAGAATTTATATAATTATAGGATTATATTTTTGTAGGTTGCCAAAAAACAATCAAATGATTGTGCATGCTGAACAGAGTTATTCGACTTCTTGCTATTGACTACCGTGAAGAATTCTTAGGTGTGAAAACTAGGAGGCGTACGATAGCTGGAATTCGTGATAAAAAGCGGTATGAGCTATATATTTTGAAAATGGTATAAATATATTTACATTTAACTATATACATATTAATGGTTTTGTTATATCCTAGCAAGATTGTAACATGTGTTACGGTCAAAGACATTGACACTTCAAAGCTGTGGTATTATTGGGCATGCAAACCTTGCAACATCAAAGTTTTAGAGCATGGAATTATGTTTGATGATGAAGATTACGATAAGAGGATTCTTCTTTTCAGTTGCAAGAATTGTGCTGATATTTATTCATATGATACCATCGTCGCAAGGTAATACAATGATTTGTCCCATAAAGTCATGAAAACATTACTTATTTCATTAAGTGTTTCTTAGGTAATATATTTAGCACATATAGCAGAATTATAAATATTGACTTTCTCTGATTGATTGGATTAATGTTCGCCTTAATTTATTACATTGATTCGTCTCATCATACATTTATTCGGCACTACATTACATGTTTATGATTGTAACGTTTAAATAACTCATTCTTTTACTATATTTCAAACAATGTAGGTACTACATTGTATTATTTGTAACTGATGATTCAGACGTCGATGTCTGCTTCTTGATGTTTGATGACACTGCTCAAAGGTTGTTAGGTCATTCAGCTGAGTCTATAATGGAACAAAATGATGAGGTTAGTTGTGTAATAATTTTGTACATTATGCAATATTTACATTTTCTTAAATAATATTAATCCATTATATATAATGATGCGCATGATTTACCAAGAGGGCTCCCTGATGGCTTGACAAAGCTCCTAACTATGAGGATGCTTTTCAAAATAACAGTTTCAGAAGAACATACAAAAGGAAGCCAATCTCCGTATGTAGTAGAACTATGGTCTCAAGATGTTGACATTATGACTGAGTGGGATTCTTGATCAGAGGTAATATATGATAAATTTTTACAAACTTCTAAAGCTTGCTTTTTTCATCGTTTAGTTAAATTAAGACATCAACAATGTACATATGTCTCCAGCAACCGTTGATGCTTACGAGTTCAGACGAACTTGAGAATCCATCGTCTGGATCTTCACTCACTCCTTCTTCTAAGAAGGTAATTAAGAGTCCTGACTATTTGGATGAAGGTGAAAGATCTGTTAACAAAAAGCGACCGAAGCAAGAGATCCCAATGAAATTATGAAGAAGCAAGATATCGTAATGAAATTATTGCAAAAATGCATTGCTGGTGATTGATTATTGCTTTTGATATTTGTAACCAATTTGTCCCATGGGTGGATAACGTTTGAACTCTATTCCTTATTTTGTTTGGGATATTTGTGGAACCTTTTGGCGTATTTTATTTAATCGTGGAACTTTAATGTTGCCCTAGATTGTTTTTCCCTAATTATATTTTTTTGAAACTTTAATTTGTGATTTTTTATTTCCAACCAACTGTCATAAATTTACATGAGAATTTCAATTAAGACGACATTAAAACAGTAACCGTTTTACTCCATCACATAGAAAACTATTCATTTCCTTATACTCTTTCATCTTCCATCTTCACAAAATTATTAAAACAAAGAATGTCTCCTTGTGAAAGACTTTCCGATCTTCAGATTTCAAAAGGTGGATATCGTATTTGTGTTCAGACACTAAGATATTATTATGATTATACTCTCTTCGATCGACATAATCGGATGTTAGTTTTTGCGGATTAATTTGTAAGTTTTTCAAGTTTGAAAAGATTTACCGTTTATATGTTTTAGGAATGTTTACCTAAATTATTTATTTTTATAAACCGTGTAGGGCAATCGCATCCTGTCTACTATTTAATATGATATTATGGACAAATTCGAGTATGAATTGGTTGAAGGAGATTGGGTTTTTCTTGGTAATTTTGAAGTTACTGACAGAGTGATTCGTCCAAGTATATCATCAAATAACTATCATATACATTTCCTCTGTTGAGAAAACCGATCCGTAGTCTTCAAGAGGAATATACTCTTTTTGTAATTTCATGAATATTTTATATAGATTTATTCATACAGGTAGATATTTCGGTATATTTCTTACAACTTTTTTTAAAAAAATTGTTTATCTAAGGAACTCCAACATGTATTTAAAGGCACATATTGTTGCAGTTGATCTTCTCGGCGTTGTCACATTTGTTCAAAAACTTCAGTTAGGAGTTCCTATGTCCGATACATCGGACACACCCACGGAACGTCCACTTATTTGTTTTAAAATTCAAGGTTTCAGGTATGTACAACTTATTCTGAGAACATCTGTTATTTGTAAATTTTTTATTTTGAAACCAATTTTAAAGTATAATAATAATGTTCTAAATGATTTAAATATACAGTGGAGAAAATTTGAAATGTATTGTTTGAGATAACTTGGCAAGGAAATTTGAAGATCTTTGAACGAATCGTGAAAGATTCTTGGACGATTATTCTCTTTCACTAGATGGAGAAATAACTATCTACCTCATTATTTGATATTTTTAATTAATTACAAGTTTTACATATATATTTTTTCCAAATAGTGAGTATGTCTATGTATTTAGATGAATGGATAGTTGAATCGGAAAGATTCATATCTGATATTGTCGAGAATCCTCCTACCCCAGAAGTGGAAAGTGCAAGGTTGAGGAATGTTTATTCCATCTTTGATATTGTATCCTATATTATAATCTTTCTAAATATATGATAATTATATTTCTTATATTGACATAACGCTTATAATGATTAAAAAATCTTAATATTATTTCAGGCTTGCATCTTCAAATGATTTTTCTCCGTTCAACGATGAATATGAAGACCAGTCTCAGTAAAAGAAGTTGGTGTTCCTTTTTTCTTATTTTTATAATGTTAAACCTTACTTTAAAATTATTCTGATTGAGATAACTTATCCAATGAAAATATTTTATATTTTCTAAATAACTATTACATTTTTTTGGGTATACTGTCGAGAATTGTACTCTATTTCTTTGATTACAAAAAATAACAATGATATTCAAAATTTGGATGATCCGTGATTTATGTATGTATTAAAAAATATAGTACATAAATTTCGGTTTTGTACTCTCATTAATGATTTGTAATTAATGAAATGAGGTAATTGACTTAATTAAAAAGAAGTAGTCAGTACAAGATATGACATTTTCCTACCATATTTACGTATTTCATTATATATATTTAATCAATATAAAAGTCAAATATACCAATGAATTGAATGTAACCATTTTGGTTTGTTCGTAAGTTACTTAATGCAATAAATGTCAAAGGTTGCTATTTGTATTCAGATTTTACAAAACGACACAACCTTTCAAACCCTATACTTTCTATTGTTTTCCTATACATATAAAAGGACCAAGTAGAAAAACTTCTCGTCATCTTAACAAAAAACAAACAAGTCCCAGAAAACAACCACTTTCCTCAAACATGTCTCGCTATTGTACCTTTGAGTATCTTTCTCCCACAAAATCTGACTCCAGAATCCTTATAAAAGTTATAAGAGTTTGGGAACAATTCAACTAGCGTAATCATCGCCAGGAATTGCATCTTATCCTCGGTGACGAAAATGTAAGTTCATATTTTAAAATTTTTTTATTCTGTTGCATGTTATGAACATTTAAACACATGAATATCTGAAATGATTATTTGGTTCACGAATTCAGGGTTACAAAATAGAGGCATCGATAGATCAGGATCTTATTCCTTCCCTCGGTCCAAAGTTTAAAGAAGGAGAATGGAATTATATCAAATTCTTCAACGTTGTCAATGCGTTCGGATCTTTCGGAAATACTATAAACTACCACTTCATCAACATGAACGCCGATACTGTTGTAGACAAGACGTTTCAAGTTAATCCTAAGCATATGATGGATTTTATGCCATTTGATGTCATTATTCGAGGGAATTTCCCTACTGAGTACTCTATCTTCTTACCTTTAGTCAATTTAATATATAGGGTTACAAATATTGTGTAATAAAAATGTTTCTTTGTAGATTTGATCGGCGTAATCATCTATGTTGATGATGATCTAAGTACTGACATTGATGACCCATACGAGATGATTTTTGGACCTTCTCACAAATTGGACATTCAGATAAGGGACATGAAGTAAGACATTTTATATTATCATCTATATACGTAAAGGCCAATCTTTTGTCTTATCATTCAAAGTATTTATATTTTAGTTAATGTTGTTGTAATATAATTTTTGGTTTAGTTATAATGATATGGATATCGAACTTATTGGGAAGACTGCTCTGGATTTCTGGAAGAAGTGGGAAGACATAGGTACTTATGAAACAGTCTTGACTTTGCGCATGTTTTGTCTAACCTATGATTCCGAAGGTTAATAATAAAATTTTATAATCGAGTGGGAACATTCATTTCGACTTTGTTTATATGTTAATTTGGCTTCTAACATTTCTGCCCTTTATATTTCTAAATCATACAGGGAGATATCGTATAAGAAATGTTGGAGATCATTCTGAAATACTTTTCAATCCTCACATAAAAGAGGTTTTTGATTTTCTTGACTGGTAATTTTCTAATTGGTATTAATGTATATAATAAGTTTTGTGGGTTATTTTATTCTTTTTTCAATTGTTAACTTGAAATTTATTTTCTGTCAGACTTCCTTTTACCGATATCCATGGAGATCCGAGCTGGCCATAACTTTTATCCCTCTACTTATATTTTAATACCAACTGTTAAACGTTCAAACATTATGTAATATTTACCCATAAAACTGGGATGTATTTGAACCTATTTTCGTATATTTGTAATGAAATATTTAGTATTTATTTATGTTAATGTTTAATTGCCATTTTACTTATGTCCTTTAATATCATTGTATTTATTGTTTATATATTTTACATGTATATATGTATAGTTTTGGTTATAACATATACCATCTATATATAGAATTCATTTGAATTTAGAAATGTTACTTCCTTTATAGAAATTTTTTTTCATCCAATATTTCCCATTTCCATAATAATAAGATATTGCCAAATTATACAACTACAATATTTTAACGGCCATTTTTTATATTATGCCAAATTTAGTACCATACTAATTTGTTACGGTAGACTTGGAAATTATATTTATTAGGAGCCTTTATGAGTTTAACCGAGAGATGTTTATGCCATGCGATGCAACTATAACGTTTCTTACGCAGTTGACAACGTTTGCTCAGTATTGATTTTTTTTTTGGTCCAATGCTCACAATTGATCTATTAACAACTTTACGTGTAAGAGTAATTTTAAATTAATTCCGATTGACGTTTGCATTTTAGTGCTGACAACTACTGTTAAGATTTTCTCATTACCTTTGGATTTGAGTGTAAAATATTATATTATGTTGCCTATATTTTAATGTTTGTGGATTATAATCAATGTAGCAGTTGAGCTTATAATCTTACGGATCAATACACATATATGAGAAAGTGAATTGGGAGAATAATTATTTTTATTTTATTGAAGATAATTAAGGTACAAAAAAAAACAGAGATAATATTAGCTAAACTTCGAAATTTCTCCTTCCACGTTTATTCTTATGTGCCTACAATATTCAAAAACATATTATGTAGTTAACTTCAAACATATTAGTTAAACAAATCAATGTATTAATGGAATATTAATAGTGATATATCATGGTTTTTATGGTTTTTAACCATGGTATAGGTCTTATTTATAGAGTCTTTTTAGTGTCTTTCGAGTCTTTTGGAGTCTTTTCAGGTCATAGATACGTTTGGAGCTTAACTGGAGACTTTGGAGCACTTTAGAGCTTAATCAGGATCAAATTCGTCAAGTATGGATTTTGTGCTTTAGTGATGCTCGACACCATAGAGAGTGATGCTCGACACTTGTCAGAGAAATAAGGAAAAGGCGATTTTGTTTCCTGTTTGAAGAAGGAGTTGGGCCCAAACGTTTTCAAGGAAGCCCAAGACGTGTCTTAGAGATATATATAGGATTTTTATTCCCTTTTTATGAGGACCTTAGATTTTCTTAGAGAAGACTTTTGTTTTTGAGAGCTTTTGGGGAGACAAGTCTGAAACTCTGTTCCGGAGAGAGAAGATTTCGAACCCCTGTTTATTTATCTATTTACTGCTTTCTGCAATCTATTCATTCATGTTTATTGCTTCAATCTCCATGTCTGAGTAGTTTGTTTGTTAGGTTTAGGGTTCTCATGGAGGATTTTCTCTGGATGTTTGATTAATTGATTTAGTTAGGGTTCATAATCTATTTAGTTCTTCACCATAGGTTGTTCTTAAAGCTAATTCTGGACTGGCCACCTAGAACTTAGATCTTAGGTTGCTTAATTGACATGGAAGTGTAATTGAATAACTGGAAAGAACCTAGGGTGAGCAAAGTAGCTATTCGCAAAGGAATTTGGTTTAGATACTCTGTGAACATATCGAACTTGAGCATTAAAGCTGGTTTAAATCTTTAGGGTTTGCAAAGGAATTTGAAATTCTAGGATTTTAACTTAGATAATTCTCACAACGGAAGTTGGTTAATTATAATTATGTGATTCGAGTTCAAGAACCGTGCTTAAACCTGAACCCTGATTAATCGATTGATCTGCATTCATTGATCTCCTGAGAAACGCCCTAAGCCTAATCTCCATCCATCTGAATCTTACAAACCGTTTTTTGCTGCTTAGTCTAATTCTGTTGCATTGCTATTTATTTACAATATTTCTGCTTAGCATAATTCGATCTCTATAAGGTTTATTGAGTGATCTCTTGTCTCTGTGGTTTGACCCCTACATACTACAACTGCACATTTGTGCTCTTGCAGAGTAGCTTAGGGATTAAACTTTGAGCAGATCAAATAGCTTACCCACGGAGATGTATCTAGGTAGCGAATTTCTGTCTTAACGAAGCCGCATTCTATACATTTCAAACCTATCTCCAGATCTAGATGGAGATCGTGTTTTCCGTTCTTGCAACGTTCCTTTGGATCATTAGTCGATTTGTCTTCATTAAGCTGCAGATATTACATATTGATATGAACATCCAATAATACAGAAATCATCAATAAAACGGAATAATTTACAAGTTTAAATTACCTCAGAAGGAACCTCGATGGCTTACGCAGTTGATTTGCTTAGGAAGTCATTCATCTCTTCTCACATATTATTTTGCTCCATCTCTGATTCAGAAATTGGAGGAGGTGATGGTATTTTTTCTACACCAAATCTCATGTTCAATGGTGGTGGATTAATTTTTAGTAATCCGTTTTCATCAAACTGTTTTTCTTGGTGATTCTCCATTTTTGTCTAGTCTCTTATCATGCGTTTAGGGTTGCAGAGTAAATTTTATATGTATTTTTATAATATAAGCTATCTCATATTTTATATAGGATAGGGTAGTTATAAAATATTCAATGTCACCACATTCTATGTTTTCTTGGGAATACTGTTTCAACCAACCTGTTTGACTTTTTCACTTTCGCTTTTGATAAATGGACATAATATTTACACAAGTCTTCTTCGTCTAATTCACATAACTTGACAACTTGTCTCATACAAAAATCTTTAAAAATTTGGATTTTCCTCTTTACAGTTTGATTTAAACCGCGATATATGGTAACATAATATTGTGCTCTGATAATTTCGAACTAATATTCTTATGAAGCAATTATTTATAATTTGAATTATCTAACCATATATTCTGGATTTTTTAAAATATAATATGAAGGATATTGATATATTGTTCTTACTTTCTATAACGAGATGCATATATTCTGGATTTTTTAAGGCGAGCTTCGCCTTCAAGGTATGTCTGGAATCTTCACTTTATGCTTTAATGTATGAGCTCGACTGATATATTTTTTGCTTTTATTCTCAGTTCATCGCGAGCTGCAACCGTGCGCGGGGTCAGTACATGCGCTGGCTCCATAATGGTGCCGCTCGGCTGAAGGATGCCCAGGCTGCTGGCGAAAAGGCAGTGAAAGAGCGTGACGCCGCCATCGAGGAGCGAAGGGTCGCCGAGGACAATTGGCAGACCATGAAAAGGAAAGCGGAGCAGCTCGATATAGGGGTTAAAGAGCTAACCGACAAGATCGAGGCGATGAAGCAAGAGAACCTCGATTTAGTGAATAACCTGCAGATCGTCAATGAGGCCAAGATCCAGGTCGAGAAGTCGATCGCCACTGAGGTCGTCCGGGCACAGCGACAAGTTGATGAGAGAATCGAGGCGGAGACGACCTGAATTTAGGCGGATGCCGAGGCGAAGTATTCCGGTCGCATCGATCGGCTGAGGATTCGGGTTGCTCAACAGGAGGCGATCGAGAAGGTTAAGCTCGATCTGGTTCAGGCTCGAGGTACATTGGAATGCCTTGATCTCTTATTTGTATATTCGTGTATGCCCTATTTAATCCATCTATATATTCACATCATACTTTTGTGAACTGCAACTTCATTTGTTACACTGAAAAAAAATTCTCAATATTCTTCATTTCTACTGCTATGAACAGGATAGGTAATCCTTTTGCATCCAACTTTATTCTATTAAGAATCCTTAGTATAGAACTACAGAGACTTAACCTTTATAACTTCTTATCATACATTATTTGTTTCCTTTTAACTGTTTTAACAAGTTCTTCTGATTGTTTTCAGAAATTATTCAATTTCATCTACCAAGAACAAATTCTCCCAAGCGAAACAAGGTGGACAAACTAATGAAAAATACAAAATTTATTGCTTGGATGGAGTGTAACAAGATATACCCAACTGCCAGATTCCTGCTCTACATTGAGTTATCTCATCAATTTGTCTGGAATGCCACATTGCATGAGTGGAGGCCACGGGTGAAGGGTTCAGGAAATCCAACTATTCTTCAACAGTATTTAATTTATGATGGGGAAAATTTTTATTTGGGTTGTCTGTTGAGTATCATTAGAGGTCCTCGCAGTTATGAAGATATCCGAACAGTTAATGGTGTTGTATACGACACCTTCAGAAAAGCTTGCTATGCAATGGGCTTATTCCCGGTCAATTAGAATTATATGTCTTTCTTAATATTAGTTTTAAAATTGCATGCTGAATATTTATTTCAATAAGTTACTTTCATTTTGTTGTTTTTCATCGTCTTAATTTTTTAAATTACTTTTTATGTTGAATACTAGAAATAGTAAGGTAAATCATCTACTAAATTCTACATTTTCCATCGTTACATATTACATAATTAATACAACAGTCAACCAATTAACATTTCATTAAATATACCGTAACTTATAATTTATAATTTAATTAATAAACTGTTATAATTGTAAGTTTAATGTATTGTTAATGTGGATTAATCGTAACTTAGTTGTTAATAAAATAAAATATATCTCAAATTTTGGAAATCTCTAATAAAATTAATCAACTTTTTAAATTTCAAATTTAAATGAAATACATAATATAGAAAAATGCGATTTATTGTTATTTTAGATAATTGCTGCGATGAGATATAAAAAATCTAACATTCCTGATAATTTGGAAAAATGTAATATTTTTAAATTAAAAAATATCAATTAAAAGGTCTTTATGTCTTACACAATATTGGATCTCATTCGATGTAAATAACAATTTCCTACATAAGCAAGGACAATTCTTCCTAAAAATTCCAGTGAATAATAAAAAATCAATAATAGCAAAAACTTATGAAAAAGATATACATTTCTCATTACCTACTGATCAAAATTACTTGTATTTATACTCTATTCAGATTTTGGTATAAAATACTAACAGTATATTTCCTGTCGAAAGTGAGCATTCACAAGTAATATAATTGTAATAACTCTGTGCCGACACAATGAATATAACAACTTTTTCAAATGTGATTCTCGACAGATGCACAATAAATATTATGTAGGAAAAAATGTATTTTTCTTTCATATAAACATATTTTTTGTACGTCTGTCTGAGGATCACATTAAAAGAATAATTGTAGTATGGGTTGTGTTTGAGTAAGTAATTGTTTGCTTGGTTAGTTGATCAAAATTTTCTTATGGGGTGTATATATAGAATTCTTAGAAAGTGACTCCTCATTTTTCTTCGCCTTGTTTCATATTCCCCAAAAGTCGTTTATAATTACAACATATTAAATAACATTTGACTGATTTATCACCATTTCCAAATGAATTTACATTTCGAAATAAATGAATACATCTTCGCATATAATTTATAAAATATGTTCATATATGTCACATTTCGATGAATAATTTACGATTTACGAACATAAAATTAATGTATGTATTCATAATTACATGTATTCTTCATCTACACTTTCTTCATTATACATACCTAATTATAATTACTTAATCAGTTATACATCACTTATTGTTCATATTTACATCAAAAAAAGTATAGCCAATTGTAAGACACAATCTAATTTTTGAACTAATAACATACCATTCGGCCCAAATGGGGTAACAATGTACCCACACACACTGTCAATTATCAATTTTATAAAATTCAACCCAATAAACTTAATAATATACCCAATACAAATAAAATTTATAAAAACATTCAAGCCCGCACATGTGTACGGGTCAGTATCCTAGTAACCATTAAATCAAGAAAACTTTCCTCACCACTAGACAAACCCATTTTAGACAAACCCATTTGTATTTTTGTTTTGTTGAAGTTAATTGATCTTTTGATTTTTTGGTATAACTATGGTAAGTTTGAAATAGTTTGTTTTTGAATAAAGGCACGACGCCCTTTCATCAAGTAATGAGAAGAGGAGATGCAAAAGTGAACGGTGCAACCGCTCTACACATTGCGGGTTTTAAACGCCAAATCGCTAGAGTTGCAATTTTTGAACAAAAGTGATGAAGACGTTACATGTAGCAGCTTATCATATCAGCTTCAAATCAGTAAAGCTGCTGGTAAAATGTTCTGTGGTTAACCGGAACATCCATAACCGGAATGGCATAACCGCTCTATATATCTTACATAACCAGAGAGAACATCACACGAACGGAAACATCATTCGAAAATCAGGAGGCAAGAGCGGAAACTCTACCAAAATCCAAGAAAGTGTCGGAGATCTAGCAGATCACCGATTAGTTTCACGGAGAATTTGCTCACGAAGACAAGCTCGGTATAGGAACCAGACATAAGTAGCAACACGCAGCTTGCTTCTAGTGATAGCCGCACTGATAATCACAGCTACTTATCAAACAGCTTTGCAGCAACCAGGTGGTGTATACCAAGAAAATGCATAAATATTTCTCTGTGCTTCGGAGTGTGAATGGTATTGCTTCTCTTAAGCAACAAGTGATGAGCTTCCTTCCAAGAACAAATATGTTGATAAACCACTCCATGAGATTATTGGTAAAGAATCTGGTAAATACAATACAAATACATCAAATCAAGTTTCATTTACAATCCACAAAAAATAATATAAAAAAGGATAAAGCCTATATTAGTTACTATAATAATACAACAACAACAACAAAAGAAACTTTCTTACTCAAAACGTAAGACTATTTAATTTAAGCAAATACAATGACCACGAGCTTTCTGCTCTGTCTATACTCTATATGTTTTTTCTTTTTCTGGTTTCTCCTCTAGGAAACAAATGGCCGATGTCTGCTTCTGCAGCCACAGAACAGAACCAAATCTGTCCTTTTTTCTTTCATGAGCAGAGTTTCTCTGGTTTTTTTTAGTGTACAAAATATACTTTCCTCGTCTCCTAAAGATTCTGTGTGTAGCTCAGTGTTCCGGTCTCTGATTACAATTGCTCGCGACCGATGACTGAATTCAATTTCTGCTGCAACTGTAGATAAAAACACAAGAGATGTTCGATGATTATGGTTCGGAGATAAGATTTACACGATGTGGTTTCAGTTTCAACAACTTGCAAATTCGTTCCCCACGAGTTGGTCACATGATACTTTGACGTTTAAAAGTGATTTTTCTTCTCGAGATCAAGAGTGTTAACTTACTTGGTTTTGTTTTGATTTTTCTTCTTCAAGTTCTTCCGACAATTCGTGCATTCTGAAGAAATTGAAATTTTCGAAACAATTAGAAAGACTAACACCACATTGATCTTCTATAAAAGATATGTTGGTTGATAGAAGAAGAGGAATAAACCTAGCCCGAAGCTCGGAAATCTTGTTAAGTAGTAACCTTTCTCTCTCGGAAGATGTGGGTTCAACAACCTGTGATCCGAAGACAAAAGCAAAGAATGTAAAGGGACATGATTATGAGACTGCATACGAAGTTTATGTCACATTAATAATCCCAAGAACAAAGTTGATGAATCTACTTACAGCTCCATTACTGTCAGGTCCTCGAGGCAAAGGCGGCAACTTTCCATTTTGAGAACCTATAATAAGGATGAGAGTTAACAAAGTCGCCTTACTTCATCGTTATAACAAACAAAATGAATTGAAGTCTCTATTATCTTACCATCTGTTGTTTCAGTACCTTGTAAGCTACTCAGTAGGCTTATAATAAGATCCTGAAAGTTACAAAGTTCCGTTAAGACAAAACAAAACCTCGAAGTTAAACAATCAAAGATATACGCGCGTTTCAGTGCAGTTTTTTTTTTTCTGTTTTCCCACACCTGTTGTAATGAATTTTGCTGGAACAGATTTTGAAGTTGAGGCATGATGAATGAGTGTGGCACAGGATGACTACTTAACTCCTTAATGGGCTGACATGTTGGCTGTTGCTGGAAAAATAAGATTGTTATGATTAGGAAACAATAATGCTGCCCAATTAAAAGAACCTGGAAGCAAACTGACCAGTTTAGATTCGAGTATCCAATTCCCAACACTGGCAGATTTTCTCAACGGGGATCCCTGCAGATTAAAGAGTATGAATTAACCAGGTAAACTCAGGCAACGAGAGTCATCAGTCTACAATGACAACGCAGAGACTAGAACTGTACTCAATGAAACATCCTAGATTAGGTTTGTCTGGTTAGTAACTGTCAAAGAAAGACAAAAATGATTAGCAAGAAAAGATAAACCCACCCTTGCAGGATCTAAGTTTTCTGATGTTACTGAAAATCTTCCTTTGACTTGAACCAGATTAGCCTTCGACTTGTCATCCAGAGAATCACGGAATCCTATTCAGGAAGATGGACAACCACTCTAAGCTTAACTACAGTAGAAGCAACAAAAATAATAAGCTGCATGACGAAAATGTACTTGCTCACCTCCAGAAGATTTTATAGGAGCTGAAAAACTGTTTGCTGAAGCACGGTTTGGAAGATTCAATGGACCACTAAAGCTGGGTGCCCTCGAGACCGTTGGTGCCGCCTGGCGTTCACTCTCAGGCCTATCAGATAGCAAATTTCAAGTTGGAGCATTTGGAAGTTCGGAGAGAAAGGAGAAGCAGATCTGAAGCGTAGAAAACTGTAATCCAATGATCTCTAAAACATTAATTAGGTAATGACAAACCTTGCATAACCATGGCCCTTCTCTGAATCCGGATTGGTTAACAAAATACCGGGTGAAAGTGGTCCACTCTGAGTCTGCCGTCTCACTGGCTTAGCCTTGGCCTGTGGAACGTCGTGCTCTGAACTTGGTGTCGTTTGTTCAACAGAAGGAGCGGTTGAATTGAGAGTGAATTTATCTTCACAGATCGTTTCTACCACCTCAGTCTCTGAAACTTTTTCCTTTCCGTTGATGTTTTCAGATGGCTGTTGACGACCAGATACCTGTCCTCTGTCACTCACCTGCAATGTTTTCAAAATTAAGTTCAAACGACCATGGACTTTGATACCAAGAGAGTGAAAAATTATAAGATGATTGCAACTGAATATTTATTTGCAACTGGCCTTATTATGTAACTGTTCGTCAAATAGTTCATCTTCTTCCCTACTCTCTGCCAGACTGTCATCATCATCTAGCTATTGCACACACAGAAAAAAAGTATGTAAGCACAATTTTTTTTATGGGAACCAGTGGTTTCTCAAATAGCATTATTAAAGAAATACTATCAAAACATAGCTTACCAAAGATGCTTGTTCTTTCAAATCTTCAATATTAAAGTTCCAAGCACTTACTCCTCTTTGATATTCACTCTGACATGAAAAAAAACTTTTTATAAGCATTCTGCAATTCGAGTCTTAAGTCATAATTTTAAAAAAAAATTTCACCTGTGACATAGCTTCCTGGTCAGCAGAGGCCATTCCTTTCAAAGCAAGCTGAGCAGCATCCTTGGCCTGTCATACAGTGACTCTATCAATTATAGTAGAGCAAGAAAAATACAGCAAGCTTGAAGAAGAGATAAGCATGGCAAACCTGAAGAGCTTTCACACGGGTCCAAAGAGGTGGCAAATCAGCAAATAACTTTTTCACACAGATCTCTGGAGGCTTTGCATTCTTGAAAAATGAGTGTTTCAACAACTTTTCAGCGGTTGGCCTTTTTGTTTGATCTTTCACCAGACACAATGCTACCATTTCTTTAAAGGACTGGGCGCAGCTGATCAGTTTCTAATTAGAACTTACTTGCAACGAAAAAATAGCATAAGAATCCACCTAGAAAGAACACAAGTACCTTTGAAAACTTTTTATCACGGTCATAATCAAGGCCAGGCGGCGCATTTTGAATAGTCATTAAGAGTACCTGTTACGGAGGAAACGGAATAAGATCTATTCTCAATACACATATGAAAAGTATTAAATACCTTCATGGGAGGATATTTTGAGAAAGGTGCATGACCATGAGCCAACTCCAGCGCAGTTATTCCAAAAGACCAGATATCAGCTCTGTAAGAAAGGGACAGAAGACCAAGATAACCAATAGCTGTTATAGCATTTCTTTGATTTCTAGAGAAGTTTTATTTCATTTGGCAAAAAAAATACTCGCTAGGATAAAAGTAACTAAGAGAAATGATAATAGCTGTGTGGCTAAAACAATCACAACACTATCTAGATCAGCTAAAATCAGCCGCAGTCGATTTTGACAAATTTGGCTAACAAATATATCAAAGTGAACTATCAGCTATATTTGAAAGGTACCAGGCAGAGAAGTATAGCATTTTAGCTGGCACATGAGTATCAAAACAAAAACTTACTTCGAATTGTATCCACTTCCTGGCTGCAAGACTTCCGGTGCCATCCTACAAAGAGAAGCAACATATTACATGTCAACCGTTTAAGTAAAGAACAGTTTTTTAAGCTTAAAAAGAGCGAACTAAAGAAAACTACTATAACCAACCAGCATGGAGTACCAACAAATGTGTTTCTTGCACGTTGCCTATCGCCAGTGTCAAACAAGCATGCCGAGACACCAAAATCACCGAGCTTAATCTCCCCAGTGTTATCAAGAAGTATGTTTCCAGCCTAATATGAAAGGCACACAAAGAAGTTTTGAATGCGATATTATAAAATAACAGTGTGAAACAGAAAAATAAACACAATTTCAACTTAAACTAACCTTAACATCTCGATGGATATGCCCTTGTCTATGAAGATAATCAAGAGCTTTAAGAGTTTCTTTCAGCATAGAACATATAGCCGACTCTTCGAATCCATCTGGATATGCTGCCTTCATAAGGTGCAAGCACGAACCCTGAGCCATGAAAGGCATGACGACCCAGAGATTGTGATCAACAGCAAACGAACAAAACGACTTAATAACGTTCGGATGGTCTATCAAACTCATGGTCTGAGCCTCCCTCCTTATATCATCCTAGAAAAAACCAAAACAATACATTCATTACGAGAATCACAAACAATAAGAAACTAACTGAAGCATGAACAGCACTGCAAAATCCAAAAAGTGAAAGAACAGATCTAAACACTCTCCCATTTGATCTAAATGATAAAAGCAACCGATTCCAAACGCAAACTGTGAAGTTGATCATCAATCATATACAAGAGGATTCGTTCGTCGACTAGCGGTGAAATCATCTAAGACTTAATAAGCTGATTCAAAACTCTACTTTGTGTCTCGAAATCGAAATCCCCAACTCAAAAATCTACAACTAAGATAACGAACAAATTACAATCGAAAACGAAATCGAATACGGAAGCTGAAGCTATAACTCAGAAACAAAACGAGATTCGATTTAAGAAAACGAACCAGATTGCTATTGCAGCGATCGAGATCCAAACACTTGATTGCTACGACTTCTTTAGTCGGGAGATAAATTGCTCGATGGACAACGGCACTAGCACCATATCCAACTTCTTCCATAAGCTTGTAATCTTTAGGGTTTACAGAGAAGCCTTTCTTCTTACCACCATCACCACCACGAACACGACCACCACCAGTCGCCATTTTCTTACGCCGTCTCGCACCCAAAATAGCCCTAAAACCACCAAATCCGACTCCGTCTTCAGAAAACAATCACAGAACAAAATCGAATCGAAGAACTAAACGGGGAAAATTTTAATTAAAAAAAAAAATCTGGAGTAGGAAAGAGAGACTAGTAAGTACTCTAGAACAAGACGAAGCCGAGACACCATTGAAATTGTAAACTACAACTTTTTTGTTTGTTTGTTTTTTTTTCTTTCTTCCTTTCGTTTCTTCGGCTCGACTGTGCTCATATTTCTGATCAAAGTTGACCAGCAGAGAATTGAGAATTGCTGACGTGGCGAGACTGTTAAGCATCTAACATTATGACACATGGATTTAGTGAAGAGATTTGACGCATCCACAACTTTATCTTTGGGCTAGCTCACGAGTGACATTGACTGATGGACTTTGGTTGGCGTTGAATAAGCAGGATGGATTGTTTTTTTTTTTATCAACGAATTAGGATGAATGAATATTCATGGATTCTCATTTTTTTAATATCGAAAATAAAATATTATTACTAGTACAAATGTACATTAATTATTAAATATTTATTTCTATTACAAATGTGTTGTCAAAACAAATGATATCATTTTTTAGTTATATAAAAATAAAATAAAATTTTAAAATTATATAAAAATAAAATAAAAATGTCTAATTTATTTTTGTCTTTGAATATTTTGGGAAAGATAAATCTTACATTTAATTGCATCCAATATTTATAAATAAGATGTAAATTACACTAATATTGTAAAGATATAATCAATTTTACATAATTTTACTATAATCGGTTATTCAAGTATAATAAGTTTATGGGTCATGACCTAAATGATCCAAGAAAAGAAAATACCAACAGAATTCATAACACATTGTTCTGAATCTGTGAAATCGATAGTTACACCGAAAAATTTGTCAGTACTCACGATGTATTTAGTTGAGTAAGTTAGGATTAAAAAAATTGTTTTACAAAGTTAGATGGTCGAACCATAGAACATGATATATAGTATCATTTTCTTCCAAAACCGTTGGAATAGCAGGAGTGGAAGCATTAGAACCATCCCATCACACAGCAACAACATCAATTGGCACATCAAAGGTTAATTGGTTGATCAGAGCAAATGAGGCATTTAGATTCTTTATGACCTAGTTGTCCACATATTTGCACTTGGTTGGAAGCCAAGAATACTCTACATCAACTATAGAAGTATTGCCTCTTACATTTTCAACTGTAATTAATCCTTTCCGAGAAACCTTTATCTAGCTCTACATCTACCACAAGCTTAGTCTTTAAGAAGTACATTATTAAACTCTTATCAAAACTCTATAAGAAATTGGGCTTCGTAAAATTGAGCCCGTGTGTTGTTTTGTAAAACTCAGATTTGTATGAATTATAATTGATTTCTCTAATCGTCAGTGAACAAGCAAAGCCCTAGCTTGACCAAATTAATAAAGGAAAAGAGTAAAGACAAAATACAATTCAATTCATCTTAATTATATTATCACAAGTTCACAACCAATTATTGTTTGACGAGATCATATATATTATAAGCAAAGTAAAATTTTAGTTTTAAGCTCTCTCATTCAATTTTAAGGTAGCTAATTACTTTCTGCCCCTCCTTAAATTTGTTTAAACATATTTTTATAAAAACAAATTAAAACAAACAAAAAATGTTGGCCGTATTAGGTTAAAAAAATTCCAACCGAGAAACTAACTTAATATATATATATATATATCAAGCTACTACCTTATTTTCTTAATCGTTGTTGATTGTTTGTTTTACGTGGATCTAAATTCATGGTAGATTTATTTTAGTTTTTGTTTAGAAGGGTGCGTGGTTAATAATTTGATTACTGAAGAGTTAGCTACCAATCGGTGATAGATTCCAAATAAATGTTCTAGGTTTGTTCTGTTTCTTATAAACAGAGAAGACATAGCCCATGTGTTATTCTTATAAAAACAACTTCGTTTGCCTTGCACGTAGAACACCACGAGGCTTCCAATTGCTTTTGATTATGTTAGTTTGGTTTTTTTTCTCCTTTTTCAGATTTGTTATATTTATTTAATTGTATAGTTTGTGATCTTTGATGAGCGATCGACTCATTTTTATAATGTTTTGTTTTAGGACTTTGAAATATGTTAGATCAGTCTATTTAATAAATTTGGATTTAACTTATCTGTTGTTGTTATTGGGTTATAGGTTGTCTCGGTGGCTGGTTGTATCTATTATCGAGATGCCAAAAGGTAGTGTTTGAGCTTAGTTTTGTGGTTATATTTGTTTGTTACACTTGTATTTTGTAGTTACGTTTGTGTTTATGTTCGTTTGTTTATACGGTTTTTTTGGTTTTCTTGCTTACTGGTAGATTCTCAGCCGTCTGTGTTTGGTTTTTTTTTTTTAGTTGATGGTGTGGGTCTAGACATGGTCGCCTGCGAGTTTGTATGGTTCTCGTGTTGTTTATGGTTTTTTTGTTGTTGTAGTCTGTTTTTTTTTTAAAGATTAAAGTGTTTGATGGAAGTAAAGTTTCTAACTGATTAGTTTTACACTCTTCGTGGTTTACTGTAACTTTTTTTTAAAAAAAAAGATTAAAGTGTTTGATGGAAGTAAAGTTTCTAACTGATTAGTTTTACACTCTTCGTGGTTTATTGTAAACTTTTATGTTCTGCGAGCTGTTTTTTTTTTTTTTTTTTGCTATTTTTGTTATCATCTCTTCTTTATCTCTCTTTTTAAAAAAAAATTGTTTTAGCAACTAATATGGGTTTTATTTTTTGTATTTTCTTTTTTAGGGTTCGTGTTTACTTATGTGGAGGTGGTTGTGGTGTTTACGGGTCTGATTTTTGGTTTGGCTGAGTGATTTATCTGCATATTATTTTTTGTACTGTTCTTAGTTAGGGTGTTTGTGATCTATTTGTTATTGATTATGTGTCTGCATGTTATTTTTTGTACTGTTCTTAGTTATGGTGTTTTGTGATCTATTTGTTATTGATTATGTGTTATTGGTTGGTTTGATTTTAAAAAATTACTTTTTACCTTCGATAGGGTACCTTTTTTTGTGTGTTGATTGTTGTTTCTTTTGCTTTTTAATTTTGGGTGATAGTGGTTCTCGATTTTCATTTTCTTGTTTTTGTGTTCTTGGTTGTGCTGTGTAGGTGGGTCTCTCTTTGTAGTTGTTTTATGTTCACTTGCTAAGTATGTTCGTATTTTGATTGGATCTATATGTTTAAGATTTATTCATCTCTGATCAATTTTGTGCTAATATTGATGCTGATGAATGTATCCCAGTCCTGAGACGTGAGATTACATACACCTAGATCTTGATCACAACATATCCTTTCAATTCCACCTGTAAGACTTTTGACTTTTGTCTAATATTATTCATAAGAGATTCTATATTTTTGTTGTGATTACAATAACTCAGGTTTGTAAGTTAGATCTAATTAGATTTTTTGTGTATTTTATTTTTTAAAACAGGTGTGGACTCTATAGCCAGGTCGGAGATCTCTTCCAGACTATGATAAGATCAGGTATTCAGGTTCGGATTCTATCGCTTTTTCTCTTTGTTCACGGTTTGTATAGCCATTAATCTCTTTCACATAATCACAAGTAGAGGAGAAATGAGATCGGTCTTAGTAAATCTCAAAATTCTGACGGTGCGATTCTAGATGATTTTTGCAGTTGAAACTGTTAATTGTTACGAACCGATCCTGAGTTTGAAATTTGTTTGTGTCTGTGTGTGTGTGTGTGCGTATGTTTGTGTTTTGGCCATTTTGGATTTGGATTGTTTGAGGAAAAGATGGGAGCTTAGAGTTGGAATGCATCGTTACAATTTGGTTGGCTGATTCCTATATCAGCCAATGTCTTGGTGAGACAATCAGATTCTTTATTGGAAGAGAAAAGAAAGATGAAAGCAATGAAAAAAATGGGATAGTATATTCTTGCTATATTTCACTTGGTTGTATGGTTTTTGATTTTCTTTAACGTTAATAATATAACTCCATGGTTTTGTTCACTACTGCAGAAAGATTAAGAGGCTGCGTATAAGTGGTGCTTTGGTTTTCTAACACAATCGATTTTGTGCTTTGTATCGTTGTAAGTTTATCGTTATTGTTATTGTTTTTTTTATTGAGTTTAAGTGCTTTGGTTTCAAGTTGCTTTTTGTTCGTTCTCCGCCAGTCAAAATGAAAGCATGGTGCTGTTCCGGTTGTCCGATCTTCGGAGGCTATAGCCTATCCTGGGACACCAACAAAACTCGGGAACGGTATTTTTGTTAGGCCTTCTTCTGTTGCCATGGGGGAATCATGCAAGATGTTCTCTTTTTCACAATGACAATAACGGAGTCGAACGTTGCGGTGACCGAGGTTTTGTTAAATCAGATAATTTTCTGTTTAGTTTTAATCCAATAGCTACAGCTTACAGGTGTCTCTCGGTTGATCCTGGTCTATACGATTCAATGATATTCGTGAAGATCCTTCGTGTTCGTCAGGAGAAGGCTCGAGCTTGTATTATGTGACCAGCAGGTTTGCTATATTTGTACGTTTGTTATGGTAATGTTTCTTCGTATTAAATGTATTAACGTTTTTGTTGCACAGGGTATGAAGATACAAGCGAATTTCTCTATATTAAGCTAGAATGTTAGACAGAGCACATGATTTCTATCTATCATACCGCTGCCTTCACTGCCACTGTTAAATTTTTGGGCTTGAATTCAATTCTCACTCATTTGAATGGGTTTTGTGTGTTATTGTCTCTTGTGTTCAGTGTTTGGATATTTATGTGTATTCATATTTTCATTTTGTTTTTCCTTTTTAGTAGGAAAGGCTGAGATTGTTTTTATTACTCTCTTAGATTTGGTTGCTCTTGGATATTTTTTTGGTTCTTTTATTTTACTTGCGGGGAAGACAGTGAAAAGAACAAGAAGAAGAACAAGAAGAAGAACGTAACTATTGGCACTTTGATCTTTTGCACATTCCTCAGACTAAGATCTTTTTTATTCCGAATTGTTTTTGTAAATTTTATCTTTAGGTAACACTAATCTTATTTGGTCTTTTAAGTAAATAAATATCTTCCTCTTTTAGTTTCTTTACGGGCTACACCGGTTTCAATAGGAAATGCATTGAAGTACACTTTATGTAGACGTTTGGTTTTAGTTCCCCTGTTGCTATATGTTAGAAAAACCTTGAAACGATTATATGACTCACAAACAAGAACCTGTAAATTTTAGTTGCAATTATGGCATTTCAAATTATAGATGGATCAGGAGTTGGGACCTTCTATGGTTAGCATGGTTATCCAAATTGTCCTCTTCAAATTATGTATGGTTTCTATACAATTGTGTCACAGGTCCGTTTCTTTGATTCATAGTTGATCACATTGGTGCTGAATGATGTTATGGTTAATCACTGACCTACCTTTTAGATTCATCGTACTGAACTCATCGTTTTTTTTACCATAAATGGGAAGCTCTCAGGCCATTAAAGGAGAGATAACACCAGATGAAACAAGAAGAGTCACAAGTACAAAGGAAAAAGAATTTATCAGGGAAATATTCGAGTAGTAATTTGCATCATCCCTGTAATTTGTTTCAAGTTGCTGGAACTACATTTCAAAAACGTTTAATGTTTGACCAGAGTATCAAAGAAAAAGCACATAAGATACACTGAAACAATGGTTAAAATGATAATTGTTTTAACGGAAAATAAATGTGTGATCAATATGAATAAAGAGAAGTAAAAGATAGCGTTTTGAAAGTTAAACTAAGGGAAAAAAAGAAGAGTGGAGCAGTTCCAGAAGACAAGACTAAACTTATGTAGAAATTATATATCATGAAGGAGAAAAAGAAGAAGAAGAATATGTTGAAGATTCTCTCGAGAAACAACGAAGGGAAATCAAAATTAAGAATCTAGAGATATATAAATTTAAAGCCTTTCGAGTATATGTAGTTAATCTATATAGTATCGGTGTTAATTAGTTTTTTTTTGTGTTTCTGATTTATGTGTAATATTGTTGATAAAGAAGTTAAAGCCTTCACGTACATGTAAGTGTGATAGATGGAGTTTAAAAATTGATGAATATGTAATTTTAATTTTATTTCTTACGTTGCTGTTAATTTGTATTCAGTTTACCATGATAATAAATTTAATGGTTTGGATTTCGTTTCATAAACTTTACGTCCGCGCCTTGCGCGGGCTAACCACCTAATTTTATATATTATAAATAAATACTTACCATTTCAGACGATAATAAACATTAAAAAAAAACTTAAACTGATATGTTTTGTTTTTTTTTCTTTTTCTTAAACTGATATGTTAAGATCTCTTTTGTAGGTATCGATCCAAGACTCGATTATCTCGATTTCTTTTTTCCTTTGCAACACCAGCCACTCCAGGTCGTCTTTGCTCTTGACGACAATGTCTTGACAATGATAACCTAAAAATAAGTATCGAACATTAGTGGATAAACGCTTAATTTCAAATTTATACACTGAAATTACCTTCGGGTGCTGTGATGGCAATTGGCAACTACGGTAGGTGAGACATCCTCCAAAATTCTGAAAAATATGAAATTCCCAATACTATTAGTCAAGCAAATTATACCCTTTAATGTAAACATTCTTGAATGAATAAAAAGATAAGCAAATTAAGAGAGAATCAAATAAATTACCCGCCGACACTATATGGATCTAATAATCCGTTGGAGAATATTATGTTGCTCCCGAATCGTCGAAGGACTAACTTATACAAATTTACATACATGCATACGTATGATGTTAGCTAGTATTGAAATAGTTATGAAATGAATTAGAAAAATTAGTTTATATATATTTATTTATATGTCACGTACCTGAATGCCGTAGTAAGCCGTGGTCCAATGCGGACGAGGTGAGACACCGTAATGGGATTCACAGTCCTCAATTTTACGACGCATACTGAACGGTTCCGTTTGGAACATTGTGTCTTGTTCGTCATGTCCTATAGGCAATAATATCTCGCTGCGGCTCTATAGAAATACAGTTTGTGCAATTTGACTCAGAAAAAGAATATAACTGGACTAATTATTTAAGAAAACGACGATTTATATCTATCATTAGGTTTTAATATGTTTTGTGACAAAAAAATATTGATATCTATCATTAGGTGTAATATGTTTTGTGACAAAAAAAAAATGACGTATTTTTTCTAAAAGAAACAAAGAAAAATTGACTGTTGTTCTCGAGCTCTGATTCTCTGTGGGTGGCATGGCAGCGAGTCTTTCGTTTGAGAAATAAGAGTTTCTGGAATATTGTGGAATCTGCGCAGGACTCTTGGACTTGGAAAGGTTTGCTAAGGTTAAGATCGGAAGCTCTGAGATTTTTGCAAGCGCGTGTGGGGGATGGGAAAGTTATCAGTTTCTGGTTCGACGTATGGACACCATTCGGTCAGCTAATTCATTATTTGGGATCTGCGGGACCAAGACTTTTGCGTATTCCGATCAACGCTGTTGTTGCTGATGCTTGTGATATCCAGGGCTGGGCTTTGGCTAACCCCAGATCTCAAGAGGCGCTTAATCTCCATGTCCATCTTACAACAGTCTCGCCTCCTTCTCCTACTTTGCCTACTGATTCTTTCGAATGGTGCACTGAAGGAAACTCGGGAGCAATGTTCTCTTCTGCCAAAACCTGGAATGCTATGAGACCGAGAGCTGAAAAGCAGAATTGGGCAAGACTTGTGTGGTTTAAAGGATGCATCCCGAAGCACTCCTTCACGATGTGGATTGCAAATCAGGATAGGCTTCCTACCCGAGCTCGCCTCGTCTCCTGGGGTCTTCAGATCCCGTCCTCTTGCTGTCTCTGTTCACGCTTAGATGAGACGCAGGATCACCTCCTCCTTGATTGTGACTACAGCCGCGATGTTTGGAGACTAACCCTTTCCAGGCTCGATCATAATAGGCAGATGTTCTTGTCTTGGAATGAGCTTCTATCGTGGCTTAGAATATCTTCGCCAGAGAGTCCGACCATCCTCAAGAGGATTGCTGCTCAGGCGACGATCTTCCACTTATGGAAGCAGAGAAACAATGTTCTCCACAACCAGACTTCTCTTGTCGCCCTTACTGTCTTCAATGGAATCGACCGTGAGGTTAAAAATATCATCTCAGCGAGAAGGCACAGGAAGAAATTTAAAGATTTGATGTGCTTGTGGATTAGATGATCAGTTAGCATCTTTGACAATTTAATCTCTTCTTAGTGCTCCCTTGTTTTTTATTCTTTTTTGCCAAGGGTTGTACAAATCTTAGATTTGCTTTTTGTAAAATCTAACTTTCATTATATATGATATTTGCAGTTGTAGCAAAAACAAAAAAAAAAAAAAAAAAAATTGACGTACCTGCCATTTCCATGCCATGTTAGCGTCTGTGAGCTGAACAGTCGTATCATAACATGTGTTGTTGCCCTTAAAATCAACAACACCTGGGAAATTTTTAAAGAGTTGAGGTTTTAATCTCCATATAGTACAGATTTCTAAAACAAATTTGACTTTGAATTTATCTATCTATATACTTATTATTTGTGTAGTGATTTATTTACGTGTCGCGCTCACAGCAAATTTCACCGCTTTTCGCTTACGTATCAGCTCCAGAATGAGTTTCAACCGTACAAATACTGTTTAGCCATATTTTCCAATTATGTGTCATTTTTTATTGTTTCTTATCTGATGACATGTAAAAAAAGACTTAAAACAAACCGATCTAAATTAATCTGGTTTAATGCTTAATTCCGTAGTCAACCAAACCGTTTTCAAAATTATATAAAACCAAAATTTAGAGCAACATTAAAAAAAAAGGTTTTTCTAAAAAAGAAAATTATATATCTTAGTGTTTCCAAAATTTAGAAAAAATCTAACAAAAATGTTAAAAGAAACCAAAAATAGAATCTATTTAAAAAGCTATAGAATGTCGTTTTTGAAACTATATAAAACCGATTTGTGTAGTGATTTGCTTACGTGTCGTGCTCACAGCGAGTTTCACCGCCTTCCGCTTACGTGTCAGCTCCAGAATGAGTTTCAACCGCAAAAAGACCGTTTAGCATTATTTTTCAATTACGTGTCATTTTTTTTATTGGTTCTTATCTGATGATGTGTAAAAAAAAATAAAACAAACCGATATAAATTAATATGGTTTAATGCTTAATTCCGTAGTCAACCAAATATTTTTCGAAATTATATAAAACCGAAATTTAGAAAAAAATTCAAAAAACGTTTTCTATATTAAAAATAAATATATCTCTTAGTGTTTACCATTTCTTATGTTTCCAAAATTTTGAAAAAAAATCTAACAAAAATATTAAAAGAAACAAAAAGTACAATCTATTTAAAAAGCTATAGAATTTCGTTTTGAAATTATATAAAACCGAAATTTAGAAAATTTTAAAAAATCATTTTAGAGCGAGTTGTCACAGCTTTTCGCTTACGTGGCAGCTCGAGAATGAATTTCGGCTATAAACAAACTTTTTAGCCTTATTTTGCAATTAAGTGTCGTTTTTTTATTAGTTCTTATCTCATGACGTATAAAAAAAAACTCAAAACAAACCGGTCTAAATATGATTTAATGTTTAATTTCATAGTCAATCAAACTGTTTTTTAAAATACATATAATCAAAAAAAATTAAAAATTAATTAAAATGTGTTCTTTTTATAAAAAAAATAGAATATATATCTCTTAATGTTTATAATTTCTTATGTTTCTGAAATTTAGAAAAAATCTAACAAAAATGTTAAAAGAAACAAAAAATGGAAATTATTTAAAAAGTAATGGAATGTGGTTTCAAAAGAAAAAAAAACTAAAATTTTAAAAAAATTCTAACACAAAAGTTAAAAAAAAAAGAAAAAAAAAATATATATATATAACTAATGGAATGACGATATTTGTGATGTTTAAAACACATAAAACATTGATCAAAATAGAATAAGTTCATATAGTATTTCAAAAAATCGCGTCTTAAATACATTGAACAATGATCAAAAGATCTCAAAACTATTTAAACTAAATTATTTGGATACTACTATGTTTTTATTTATTCTCTTATATTCAAATTGTTTTCACAATCATGTCTTCCAACATTAAAATACAAAGAAATTTAACAAACAAATATACTCAAGAATAAATAAAAAATGAATCCAAACTACTATTACATTTTCAAACAATCAAATGGAAATTATATCAGTCCGCGTAAAGCGCAGAAAAGTTAACTAGTTTACTAATATTTCTTTTGAATTTATAAATTTATTCAATCAGTAGGCTGGTCCCGCTATGGAGACTATTTTTAACACACATGGATAATAAGAAAATTAAGATAGCTTTTAACCCAAAAATCTTACCTGCAAAAATCTGGCCTAGTAGATCATCCTTCTTGTTTTGCGGGCTGGTGGTAATAGCTTTGCATAAGTCGGCAACCAAATAGGGATTGTTGTTGTATTGAGTTGTCTCGGAGTAGATGGAGTCTAGGAAGTCTTAAGTTCAAAGGTACTGTTCAAAGAGCTGATAAAAAAATGAAAAATAGAATCGAATTATTATATGCATATAATCAAAAAGGAAAAAACAATACTTGCAAATTTTGAACTTTTTCCTGAGAATCAGAAGACCGTTGGGTTGGGCAGCAACTCTGTCAATTTCTTCCCAAGATTTACGTATCGTCTTATAACATCTCTCACTTGTTTTCTTGTGAATATATAGATTATGAAAATATGAAAAAGACATAATTGTTAGTTTAATGGACTAACCCTTAAACAACAAAAGTTAGTGAAAAAAATCGGAATAATTAAATTGTGATGCCAACACCAAAGTACTCTTATACGTAGATATAATTAGTCTAATTACTACGTAATAGTAACCATGTTTTGGAAGTGTATCTTAAAGTAGAGAAGTGGTGCTGAAGATGCTAATGCCTCGATGCCGCTATGTGTGGGTATTTCAGTCTGAACCATGCCGCCACACTTTATATAATTTTTTTATAAAAAAAAGAGAAGAAAAAAAGCAATTGATTATTATAATCCCCTTTTTATTTTACAGTGTGATATATAATGATATTTTAAAGTACGCTGTACGTAGATTTACTTCCGCCATAAGATCCTCCAATGACGATGATAGGGCTGTGTTTGGCAGAATACATCTCCTTCATGTAGGAGAATTGCGGCATAATCGGCTAAGGCTTGTGCTGAGTTCAAATATCCTAATGTACTTGCGTTCTTCAATGCCTCTTTTGCCGATCCAAATGGCATTGTCTTCCCATAATACCTATGCTGCAATTTTTTTATATGTATATACTATTAATTAAATAGTATAAATGTAATCGCATTCTTATTTCATATAACACGTACAAATGTACATACCTCTATGTAGATTATGAGTTTTTTTTTTAATTTTGGACCGTTTTCACAAAGAAACCCGATGACAGACAAATCGGAGTCTAGCAACAATTCATCTCCAAAAAATGCTAATATCGGTGCGTTTTCTTTAGCACCAACCCAATGCTTTGAATCGATGGCGAATATTTGTTGACAAGTCGTGTAACTTTTCAGTGTAAATTTGAAATGATCAAGATTTTGATCAAAAAAGAACATTTCAAGATCGGAATCATTAGACTCATCTATACTTCTTGTCTCGGACGTCTATTGGGTGCAGTATTTTGCATTTGGGAAAATCCCAAGCCGAACGACTTTGGAGTGTGCAAGAGATACTGTTGATTTTTGTGTGTTTTGAGCTTATAAGTCGATGTCTTTCTTGGAGAATATTATACAGTTCAAACTCCGTAGTCAGTATTTCGTCAACCACCTCTAACTTTGATTTTCTGTTATCCCAATCTTTCTTTGTTGTATAACATTAAGCTAAATTATTATCAGAGGATAAAAATATCATCGTCGAAAGTATCATACTATCAATATTGATACAATGATACGCACTAACCTTGTCTTGATTTGGTATCGATACTTTATTCTCTGCCTTTCGGTTTCTAATGATCTTTACTTATTATTTATAAAATACAGTTATTCATTTTAAAACATACAAAATCTATTTCACAATTAAATTAACATAGTGTTACATAGTTTCATCTCTAATATGTGATATTGTATCAAAAGCACAAAGTGGGAGTAATTTTTTTATTAAGAATCTAATTAAACAAAAAAAAGTAAATTATAAATCATACAATTTATTAAAAAAAAAAAAAAAAAACAAGATATAACATAGTGATTAAGTACAGACTCTGTGACATCCCGACCCGTCCTCCTTTTAGGGACCAGATGCGGACCGGCGATATCAATCCTAACTCCCCCTAACCGTCCCTCCCAGTGAGCCCAACACCCTCTCTAGGCACGTGGGCCCAACGTCCTCTCTTTAGGCCCGTTGGCTTAACGCCCTCTTTAGGCCCGTTGGCCCACCACTGTCCGACGGTCGGGAGTCGTTAGTCCGGAAGGCTCGTAAGACTTGTCTACTGTCCCTGCAATCACCACATGATTTTTCCCCGTGCTTTGTCCTCACTCGCACGGTACCGCAGAGAACTTCCCGGTAGGTCACCCATCCTGAGACTACTCCAGCATCAGCACGCTTAACTCTGGAGTTCTCTCAGCACACTTGACTGGAAAAGATAAGTGCACTTTGTTGACATAGGTAGCCAAATCAATTCTTATAAGCCTTTCCATATACCGGAAATCGGGATGTTACAATTCTCCCCGACTTCCAAGGAATTCGTCCCCGAATTCTCCCTTTACCCCCACAGTGCTTGTACCAGGATCGTTCACCCTGTTACGGTGTGAGGCCACATGACGACTCCACACACGAGGTTGGGTGTCGGCTCTGATACCAATTGTAACACCCCGGTCCTGGGTTCCAAAGGAAACCAGTTTAAACCGACAGTATTATCTAACATAACCAATAATTCCTGAATAATCCTTAATTCTTATTCCAAATTAAACCAAATCCAGTCTTACATTAGAAATAAATATCCTGAATAGATCCGAAAATAAGCAGAAACCAATGTCTTAAAAGGAAATACGAAAAATAGTTCTGAAAGCAATAAAAATCTTCCTCCATCTCTGAAGGCACACCACACTAGAGCTACTCGTCTAGTTCCTCCCAGACATCAACGCACTCACATTCATCACACTTACCTGCAATATGGATTTAAAAGAGAGGGGTGAGTAATTTGGGGAAATTACTCAGTGAGAACCAAACTAGGCTCCCTTCCCACTCATTCATTTTCCACCAACATGTCAAGAATAAATCCAACAAGCAACACACAAGCATCCTAGCGATGCACATACAACTAGCAAGCAATGGTGTCTCCAACCCGCCTATCACACAAGGCCACACCTCCTAGTCACACAGACTAGAACATCATCTCCCATGTCACACAGACATAATACCAGGCAGTCACACAGACACACCTCCAGCCATACAGGCTCCGGAAGGATCGGCGTACCTTCCGCTCACCGTTGAACTATCGCTATAGTCACACAGACAGCAATAGCCCAGCAAACATGTCCATACCTCGGCACACCATCACCAAGATGAACACCTGATCTAGCTACTCTACCAATCACTAACCACACATCAGGGTGAACAATCAAACATGCTGGTTTTTCCTCTAATGGGACCCTAGATCTTTTCATGGGACTCACACATGGATCTAGCTAGATGCACAAGGAAACATCCTAGGCTCATCAGATCTAGACTCCACACACCAGAAGAAGACAAAAGAATAAAAAGAAAACCTAGATTTAATCCTCACCTTGGCCTAAAAGCAGATCTGACTTAAGGAGAACTGGTAGCAAAGGAATCAAGGAGTTTCTGCGTAGGAGGAGACTGACGACCACTCCTTCTCCTCTCAGACGGCGGCGGCAGCGGCTTCAGGCGGCGGCGGCAGCTTCTCTTCTCTCCCTCAGCGGCGGCGAGCTTCTCTCTCTCTCTCCCTTGCTGTTTGCTTTGGTGGCTAGGGTTAAAAGAATGAGAATGAGGCTCCTTCTCATTTAATTCTCCACTTAAATATGAGGGCAATTTAGGGTTGCTGGAGCGGGCCTGGTCTTGTTGGGCTTTTCCCAATTGGGCCTGAATTGGGATGTTACAGACTCGGTCCATAGGAAGGCGGATTAGACCATGGCCTAGGATCACCATATTTTTTAGGTTTTTATGATTCCTATATTTAGTTTTAGATTAATAGTTCGTAAAGCACAAAATTTGAAGACCATATTTTTAATAATATATCATTTTAACTAAAAGCAATTGATTTGTGTCACTTAATCTATTCTTACTTATGATTTTCTTATATTTTATTTATGTATTGCTCATATTTTGCTTAATTTTATATTTTTATGTTTTTTCTTACATATATTATAAGTTTTGCTTATATTTTGCTTCCTATTTTTCTAATGTTAAAAATAGTTGAGGTTCCAACCTTCATCTACTACAGTTTTCTAAATCAAATTTGACTTGAATAGTTGATAAAAAAAACTTTGATTATAAGTAATCTAATTATTATCTTAAAAATTCTAGAAAGAATTAAAAATATAGGACAAAATATTTGTAATTATGTTTTCTATTAATTCGTAGAATATTTGTAAAAAGTTATTTTAAATTTTTTTTTGCAAAAAAATAGTACAAAATATCTTTGTCTTTCCTTTTCTGAATTTTCCAAAAAATTTAGATTGTAAAGATATTTTTTTGTTAATTTTCGTAATTATAAAAAAGGGTATATAAATCTGGTAAAATTTGAAAAAGTACTAAGTGGACAATACTATAGTTTTTTTTCCTATAAATATAATTGCCCCTAGTTTTTTTGTCCTATAAATATAATTGCCCCAAAATTCTATACATAATAGCCAGGTTCTAAAACGCGGCCGCCGAGCCCGATTAATCGCCGGAAAATCGCTCGGCGGCCTCCTACCGTCGCGATTTTAGCCTAGGCGGGTTAAAAATCGGATTCTTGGAAATTTTATCTTTTTTTACTTTGTTTAGGGCTTGAAATCGATATATATATGTACCAGATCTACAATTTTAAGCTATATAATAAGAATAACGTTAAAAACTGATCTATTGTGTGAAAAATTTAGATGACGGCCACGAAAACTGAGTTGCAGAATCGATATAACCTAGGAGGAAGACAAAAACGAAATTACAATTTAATGGGCTTCGAACTTTCGATATTACAGTTGATTAAGACCTGGTTTCCACCAGGCCACGCCAATTCAGCAATATTCTACTCACAATCATATATTTATATATTAGGTTTATTAAAAATTTTATTAAAAACCTAAAACTAATCGCCGATTAATCGGCGATTTTTTTGCTAGGCGCTAGGCGCACCTCGACCGCCCGATTAGCGCCTAGCGAAATTTTGAACATGGCATAATAGTAACCATGTTTTGTTGAAAATAGAGAAGAAGCGCTGTAGATGCTCATGCCCTCACTCCCTCATGCTCTGCCTCCCTGACTTAATCCCCTCATATCCTCATGCCCTCATGCCCTCATGCCCTGATCGCTATGTGTGGGTATTTCAGTCTAAACCATGCCGCCAACACTTTATGATTATATCATCGGAGAAAAGAGAGAAAAACAAACAAATGCATGATTATACAAATTATTTTTTATTTTTTATTTAAAAGTAAACTACTTCCGCTATAGAACCCTCCAATGAAGATGATAGGGCTGTGTTTGGCAGAATAGATCTCCTTCACATGTAGTGAGAATTGCGGCATAATCTGCTAACGCTTGTGCTGAGAGTGTTACACATGAATTTTGGATTATTAGATTGGCTATCCTGGTTTCTCTTAAATTATGGTTCAATCTTTCAGTTATGTTAACCGGTTTAATGAGTCTAAACCATTAGCTATTTCCAGCAAAGGATATAGTTAGGTCTTCTCAACCATTTGGCAAATTAATCAATCAAACACTGATCTTCTTCTGTTTCTCTCCATCATCACATCGTTCATCACCATCGAATCTCAGATTCTTCGAGATGGCTCTTCTTCCTTTGAAGTCGCTTTCTAGACTTTGATTCATCATATCTTTAGGTTCAAAAGGAACTCCTAGACTGGAGTTTCCAATTCAAAAAGAGCTCCTAGACTGAGTAACCTGAGTTAAATATCCCAACGTCCACAATGCCTCTTTTGTCGATCCATATGGCATCGTCTTCCCATAATACTTATATATGCCGCATTTAATTTATACATACTATATATTAAATTACTGTAAATGTGATGGCAGTAATTTAAAAATATTTTTATAGTTATTTATCTCAAAAATAGAAAAATAAATTTTTTTTTATAACTCACAAAATTGTGACATATGTCATCGTTAATTTAGATCGTGACATATGTTATCTTTCATTTAAATAGTGACATGTATCGATATAAAAATATAAATTTCTTATAATTAGTTATATATCTCAAAGTATAAAAAAATATTTTTCTAAATGGAAGATATTAAGTAAAATTAAGTGAAAAAAAATATTGAATGAAAATTATGTTCTTAGAATACTTTCATTTATTTGTAGGGATTGTTTATCATATTTATGGATTAAATGAAAGAATTTTTAATTTCTTAATGGTTTATATGATTTTAAATAACTAACTTAATTAACAAAATATTAAATTAAAATCTAATTATATGGATGATACTTACGTGGTGGTTTATCAATTTTTATTTTTTATACTTTTTAATAAATATTAATATATATAAAAAAGTAAGAGAAAAATACAAAAAGTACAATATAATGAAAATTATGTTTTTGGGACGTTATTATTTGATTAAAATTTATTTATCGAATTTATGGATAATATGGATTAACTTTAATTTTTTTAATTGTAAATCATAAGACATAAGTTATAAATAATTTAGCATGATCTTAATTTAAAATATAATCTATGAAAAAAAATATTTGAGAAACAAAAAAAAAAAATCATCTCTGAAGATGATAAATTGTTGATTAATTTGAGCCTAACATTTTGGGTCTGCGTTTTTAGTTTTCTCAAACTGGATGATTGTTGATTTGAGCATACTGTAGATAGATCTAGAGATGTCTTCAGAGAAAAAGGAGCAATCGCCAGATCAGCCGCCATATCCGATTACTTCCCTTCCTTATGAAGTTTTAATATCATATCCCATGTACCGAGATCCTATTACCAAACTCTATCTGATAGAATCATGGCCGAGATGGGAGCTAAGTACGAGGAACAAATCGAGGTTCAGCCCGGAACGCAAGATCAAATGGCCGAGGTGACCGAGCTGAGCGAAGTCGAGGTTCAGGGAAGGGTACAAGACCAAGATACCGACCAGCCCAATGTCCTGGCCATACAAGTTGGACCCATGACCAGGTCGCGTACAAAGAAGCTTATGGGGGCAATCCAACAAGTTCTCACCGAGCTAAGGAACCAAGGCCGAACTGAAGACCTAACACCCGTTCACAAAGTCATGACCGTGCTCATGTACTCTGGTCCGAACTGACCTGGTTGAGGTGTTGTGTTAATACTCTTTTTCCTTACATTCGGTTTTATCCCACTGGGTTTTCCGAATGGGGTTTTAACGAGGTTAATGCACGCCCATCTCACGGCCATGGTTCGATTCGCGGCCAAGTATAACGGTCAAGGAGTTCAAGAGTCGAGCGAGAGGATGCGAAGGGTCAGCCGGAAGTCCGATCGTTATTCAACGTATCTAGTCATTTAGTTTCATTTAATGTCTTTAATGTCTTTTAATTCTCTATGTATGACCGATGGTCTCCCTTTTAGCCTCTATATAAAGGCGACAATGTACTTGGATCTATCATCACTTATCTTTTTATAAAATTTTTCTTTTGAGTTTTCTCTTTTGTTCTTTATGAACTTTGTCGATATTTTGGTGGTTAGCCATTGATCGATCTTCGGTTTATCAAGTAGTTTCACCCTGCTTGACGCAGCCTTCGAACCCAAAGTGTGAAAGAAAGTTGTAGTCGTATTTGGGGCTTAGGGAATTTCGGGACTTGTCTCACACCCTAACATCTGGTATCGCAACCCCCCTTGATCATTTTGTCCATCCCCTCGTTTCCAACCTCTTCTTTGAATTTGGGCCTAAGGATTTTCGAGCCAAAACTCACGCCTTAGCATCTCTTTCACCGAATCGGACTGGATCCAAGGATCTATCAACCCCCACCGAACCAAGTGTGTGAAAATTCTAGGACGGTCTTCTATCAAGTGGTATCAGAGCCACGCACTTGTGAATCAGTACTATCTTTCTTTTAATCAATATTTTCTCATCTTTTCTCATCTTTTCTTTTGTAAATCGTTTAAAAAAAAAAGAGAAAGAAGTCCAAAAGTTTTTTAAAAAAAAAAAAAACGATCTGAATTCTTTTCTGCCTATCTATTCTTCTTATCTCTTAAAACGTCCAACTTGCTTGATTCACCGATTCGATTGAGGCTTAAGTCGACTTGTCGATTTAGTTTGCTTAGAACCGAAGAGAAACTCTAGTGTGTTGTGAGGTCATTAAGAGAGTGAGTGAATAAAGAGGGAAACACTTGTGAGAAATTTGATAACTAACGTGTTTGTTTAATTTTTGTGAGGTACTTGTATGTCATCTGATTTCTCTGTGGACGACTGTGAGTTCTACACCTTGCGGGACGGTAATCACGTTCGTTGGTACACCCCAGGAGAGATGGAAGCCAAGCTTAACCAAATCACTGAGATGATGGAGCGCATGAGCCAACGAATGGAGAGGCTTGAAGTACAGCCGAGGCCAGCGGAAGTAAACGACCAGAACCATGAGGAACCTGTGCATATCCGCCGAGATCGAAACCAGGAACCTGAGATAGACAATCCATTTTACGATGACAATCATTCGTCTGGAAGTAGCCGAGTGAGGCCGCGAGGCAATCGGATGTTCTGTGGCCGAGCTGGAGGGATCCGAGACCGGGGACAAGCCATGCCCATGAGAAACCCGAACGACCGTTACGAGGGCGGACGGCCACAGCAGCGTTACGAAGCCGAACTGGCTAGAGGCCGAAACGACAACGACCTCGGATGTATGAAGCTCCGGATTCCCGCGTTCTATGGCAAGAGCGACCCAGACGCGTTCCTGGAATGGGAAAAGAAGGTTGACATCCTCTTTGGATGTCAAGATCTTCCGGAGAGGAAGAAGATCAACCTAGCTGCATTGGAGTTCAACGGTTACGCTATAGATTGGTGGGACCAGATTGTGATCAGTAGAAGAAGAAACGGCGAACGGCCCGTTGAAACCTGGGAAGAGATGGCCACCTTGATGAGGCAACGGTTCGTGCCTGCACATTATCAACGCGAGCTGCACACTAAGCTCAGACGTCTTACTCAAGAGACTAATTCTGTAGAAGACTACCACCTGGAGATGGAGAGACTTATGATCAAAGCCGATGTTTTTGAACCAGAGGACGCAACGATGGCGAGATTCTTGAGTGGTCTAAACCGAGATCTTCAACACCGAATGGAACTTCAGAAGTATCAGGACATGTACGAGATGTTACACAAGGTAATCCTCTTGGAACAGCAACTTAAGCGCAAGGGAGCAAATCGTTTCACCAACGGAACTAGCTCGCGACCGACCTACCAAGATGACAAGGCGGTCTACCCTACACGGCCAAAGTTCGAAGCCAAGCCCGGTCAAAGCGCCGACCTCAAAGGCAAAGCCGAGGTAACCTCAGCACGGACTCGGGATATCGAATGCTTCAAGTGCCGAGGCAAGGGTCACTACGCGAATAAGTGCTCAAATCAGAGATCTATGATTATGTTGGACACCGGTGAGGTCGTCTCCGAGGCTGAAAGTGAAGCTGGGCCAAAATATGATGAGGAGCCTGAGGAGGAGTATGCGGCTGGAGGAGAGCTACTGGTAGCACGGCGTGTGCTAGTGTCACAAGAACCGGTCCGAGATGAGGATCAAAGGGAAAATCTTTTCCACACCCGGTGTATAGTCATGAGAAAGACTTACAGCATGGTCATAGATGGTGGGAGTTGCACGAATGTGGCGAGCCAGAATATGGTGGAGAAGCTCGGGATGCAAACCATCAAGCATCCGCATCCATACAATCTCAGATGGCTTAATAACCAAAGGCAGCTCAAAGTCACCAAGCAAGTCACCGTTCCATTCAAGATCGGACGGTATGAAGATGAAGTATTGTGCGATGTCTTACCCATGGAGGCCGGGCACATTCTGTTAGGACGGCAGTGGCAGTTCGACCGAAAAGCCGTTCACGATGGTTTCACTAACAAGCATTCGTGTGAACACCAAGGACGTAAGGTCGTGATGGCGCCTTTGTCCCCACACGAGGTATATCTGGATCAAATTCAATTGGAAAGAAGTAGCAAAGGCAAAGCTACCATGAGCGACCCCCAAAACACCTCCACTAAAAGTGAGAGCGATACACCAAGTGAGCCACCACAAAAAGCCTTAAGCATTCAACCCGTGAGAAGAGAGACTCTTTATGTGAGACCGAGACAAATAAAACAGGCTGTGCTTGAGAGACAACCTTTCATCTTGCTTATGTTCAAATCCGCTTTGGCTAGCACATCTAACCCCAAGCCTGAACTTCTGAGCAGGATTTCTTGGGTTTTGCAGGAATACGCGGACGTCTTTCCCGAAGACAACCCAGGCGGACTACCACCGATCCGAGGTATTGAGCACCAGATTGACCTCGTCCCTGGAGCATCCTTATCCAACCGACCTGCGTACCGCACCCGCACCAATCCGACCGAGACCAAGGAACTCCAACGTCAGGTCGACGAACTGATGGCCAAAGGCTATATCCGCGAAAGCCTAAGTCCCTGTGCCGTGCCCGTGCTCCTAGTGCCAAAAAAGGATGGAACTTGGCGAATGTGTGTTGATTTCCGAGCTATCAACAACATCACGGTAAAGTATCGCCACCAAATTCCGCGTCTTGATGACATGCTAGATGAGCTTTATGGGTCTAGTGTGTTCACAAAGATAGATTTAAAAAGTGGTTACCATCAGATCCGAATAAAGGAGGGAGATGAGTGGAAGACCACGTTCAAAACCAAGCATGGTTTGTATGAATGGCTGGTCATGCCATTCGGCCTAACAAACGCACCTAGTACCTTTATGCGGTTAATGAATCATGTGCTTAGGTCGTTTATAGGCGTCTTTGTAGTGGTCTACTTCGATGACATTCTGATATACAATAAGAGTCTAGAGGAGCATGTGAATCATTTAAAACAAGTGTTAGAAGTCCTTAGAAAAGAACGTTTATTTGGAAACTTAAGAAATGTTCTTTTTGTACGGATAACGTGGTGTTTCTAGGATTTGTTGTCAGTCCACAGGGAATACAGGTGGACGAGGAAAAGATCAAAGCCATCCGAGACTGGCCGAGTCCTAAGACGGTTGGAGAGGTTCGCAGCTTCCACGGTCTGGCCGGGTTCTACCGACGGTTCGTCCGAGACTTCAGCACGATCGCAGCCCCTCTCACTGAGGTCATCAAGAAGGACGTAGGATTTAAATGGGAACGAGCTCAGGAGGAAGCGTTCAAGACCCTCAAGCATCAGCTTACGCATGCACCATTACTCTCACTGCCCGACTTTCTCAAGACTTTCGAGATCGAGTGTGATGCATCCGGAGGGGGAATTGGAGCCGTGCTCATGCAAGAGAAACGACAGATCGCTTACTTTAGCGAAAAACTTGGAGGAGCAACGCTTAACTATCCGACCTACGACAAGGAGCTCTATGCTTTAGTCCGAGCTCTCCAGACTTGGCAACACTACTTGTGGCCCAAGGAGTTCGTCATCCATACCAATCACCAGCCTTTGAAGCATCTCAAAGGACAACAGAAGCTGAATAAGATACATGCGAGATGGGTCGAGTTCATTGAGACCTTCCCTTATGTGATTCAGTACAAGCAAGGAAAGGAGAATGTCGTGGCTGACGCACTATCCCGACGATATACCCTGATCTCAACGCTTGATGCCAAGATACTTGGGTTTGAGATGATCAAAGAGGCTTATGCAACCGACCTGGACTTTCAAGAAGCTTACCGCGCCAGTTCTAAGTTTGCCTATGGCAAATATTATCAGAGTGACGGATATTTGTTTTATGAGCATAAATTGTGTATACCTAACACTTCTATGCGTGATTTGATTGTCAGGGAGGCACACGGAGGAGGCTTGATGGGACACTTCGGAGCTCTCAAGACACTAAGCGTGGTCCAAGACCATTTCTATAGGCCACACCTCAGGAAAGATGTATAGCGAATATGTCAAAGGTGCACAGTGTGCAAACTAGCCAAAGGCCGCAGCCAGGGCGCAGGAATGTACACGCCCCTACCCATTCCTACCGAGCCGTGGACAGACATCTCCATGGACTTCGTCCTCGGGTTACCTAGGACCCGCCGAGGTAAGGATTCCATCTTTGTCATAGTCGATAGGTTTTCTAAGATGGCACACTTTGTCCCATGCCACAAAATCAATGATGCTTCCAACATAGCCGATCTGTTCTTTAAGGAAATCGTTCGTTTACATGGGGTTCCTAGAACCATAGTGTCAGATCGGGACACCAAGTTTCTCAGCTACTTTTGGAAAACGTTGTGGGCTAAGTTAGGAACTAAACTATGTTTTTCCACAACTTGTCACCCTCAGACCGACGGTCAAACCGAAGTGGTCAATAGGACCTTGTCAGCTCTCTTGAGATCGATAATTAAAAAGAACCTTAGGACTTGGGAAGAATGTTTACCTCATGTTGAGTTCGCTTATAACCGAGCTGTTCATTCTACAACTTTGTTTTCACCATTTCAGTTAGTTTATGGTTTTAATCCTCTTACTCCTTTGGATCTAACCCCTTTACCAATGAATGAGCGTGAAAACATGGATGGGAAAAAGAAAGCCGAGCTGGTGAAGAAAATGCACGAGAAGGCAAGGCAAAACATCGAAAGAAAGACGGAGCAATTTCAGAAGTATGCCAACAAAGGAAAAACCAAAAAGATGTTCGAGCCCGGATCGAGACCAAGTATGGATCTACCTAAGGAAAGAAAGGTTTCCAGAAGAAAGAAAGTCTAAACTACTGCCGAGAGTAGACGGACCATTCACAATCTTGGAGCGGATCAACGACAATTCATACAAGATTGACCTCCAAGGTAAGTATTCAGTTAGCTCAAGTTTCAATATTGCTGATATCATTCCTTTTCACGCAGATGAAGCCGACGTGAGGACAAGTCCTTTTCAAGAGGGGGGGGATGATAGAATCATGGCCGAGATGGGAGCTAAGTACGAGGAACAAATCGAGGTTCAGCCCGGAACGCAAGATCAAATGGCCGAGGCGACCGAGCTGAGCGAAGTCGAGGTTCAGGGAAGGGTACAAGACCAAGATACCGACCAGCCTGATGTCCTGGCCATACCAGTTGGACCCATGACCAGGTCGCGTACAAAGAAGCTTATGGGAGCAATCCAACAAGTTCTCACCGAGCTAAGGAACCAAGGCCGAACTGAAGACCTAACACCCGTTCACAAAGTCATGACCGTGCTCATGTACTCTGGTCCGAACTGACCTGGTTGGGGTGTTGTGTTAATACTCTTTTTCCTTACATTCGGTTTTGTCCCACTGGGTTTTCCGAATGGGGTTTTAACGAGGTTAATGCACGCCCATCTCACGGCCATGGTTCGATTCGCGGCCAAGTATAACGGTCAAGGAGTTCAAGAGTCTAGCGAGAGGATGCGAAGGGTCAGCCGGAAGTCCGATCGTTATTCAACGTATCTAGTCATTTAGTTTCAATCAATGTCTTTTAATTCTCTATGTATGACCGATGGTCTCCCTTTTAGCCTCTATATAAAGGCGACAATGTACTTGGATCTATCATCACTTATCTTTTTATAAAAATTCTCTTTTGAGTTTTCTCTTTTGTTCTTTATGAACTTTGTCGATATTTTGGTGGTTAGCCATTGATCGATCTTCGGTTTATCAAGTAGTTTCACCCGGCTTGACGCAGCCTTCGAACCCAAAGTGTGAAAGAGAGTTGTAGTCGTATTTGGGGCTTAGGGAATTTCGGGACTTGTCTCACATCCTAACATCCAGTATCGCAACCCCCTTGATCGTGTTGTCCATCCCCTCGTTTCCAACCTCTTCTTTGAATTTGGGCCTAAGGATTTTCGAGCCAAAACTCACGCCTTAGCATCTCTTTCACCGAATCGGACTGGATCCAAGGATCTATCAACCCCCACCGAATCAAGTGTGTGACAATTCTAGGACGGTCTTCTATCACTATCTCTTTCGTATCCAGACGTTTCCGATTAGTCGTTGCATGAGCTATACGAGAAACGATCCTTGTTGGGCCTCACCGAACAATTGGCCAACTGCAGTTTAGACTTAGCTTTTTGGTTCCAGTTTTTTTATTCCTAACCAGACCTTTAGCTAATCAGTTAGGTTATTTGAAAAAGAATTTTAATTTCTTTATCTTAATTAATGAAAAATCTTTTAAAAAAATAATTTTCTGATATAATATCTGAAGTTTAACCAAAAGAAAAAAATATCTGAATTTAGGTTGTCACCAAATATTTCGTCATAAATAGACTAATATATTTGGTCAAAATTATCAACTTATGAACTCGAATTGGTCAAAATTTTCTGATCATTTTATTTAATTAAACATTTTTGACCAAAACATATAGTCAAAAAATTTGATCAAAATTCGATTCCGCGTTATAGTCAGAGATATAGTCGAAAACAGCTGTTTATACCCAATTAAGACTATTTATGTAGTCAGAAATCGATATGTTTTCTTGTAGTGCAATGTCTCTATGTTCTCCCAAAGTCAGGCTCTGTCTTGAGGGCAGGCGAGGGAGGCGACCGCTGATGTTGATGTGTGGTGAGGGTGTCAAGTTTTACCCTAAATGAAATCAATAGCCGCTAGTGCACAGCTGATCGATTGTAGTACTTAAGGATCAAATCCACAGAGAAGGAGGATTTTTCCTGTAAAAGCCATCGAAAGAAATATAAAGTAAAGAAGTCTAGAACCAAGCGAGTTTTGTGAGGGTTTTGGTGGTGTGTTTAAAACGTAAAAACGAATCTTAAAGAGAGAATACGGGAATTAAAATGACCTAATAACTAAACTTAACGAAAACGGGTAAAAACGAGAAAAACGGCTAAACCTAATTGTTTAAATGAAAATCGATTGAAAGAGTAAATATACTAGACTAAAGCTTGAATAAAAATCGGTGTGAATCTATAGAAAAGAAAGAGCTGGGGTTCAGGGAAGCTTTCTCAGGGGTATGAACGACTCAAAACATTGCTAGAGAGTAAATTTGATAAGATCTTAGCTTAAAATTTTCGAACTAGAGTCACGGACGTATGAATACGCCACTGTCGTGATCATAGACAACTATCTCTCTCAACCCTGACCAGCAGGTTTCCACTCTGGCCCTGGAAAAGAAGAGATGCATTATGTTTAAGACTTGTCAGCATTCACAAATCGCCCATAGGTAGGTTTCCACTCCTATGTTTGATTTGCTCTCCCAAACTAGATCTGACACCGGATGAACACTTTCGTGTCACCACGCATCTGGATCAGATTGTAGTTCATGACGCTACTCT
Source organism: Eutrema salsugineum (assembly GCF_000478725.1). Lineage (NCBI taxonomy): Eukaryota > Viridiplantae > Streptophyta > Magnoliopsida > Brassicales > Brassicaceae > Eutrema > Eutrema salsugineum. The sequence goes on along the minus strand of NW_006256756.1, from coordinate 6,291,406 downwards.
CATGCAGTAAAAACGAATTCAGAAAAAAAAGTTCTAAGATTCGGCTCAATAGCTCATGGAATCCTCACCGAACATATATATCCCCATCGAAAATCCCTTAGACCCAACAATAAAACTACTCAGATATGATAAAAGAAATCAAAAACATAGTATTAAAAAGTAGTACAGAAACCAAAATTGAAAAAGAAAGAACAAGGGTTCAAGAGATAGATCTCTCTCTCCCTAAAACCTAAAAACAAAGCTTAAAGTAAAATTTCTGTAAAGTATTTTGTCTCTCCTCTTCTCTCCTCTAAAAACGACCTAAATGATATGTATTTATAGTCTCCAATACTCTCTGGTGTCTAGGGTTCCAGAATTGAGACTGGGAAAATGATATGGACTTCTGAAATGGGCCTCCGAATTCAGAGTTAGCTGGTCGCGGTCGGGATGCTTGTGACCGCGGGGGATGGCCTGTTGGCCGCGGGTGGAAACGCTTGCCGGCTTATTTACAAGACATCTTGTTCTTCGCGTATCTTTTGATTGAACCGTTGGATTTCCAAGCTGTAAAGTGTGCTGGGAAGCTGATACTTCCATCTTTGATATCTCCAAATTTGAGCTGTATCAGACGGTGATAACACTGTATTTTGACCACTTTTATGGATCGTTTTGAAATACTTTTTCTATGTTTTTAATTGCTTTTAAGTACTTTTATCACGTTTTTCTAGTATTTGTAGTTCCAAAACTCTTTCCAGGTAACTTAGGGAAAAGCTTAACAAAATGGATAGAAACCCAGATTTTAGCTCAGAGTCAAACCGTCAGAAGTTCACCCCTGATTGAAGGCCTTCTCACCGTCTGATCCAGCTCAAATTTGGAGACCTTAAAGATGGAAGTATCAGCTTTCCAGTGCACTTTACAGCTTGTCAATCCAACGGTTCAATCAAAAGATACACGAAGAGCAAGATGTCCCGTAAACCAGCCGGCAAACACTTCCACCTGCGGCCAAACACTCATTCCCCATGGTCAGGAGCATCCCGACCGCGGCCAAACACTCGTTCCCCGCGGTCACACTTGTCTCGACCTCGGCCATCAACCTCCGAGCCCAAAAAGCCCATTTCTGAAGCCCACATTTGGAGAAACCCTAAGTGACGTCCAGAGAGGTCTTGAGCACTATAAATACATGTCTTAGGAACCCTAAACGAGGGATATCGTACAACCTCATATCATCTATCATTACTTCATACTTTTATTGTTTTTGCTTTAGCTTTTAGAGAGAGAGAGAGATTTGTTCTCTTGAACCCTTGTTCTTTCTTTTTCAATTTCGGTTTCTATTCTACTTATTAATACTATGTTTTTAATTTCGTTCATTATGTCTGAGTAGTTTTATTGTTGGGATTAAGGGATTTTCGATGGGGATTTATATGTTCGATGAGGATTCCATGAGCTTTTGAGTCGAATCTTAGAACTTTTTCTTCTGAATTCGTTTTTACTGCATGAGAGTAGTGTCATGAACTACAATCTGATCCAGATGCTTAGTGACCGAAAGTGTTCATCAGGTATCAGATCTAGTTTGGGAGAGCAAAACAAACATAGGAGTGGAAACCTACCTATGGGCGATTTGTGAAGTAGGACGAGTCTTAAACATAATGCATATCTTCTCTTCGAGGGCCAGAGTGGAAACCTACTGGTCAGGGTTGAGAGAGATAGTTGTCTATGATCACGACAGTGGCGTATTCATATGTCCGTGACTCCAGTTCGAAAAGTTTAAGCTAAGATCTTATCAATTTTACTCTCTAGCAATTTTTTGAATCGTTCGTACCCCTGAGAAAACTTCCCTGAACCCCAACGTTTTCTTCCTTATTGATTTACACCGATTTTCTTTCAAACTTTAGTTCAATATTTTCTTTCCTTTTTAGTAGATTTTCATTTAAGCAATTAGATATCCGTTTTTTACATTTTTAGTCATTTTCGTTAAGTTTAGTTATTATGTCATTTAATTCCCGTAGTCTCTTTTAATATTTCGTTTTCACATTTTAAACACACTACCAAATCCCCACAAAACCGTTTTGGTTCTAGACTTCCTTACTTTATACTTATTTCAAAGGCTTTTTGCAGGAAAAAGATCCTCCTTCCCTGTGGATTCGATCCCTAAGTACTACAATCGATCAGCTGTG